>NC_090881.1:3546917-3559417 GCF_036669935.1 Montipora foliosa
ATCATGGCCGCCATTCCTTTGTTTTGGAACACCAACATGGCTGCCGTGACGTCATGTAAAAACGCTCTATAGGCCTTTTTTCGATACATCAAAATTCAGCTCGAAAGACAGGTTTAGAGGACAACGACAAAGGAAAGTGTATGATGCAAATACTTTTCACATTCACTCCAACGTGTTTCTATTGCCTTTTTCCTCACTGCCTCACTATCAAGCTGAATATTTGATATTTCGAAAATGGCCTATAGGATTGGTGTTTTGCCAAGTCAAGCGAAGTGACCCGTGATGACTGACGTTTTATGACACCGGAAGTGTTTACAGACGGAAGTCAGTTCTGTCGTTAACCAGATTCATCCGAGACTAGGAGTTAAAGAACTTGCACATGAATGCATTTGTATGATATATTGAAACGATCATTTATAAACAGCATAACGTGACCTTATTTAAGTCAATCATTTAGTTCTTGACTTAAGGATACGTGAGACATTTTGATGGCTGATATTGGCTTGCTCATTAGACGGTTGGCGGTAAAATTATTGCGTTTTTGACGGTTAAATATTTGACCATTTGACGCTTGCCGGTTAACCTCAGTGACACCCTCTTATAAATAAATCATTCCATGATTTCCACATATCACTGGGTCGTGAAATTCACTCAAAATGTCGCTTCGAAATGTAGTGATGTTAAAGTATTTAAATTGCCTATAGTTAATTGAGTTAATTTTATTTTGAAGGAGCGAGAATTCAAATTTTACGGCATACCTAGGCTAAGCTGTGATCGCTTATACCAATATGAGACACCCCAGAACAGATCACTGTAAAAAATCGATAAAGTTACATGCACATGTAAATTTAGATCATAACATGTAAATAGCATGTAAATTACATCGAAAACGCTGTAAATGAAAGTTTACAGCTAAAATGCCCTTTAGCAGGATCTTAGAAGATACTGTAAAGAAGACGTAAATATTGCGGACAAAGTATGTAAAAACTATGTAAATTGCGAACACTCCAAGGCCAAAATCTAAATGGCATACACCAGACTTATTCCAACCTGTAAACTCCCTGTAAATATTTCCACTACACTGTAAACATCCTGTGAATCGATGAAACATACAGGGGTTTGTAAATCGAAAAAGTGGGACTGGTTTGACCCTGTAAAAACCTTGCAAATCGAAAAAGGGGGACTGGTTTGACCCTGTTAAAAAAAATTGCATATTATAATGAAAAATGAAGACTTAAGTGACCACGCAAAAACCTGGTTAAAAAAAAAATCCCAAGAAACATTGGTGTTTCGACACTCGAAGAGAAATTTCGTATCTCCTCGCGGCCATGTAATATCCTCTATATATCAAATACCACATTTTCTTCGCAAAACGATACTCAAATATTATGCTTAGTTTATCAAATATACAATTCTATCAATCCTTCAAATACGAATGAAGTACATGTTAATAATTGAGGTCATCATGTGATAGTCTTATTTTCACCGATAAAAATTCATTTCTAACCATAAACAGATAATAAGTAGATGATAAAATACACTTATAACCTTGATAACCATTAACAGATAATAATTGCATTTACATTCATTTCATTGTTCATTAATTCTTCATAAACATCAATAAATAATGACTATGGGTAAATTCATTTTAATGCCAATGTAATGGCACAAAACAACAGCCTTAATACTTTATTCGATTTCAAAAGTTGATTAAATGACATTGGATCTGTACTTAAACATCATTATTACCCTTTCTTTGGGTCGTAATAGCAGCAGACAAATAAAGACTTTAAAGAAAACGACAAAACCTTTCAGTTTATAATACATGTTTCGAAAGAAACTTCTGCCATCTTCAGTTAGTCAGAATACAAACATCAAACATCTGCAGTCAGTTTTGAACATTGTCATGCGTCAAGTTCAGCAAATTGTTTTCGCGTTTTAGACCACGTCTCCACCAGTTTTCAACTCAAGTTAAAAGAGGCTATTTGTATTCAGAGAAACAACCCTCTTTGAATCAACAATTACACTATGTCAATCTAAAACTATCTTTAATTTCACGCAATACTTCATTCAGTTGTTACTATTTTTTCACATTAGCATTTTCTATTTATTATAATTTCAGCTTCCATCGCTTTTATTCTGACTAACTGAGGATGGCAGAAGTTTCTGTTGAAACATGTACATGTATTATAAACTCAAAGGTTTAGTTGTTCTTTTAAAAATCTTTACTTTCTCTTTGCACATTATTTTTGTGAAACAATCTTTGTCCAAGTAACCTTAACAAATCACTTTTATTTGAGTTGCTGTTGTAAAGAATGCCAAACTTTTAAGACTTTACTTGACCACAAAAATGTATTTTTGGCCTTCAAGTAGAGGAAGCCAACCATAATTGCTTGATCTTCTGGAACCTTCAAACAGAAGAGCAAACATTTCCTGTCAGGGTTTAATAACAATTTACTGTAACAGTAACTTGACATAATTATACATAAAGAGAATGATTTTGTCTTAACAAACATGTGCTAGCTACTTTGACTTTGTTGGTTATAATGGGAATGTCTTAGGGCCTGGCCCCGGGGGGGGGGGGGGGGGCCACTGGGACCCTGGAACCCTGGAACCCTTAGCCTATACCAGAGCTAGTTCAGCTGAATTTTGCTACCCTATACTAGAGTAAACTCCCACCGATTTCCGTCTAAATACCGATACTTGAGAGTTAATAATATCCAGAAGTTTCTCATGATAGCCATTTATCGACAATGTTGAGGCTGAGTTGCGCAAATTTAAACTTTGCCGACTCGACTTTTTAATATTTTTGAGCGGGAATTTCTGGTTTCCTTAGTCTTGATAAAATCTTCAAGCGACTGGTCAGTTTCGTGAAAAATGATACCCTATTCTAGACCATTGGTGGTTGACAAGCACCTTGATCATTCATTTGGCATGTTAGCTGTGTCCTTTCAACTTTTAACGTGGTGCACCGGTAGTGCAGAAGACCTCATTTTTTTTATTTATCCCAACTAATGTCGATCGAGATACGTAATTACTGTTCCTTTGTGTTCAAAATGTCTTTAGGGCAGCAAAAAAGTGTTTTTCTTAACCTGAAATATTTGGGAAATATTTGGCATTTAAACAACATCAAATATTGTTTGGTGACCAACCATTTTACCATTCGGCCACCTTGTTTGGTGCTCTTTGATCGTGTTTGGTCGTGTTTGATAAAAACTGAAGGCCACAAAATATTCGATCAAAAACAACAAAAACATTTCTTTTGTTCTCATGCTTGATGGGCGAAATTTGAGGAGTTTGATCTGAGTTAGATCAAACATGTTTAACCGTTTGGCCACTCACTTCAAGAGCATGTTTGGTCACCAAACAATTTGTTTGATGTTTTTAAATGGCAAACATTTCTTGTTTGTCAAGGCGCTTATGGCATGCTCCATCAACTGTCCTAATGTTGTGTAAAGGCTATTGCAAAATGAAATTGGCAAAGTTTTTTTTATTGTCAAGATGTGTGTACATTGTACTTACAAAACGTGTCTTCAACTACTCCCACTCCTTTTCTTTTATTTTCTTTCATCTTTGACTTTCATTTCATTTTTGACACTTCCTAAATGTACAAAAGGCAGGTGTACCATTAAAAAAATGAACTAATTAGCACTGGAAAATATTTAATTAATAAACATTTTTGTAGGGCTTCCCAGTTGATTATAATTTTTTTGAGAGTAATTACAGACATGACTAGTGTTTAAAGTTTGATCTATAATTGGATTAAAAAAATTTGAATGAATCTTTCAACCAGTCAGATGCAAAGCTAAGACCAATAATTTTATTGCAACTTAGTCACTCTACATATAGGTTTCCCATACTTAGCAGCAGCAGCTGCATTGGATTGGCTAGCATTCTGACTAGGATATATTTCTCCAGTTTATGGCTAATTGACAGGTACAGTATTTCATTCAGAAAATATTCTGGTGTGTAATTACTTTAGTCTTGTTGGTTTGGCAACATCACAATGAATAGACAAGTTTCATATTCTCACAGATGGACTGGAATCAGCATCAAATAGAGGCTAATGCGGAGGAATGCAAATTATTTTCCTTTGCATCAGCCTCTATTTGATGCTTGATCCAGTCCAACCGTGATAATACTGGTCAATTGAAGACCTCTCTATCAACTTCATTATTAGGTAATCACATGTTGTGATTTCCAGCGTAATTTGGAATAAATAATCACGAGGAATTTTTTCAAAGACGACCAAAATTGCACGAGCCTGTAGGGCTAGTGCAATTTGTAGTCTTTGAAAAAAATTAATCGTGATTATTTATTCCAAATTGCACGAGAAAAATCATTTGATTACTTACTAATAATTTACATGAAAAAAATCGAGATGGTTAACTAGAAGTAACGCACGCATATCACGCAATCAGCAGGGTTCTCCCTAGTTTTCAGCACAACTGGTAAGGGACCCCTGGTGAAAATCCTTACAGGATCTTTGAGGATCTTTTAAGATCTTCAAGGACCTGTCAAAGATCCTTAAAGATAAGGATCTTTCAAGGATCCTTTAAAGATCTTTGAAGATCTTTAAAAGGAATTCAAAGATCTTTAATAGAAAAGATCTTTCAAGGATCTTTGCTAGGATCCTTCAAGATCCTTGAGGATTCAGTAAAGATCTTTCAAAGATCTTTAATGAATCTTTTCAAGGATCTTGCAAAGATCTTTGCAATGATCCTTCAGGATCTTTAAGGATTTTATCAAGATCTTGCAAAGATCCTTAGTAAGATCCTTACAGGATCTTTGCCAGGATCCTTAAAGATCCTTGAGGATTCAATGAGGATCTTTCAAAGATCTTTGAGGAATCTTTTCAAGGATCTTGTAAAGATCTTTGCAAAGATCCTTCAGGATCTTTAAGGATTTTATCAAGATCTTGCAAAGATCCTTAGTAAGATCCTTACAGGATCTTTGCCAGGATCCTTAAAGATCCTTGAGGATTCAATGAGGATCTTTCAAAGATCTTTGAGGAATTTTTTCAAGGATCTTGTAAAGATCTTTGCTAAGATCCTTCAGGATCTTCAAGGATTTCATCAAGATCTTGCAAAGATCCTTGTTAAGATCCTAACAGGATCTTTGCTAGGATCCTTAAAGATCCTTAAGGATTCATTGAGGACCTTTTAAAGATCTTTAAGGAATCTTTTCAAGGATCTTGCAAAGATCTTTGCTAAGATCCTTCAGGATCTTCAAGGATTTTATAAAGATCTTGCAAAGATCCTTGGTAAGATCCCAACAGGATATTTGCTAGGATTCAGTCAAGATCTTTCAAAGATCTTTGAGGAATCTTTTCAAGGATCTTGGAAAGATCTTTGCTAAGATCCTAAAGGATCTTCAAGGATTTTATCAAGATCTTGCAAAGATCTTTAAGGAATGTTTTCAAGAATCTTGCACAGATCTTTGCTAAGATCCTTCAGGATCCTTGAGGATTCAATGAGGATCTTTCAAAGATCTTAAACGAATTTTTTGAAGGATCTTGCAAAGATCTTTGCTAGAATCCTTGAGGATCTTCAAGGATTTTATCAAGATCTTGCAAAGATCCTTTGTAAGAGTAAACAGGATTTTTCCTAGGATTCTTAAGATCCTTAATGAGGATCTTGCAGAAAAAGGTCAGACTTTCCAACAGGTATGGCTAATACCTTGTTCAAAGTAGTGCACATTATTCAGTTTGTCAGCTGATATAGTAAGAACAACTGAGAACCACTTTATAATTATTTTTACAGTTTATTACTTTATTTCAAATCTGCAACAGCTGTGACTTGCTGTCTCATTCATTGCAATGCAAAGACAGGATTAAATCAGATTCGCTCCATAGTTCCCTTAATATAACATGCAGGAGATCATGGCCACCATAAATAATATCAAGAGACAAAAAGTAAAGTATTAAACTAGCATGAGCATCACAATCTAAAATCATGCTGCTAATAAACTCTTAAATTCGAGAAAAAATAAAATCTATGTAATATGTAATTATGTATGTATGTATGCTCAATTCAAGCTTGTGAGCACAACTATTTTTCCTTTGGTCCTCACATTCTGTGTAGTTAATCTGTGATGTTATATGCCAACTGTTTTTGAAGTAGGAATTAAGTATACTGAAAATGTACTTCTGCAAGAGAAAATACTTCCTTAATTACTTGGAAGACTTGATGTATTTTTTTTTAAAGTCTTCAGAGTAAGAGAAAATCAGTATTGTGGTTATTAACACCATTTTGCACATCGCATAATTATACATTCATCCATTTTGCACATGACCAAATTAGTTAATTCGTTGGTGTCATTAATATTTACTACAAACTACTAGCAATTTTGTGCAATAGTAATGAATGTTCCAGTGAGACAACAATCAAAGTTTAAGTGCCCTTTTAGGATTTGATTTCATTTGGTGCCTTGAAAAAAAGGAGCGTAATTCTCAATGCATGTATAACAAGGTTTGGTCTCATTCAAAGCACGTCAATGTGATATCTTTCGAGTTAATTCATTGTTCATAATATATGTACTTAGCTAAAGCAATGTTCTTTAAAGGCTCCAAACTTTGAAACATCAAATCACTCTGTACACGGAGAAATGAAAAAGAAAGCTTTTATTCTGATTGTGAGAAATATCATCAGATTACCTTGTTTCATGCGCTCATAATCGGCCTTATTCCAAAAGGAAAATGTCGAAGCATTACTCTTGAAAACTACAAACTCCTAGTGAGCACTTAATCCTTCAATGAACTCCAGTATCTTTCAAATCTTGCTCATTTGAAATGAATCTGTAGAAAGATTGTCATCCTCTGCCATCTCCCGCCATCTTGAATAACACATGAGAGACCGGACTGGAAACTAGTGTGCCGTTTTCGTTTTGGTCAGCAGTAAGCGGTAACTAGTGGGTGGATACGTTATGTATAACCAGTCCAAGCTCTTACAGATTTTTGGCGGTTTTATTCAAACGTTTGCATTGTATGGTGACGATTTTTTGTTAGTTTTTGTCTTTAAAATGCCGATCCAGGCAAGGAAATGCTTACAGCAACTGAAGTAAAAAGGTAAGCGTTAATTTTAAACGAATAACATTTGATTTGATGCCTTATTGTCTTCAAAATGAGGAACGATTTACATGCATGTAGAATTCACATTTTCACACCTTCAAGTCAATTTGTCAAGCAACTAGGATACTTAACTTGCCTTAAATGCTATAACCCTGTAAAAAAAATAGGTAAACCTTTAACAAGAATAATGAAGTTTTAGATCAAATGGTGAAGCAAATGATTTGGAAAAAAGTGCTCATGCGGCAAGTTACATGTAGACGATTGACAAATGAATCCTTCTCGTAAAAATGCTAAAATAATGCTGTCACTTTTATTTAAAGTATTGTAATCAATGCAGAAAATGCCTAAGAAAGCTATTATTGACGTTTGTAAGTAAAGAGACCCAAATTTATGAGTCTACTCTTCGCACACTTTAATTGTAATAGAAATGGTCAGTTATTTTGAGGAATCACTACATTCATCATTGAAGTATATCTACTGTATTTTTTTAGTTGCCATGAAAGAGTATAAAGAGAAAGTTCTGCACAAAAGGGAAAGGTCCTTTACAGCACACAAAAATGCTTAGCAGCCAATTCTGTCTCCTCTACCAAATATGGTTTGATGAATTTGTGGATCTCTCTTTGCAGACTTGTTATAGTTTTGTGGTTTATCTGAAATGTTTAAGAGCTTTTTTATATTTAAATGTAAAACAAGAACCCAATCTAAAGATTTTGAAATGAATTAAGGACGGTGCCTACTAATTCGCAGGTATTTTTGGGCAGTTTACTGAATATGCAGGAAAAGCAGATCATAACAAGTGTTATTGAAATCCAAATTGGGGGTAACCATGCATTTTTTGAAGATAATTAATCAACAATATTTGTAAAAAGTTTTAAAATACAAAGCAATGTATGGCGTTCTTTTCCAAATTAAAGCTGAATTATCTCTGAAAAATGCGTGGTTACCCCCAATTTTCTTTTTGGATACCAAGAGCACTTGCTAAATTCTGCTTTCTCCGCATGGTTTTGAATCGCGCAAAAATATCTCTATTAATAAGCATTACCCATAGGAAATGCGAGTATCTCGAGATGCGCAGAACGTATGCGCAATAACGATAGTAGGCACCGTCCTTAAAATAATGTTTGGGTGCATGCAATAAAAAAATGTAACTGCTTTGAAATCTGTTTTCTATTTTTTTGTCTGTGAGCTATGGTAGTAACTGTTGATAGCTCAACTGCAATTATGGATTTTTTGTAGTTTCCAGCACATTTCTGATTTGCTGGAATATATATTAATATTATTATACAGGAGCAGGATATTATAACCTTAATTGTTTCTTGTGTTCCACATGTGCACTAGTAAATGTACTTCTATTTCTCAGTTACTTCAAGCTATTCTTTTTTTATTTTTCTGACCTCGTTCAAAAGCATTTCACCTGTTGCCCAAAATTTTGGTCTAAACTCTAAGTTTTTCTCACTCATTCCAATGAAGATACAGTATTCCAAGAAATTCCCAGGAACTCCTAGTAGTTTAAATATAATAATCTAAGACAGCTATCTTTTTAATACATGGTTTTTGTTGTTGAGAACTTTGTGGAAAAAGTCATTTAAATGGCCTGGAAGTATATGAACAAGTGATGTTTAAAGAATTTGTGATGCAGATAATAATAAAAACTACTGAAACAAATAAATGAGACTGTCTTTTAATTTGCATTATAATTATGTATGTAATGCTCTGGGCCTTATTTGTGCTACTGTGAGGGTAGGAAAATAACTGCTGAGTATACTTAAAGTATGCTGCACTCGCATTGTAGTGTAGTGGTAGTTGTGTCATGTAAGTATACTTTAAGTATACTGCACAGTGTACTTTAAGCATACTTTTGATGTTCCAAAATCAGGTGGAAACAAGTACATGTATAGTAAAAGTCTACTTTTAGTAGCAGTTTAAAGCATACTTTAAGTATATTGCTTCAGTATACTTTGTCAATGAGTACAAAATAATTCTAGTTATAGTATAGTTCATTTTGGTAAGGGTTTTAACAAATATTTTGAGGGCATTTCAAGATCTTAGCAAGATCCTTTCCAAATTGTCCCTGCAGAACTTGCAAAATTCATGATCATCAAAGATCCTTGATAAGATTTTTAAGACCTTTAAAATTCTTGCAAAGATCTTTAAAGATCTGAACAAGAACTATGAAGATCTTTGAGGATCTTCAACGTTCCTGCAGAGATCTTTGAAGATTTTGCAAAGATCTTGAAAGATCTGAACAAGAACTATGAAGATCTTGTCAAGATCTTTGAGGATCTTTAAAGTTCCTGCAGAGATCTTTGAAGATCTTGCAAAGATCTTTGCAGATCTGAACAAGAACTATGAAGATCTTGTCAAGATCTTTGAGGATCTTTAAAGTTCCTGCAGAGGTCTTTGAAGATCTTGCAAAGATCTTTAAAGATCTGAACAAGAACTTTGAAGATCTTGGCAAGATCTTTGAGGATCTTTTAAGTTCCTGCAGAGATCTTTGAAGATCTTGCAAAGTCTTACAAAAGTCTTTAAAGATCTTGACAATAAAAGAAAATCTTTCAAAGCTCTTAAAGGATCTTTACAAGAACTTTGAAGATCCTTAAAGATCCTTAAGGATCTTATTGAGATCTTAGAGGATCTTGCAAAGATCTTGTCAAGATCCTTTGAAGATCTTGACAAGATCCTTGAAGATCCTTGAAGATCCTTCAAGATCCATCAAGATCCTTGGCAAGATCCTTGAGGATCCTGGCAAGAAGTTTTAAGATCCTTAAAGATCCTTGAGGATCCATAAAGATCTTGTCCAGGATCTTTAAAGATCTTGGCAAAGATCCTCACAAAGATCCTCGTGAAGATCCCTGCAGATCCTTAAAGATCCTTCAAAGATTTTCACCAGGGACCTTTTCAAACCGGTAAAGCATTTGTTTAATGTTGGACGTTCTGCAAAGGATAACGACTTCTGAGTGTTTGCAGGCGGTAACAAGTGCTCTTACAAGCGGTAAATTTTACCGGTTACCGCCTGATAAGGAGAACCCTGAATCAGGGAAAAATTGCGGCATCCAAGGCACGCGCTTATTTTGAAAACAAAACATTTCATTGGTTCTGACCAAAGCGTATTGTTTATTAGCCAATCATAATCCAGAATTTCGATGTGTAATTTACACTGGTATTACACTTTTTTCGCACTGCATTACACTTGGACTGCACTGCTTTCAGACAATCAGATTTTTTCATGTACATGTACATGTATATTATTAAACATGGAATATCAATATTAAGTAATAAAAATTGTACATTACAGTGTATCCTATGTGCAACAAAGCATAGGGAAACTGCTAACAATATATTTATCGGCTAAGAACAATATTGCTGAAATGGGTTTAAAACTCCCTAAAGCTAATTGGAAATAGCAATGTCATATCCCCCCCCAACAAATCAAGATTTATCCAAGAGGGTTAAGATACTGATAGAAGTATTAATTTTACATGTAAGAATAAAAATTAGCGAAATAAATTAGTGTTACCCAACGTTTCACTGTCACCCAGACTGTGATGACATCACTTTCAAGTAACAAAAAGATTCTTTAACCTAGTAACTAATTTACATGTGTGAGGTTATGGGAACGATTAACACATATTTTTATAGTGTTGTACTTAACATGTATGCATGTAAAGTATGTTCAAATTAAACAAAAAGTTTTCCGTGGATAGTGTCCAATTGTGTGTTCAAGCTTGGTAACTTAGACAGACTAGTTTTCCATTGCATTTCTTCAATACCAAAAAATTACTTGTAAGGTCGCCAAGAGTTTTAATTCTATGAATGAAATGATATACATGTATGAAATGAACCATGTATTGAATTGCGGATATGCAATCAAGTGGAGCTATTATATAATGATCCTCGCAGTTATGAACGCAATTTTTGCAATTGTGTAGAGAAGTCTGAAAAATTCAGGACTTCAACGGAGTTTGAACCATGACCTCAAAATGCCAGTGCGACACTGTAACCAACTGAGCTTAATGAAGCAACTGATGTTGGTAGTTGGTCATTTGTGGGTTCAAGTGTTCCCGTGATGAATGAACCAATGAATGTAATGATATATGAAACAAATCATATCTTGAACTCGTCAAGTGGTGGAGTGGTTTAATGCTACAAACAATACTAGTTTTAATCCAGAACCTAAAAAAATCGCGTTTGGCTTGTTCAAGCAAAGCCTTGCTGGGCATGGAACTGTGAGAAAGTTTAACTTTACTTTTTTGTACATGACATATGACACCTATTCAAATAAGCTAAAAGAGAGCTCAAATTATTTTGTCTGAATTTGTTAATAATATTAATTTTAAATACAAGGTCAAGAAATTTACATGATTCAATTTACTTTATTCGCCCTCTTTGATTGTTCACTCAGTTCCTCTGCATGTCAGTATGCAATAAGCTGCCTATTACATCCTGTTTTGGCTTGTACTGTATGTCATATAATTATAAGTTGTATTTGTTTTCTTTTTCCTTTTATGTGTATCTTCATTATTGGTATTCAAGTGTAATGTAAACTTCAGTTGTGTATTCAATAAAAATAAATAAAGAAATATATGTTGAACTGCAGATATGATCCTCAGTGGCTTTATAGCTCAGTTGATTAAAGCATCGCACCAGCAGTTTTCATCAATATGTTAATGGAGTGCTGGCTAGTGTAACTGATGTACTCTGCACTGCACAGATCAAATTGATAATCATACACCACACATTGCTGGTTAACCTTTTGACACCCAAACCGGTCTAAACCGGCCAGACTTAGTATTTTACTCTGTCTAACGCCAGATGATTTTACTCATCAATGGGAAACCCCTGGGAGTCAATGGGTTCATTTAAAGGTGGTTTCGGTTCACACAGCTTAACATCTTCACCAATTTTGCAGCTTCTGTTCACTGGTGTAAGAATGTGATTTATTTTTTACTCAGATCAGATACCGTTCTTCAGCAACTGCATCAGTACTGGTAAGTATTGCATTAATACACATATTCATTGTTACATGTACCTGCTGGTCTATTTACTGCTGCACTCAAAGTCTCATTTCTACAATCATCTCGAATCTTATTGTTTTTTGGCAATCAAAACATTTTAATTTAATTAAGAATTATAATTATATTGATTCAAAACCAATAAATATTACCAATAGTCTAAAGCCTTGACATGTAATATGAATTTCACAAACTGGTACTTGAACCGTGGAGAATCAAATGAGTGAAAGATCATCACAGTTTTGTTTGCTGTTTTCAGCAGCAAAAGACAGACCTGAACTGAAAAAAATAGGCCTGAATGGGATGTGATAACTGACCTCTGTGATAGCGCTGCAACTGCAAGGCTCAGGTCAGGGTTCAAATCCTGTTCAGCCCTGAAATATTCAGGTATATCTTTCACTGCTGCTTAAACAGCAAGC
>NC_090881.1:3566917-3581917 GCF_036669935.1 Montipora foliosa
GGTAATTTTTTACAACATATTTACGTGTTGTGGTACAAAACTGTAAATTCATTGTAAATTTTATTTTGCAAATCCTCATCATGTAAACTGCATTTTACAAAAGATGTAAATTGCATTTACAAAGTGTAAATTTCGATTTACAGCTTCATAATATAGAGTTTTAGCAAAGACAACGGCGACCAGAACGAGAACGTCACAAAGTTGCATATTTAGTGGGCAAAAACAATAGTTGTGCACGCTCTGCACGTGCCTTTTTCATTTTTGTCCATTTCTTTGCCGTTGTCTGCAAAACAACAACGTGAAATAGCCAAATTTGAGGTTTTATGGCGAACGTCAGCACTTGGAAGAGAAATATTCATTTTCTCCCCTTAATATGATTAACCGCCGTTCATAACGGTTTCATTTCTGAGGATCTGCCACACCTTTGGCATATGAAAAGCTTGGAATTGTCGCGAAGTGATTGCATTAACGCAAATTTGTCTTTAGATGACGTTCGCGTTGCCGTTCCCGTCGTCGCTGTTAAAGCTCCCTAATATTGTTTTGATGACTTGTGAAAATAAGACCAATTAAGGTGCTTGGTGAAGGTGCGATTCGAGTGGGCTCATCAATTTATTGTTTTAAACAATACATTTCGGTAATGCGCAAGAAGGCCCTTGTAAGAATATTATCACTTGATAGTGAATTACAATTCAAGTCACCTATAAGATAATGTTCAACATGTTCAGAATCTAGTCTTCCTAACAAAGTATCAAGATGCGGAAAAATAGCAGGAGATGAGTTTGGCGGTCTGTACCACGAAGAGATTACAAAAGATTTTGAGTTAGGATTACGAATTTCAATAGATAAGATTTCCAGGAGCTGATTATCCAAATCCTCGCGGACAACGTAATTTATGTCCGAACGAATATAAAAGCAAACACCCCCACCAAATCTATGTATAACAGTCCTGTCACAACGGATCACATCGTAGCCCTCAACCTTTGCCTCCTGGTCAGAAATATTCCTGTCTGGTCTTGCCTCATTGATAGCCAGCAAATCAATACAGTTATAATTTAAAAGAATACAACGTTCATCTAAATTTTTCAGTAGACTTGTGATATTTAGCCAGGCCGTTTAAAACTCGCGGCCCTTAGGGGTTATAGAGTCTGGATTGAACTGGGAACTAGGTGGGGTTAGGATAAAATCGGAAGTCGCCCCCGCAGATAAAGAATGAGAATTAAATGAATGGACGATATGATTAACTAAATTACTTGCTAAAATGGCAGTACTCTTCTTGTTAAGATGAAGCTTCAGATTGTTTATGCACGATTCATCAATGTTTAGGTGCTTAATAAAATCCCAGTTTCTTTAGTGATAAAATGTTTGCAAGGCACTGTGACATTGAGCTGTGGAAATGGGCCATACAAGACTGTCTGTATTAAGATAATGATTATTATGATCATGATTATGATTATTTCAGCATAAGCTTACTTTCCGCTTTTCTTTATGATAAAACCCGTGTATTCTTTAATTGCAATCGAGGGTCGTAAAACCATAACCAAACTAATTACTTTGCCCAATCAAAAAGTACGGAGACAATCAAGTAAACCAATCAAAACTCGAAGGAATTAGACGTAGCCGACACAAAGTGCGAGAAAATGTGCACGCACGCGCCATGATTGGTTTTATTATTATTATTATTTATTTTTTTAATTTTTTTTTTCAACAGAAGTTTACTTTCCGCCTTTGTTCACGATAAAACCTGTCTATTCTTTGATTGTACTTGACGTCACAGGCGGCCATGTTGGTGAAAAGAACAATAGCAAAGCCATTTGGGAATGCTACATTTTTCTATTGTTTTGGCACCAAGATGGCCGTCTTATCACGTGATATTTTATCAGGAGAAACCTTTTGGTTAACTATTATCGATGACATCAGTTGAAGTTTTTGACAAATCTCGCAAAACGTCAAATACCGAGATGGCAGTTTTTGCACATTTGGGTGCAGCAAATCGGTACGTTGCAATTAACCCATCTTTTCCACATAGACACCTACGTATCTTAACAACTATAAAATGTAAACACTAGCAAAGATAGTTCCAAAACTCATTAATAATTCATGAGCTTAACAGCCTATCAAAACACCGATAAAACGTCACGTGGATGAGCTTTATACCTGATAAAACACTCCTCGTTAGTATTCTTTATATAAAGAATACTAATAAGGCATAGCTTGTTTTTCTTGTATGCTAATATTCACCTCTCACAATTTGAACCATTGTTTTGAGTCTAGAGGGACACGCTCTTTGTGGAATGTTTTTGAAGCCGTTCAAAAAACTCGCAGCACGTGTTTTATCGGGTCAAAAACCACTCGGTCTCCTCTTGGTTTTAAACCCGATAAAACACTCCTGCTCGTTTTTTAAACATTACATAATTTTTCTTTTGATTTTATGCAGATGAAAGTTGCCACTTCGAGCGTTTGGAGAAACGTCGGAAAATTACATAACTTTACGTGAAAAAAAGATTGTTTTGCTACATATGCCAATATGACCAGTATCACGCTATTTTATAGCAGACATCTTTGATGTAAGACATCCATGTTGTGGTCAATTGACAGCTGTCAAAACAAGGTACCGCTGACCAGTATCATGTGACCAAATCGCGGTTTCAAGTTTAGAGATCATCGAGTTTGGCTGACTTTTTGAAATTGACTGCTGACCAGGTACTGGTTTTCGATCGTAGGCTCAACCCAGTTTAATTTACGTAAACGCGCTTTCTGTGGCTCAACGCGCCTACACGGCCAATACTACCTCAACTAAAACTCTTAACAAGCAACGCTTTTCGTTTTCAGGTTGAAAACAGTTTGGAAAATATTTTCTCTCTGCATTTTTCGCTAGTTTTCATCCATTGTGACATACTATCATCATAGCTGTGGTCCACACTGGTGGCTACGCAGTTATTCAAGTCAAGCATTGGGGGAATATAAACTTAAGGCTGAGTGTTTATTTTTAATTTGTTTAGAGCTGCATTTTTCTCTGTATTGCAATTTTTGGCATATCTTTAGAAGGTTGCATGATGCCTGGAGGACCTATGACTAAAACAGAAACGAAAGAAGAAAGAAAGAGAACCACTGACGACAAAACAGAATACCAGTAATAGATCAAAATACTTCACAAATTCTTTTCTTGGGCACTAAACCATTCGGTATTTTTACGGATGCGTTATTTCAAGTGGATGCGTATTTTTAAAAAGTGGTTTAATCGTTTTTTTTTTGTTGAGAAATGAAACTCGAATTTTTATCCTCAACTGTAATTAAATAACAATTACCTGCACTCTTTTAGACATAAAAAAATAGCTGATTTGTTTGTTTGTTTTGCTCTAAAATGGAAGCGAAGAAATGGTCTTTTAGTCGTTTTCCCAACTGTTTTTCGATGTGCCTCGACAGTGACAAGAAAATTTTGCCCTTATGTTATAAACACGTAATCGGAAAGAGTTCTCGTAAAATTAAGGAGAAATATCACTAGCTTGTGTTTTCAGAAGTTTGTTTGAAGCTCCTAAAGGAAATTTATTCAAGCAGATCTTGTTTGAATTTTATCCTTTCTAGCTTGCATTGTCGTATTTTGCCGATTCTTCTTCCAAGCCAAGCCGGCGTGTTTCAGTAAAATAACTCAAAATGTGAATGATCTCGTTTTCGGAGATGAAGTGGAATAAAGTAGATCAGTAACACTCTTTTTTGGCGTTGAACTGACAAAGTTCCCCGACGGTTTCTAATTTTAGCGAGATTCCTATTCGCTGGCTATTGACAGTTGACTCTGAAATGGCTTTTTTTCCTTTTCCATTCGCTCGCTGAGGATGTGTTTGTTTACTTTTAAAACTCATTCGATTTAAGAAAAATTCATTGCCAAACTGGTGAATTCGAAATTAAATTTCGATTGAAAAGCCGATATCGCACGCATTGCTTCGTGATTCATGCGATATCGGTTTTTTGCGTGAAATTTACCATGGAATTCACTAGTCAGGCAATGAATCTCTCTGCAGACTGACTTGGAAGGCGAAGAAAGTAATTTAATTAAGCAGTAACCGGAAATACTAAAACGCGGACAATTCGAAAATCTTTTATTTTCACTACCCCTACAGGCAGTAAGAATAACTAACCAGGGAGTTCGCTGGTACATCTCTGGCTAGCTGTGACAATTATGTATGGAACCACTTGAGTTCTGCTAAAGTTTATGGAAAAGACAATATTGAGAACAAGATGAGAGTAATTCTTTCCTGTGCTGGTAAGTATAAACTAATTCTCTGATTTCAAATTCGGTAGATTTGTTTCTCTCTATAATCCACGGACTTAGCCGATGTTTTATGAATTTTGAAAAAGAAATTTTTACCATATAATCTCACAACTATGCGTTGGTTGTGCAACCGAACTGGTTGCCCTGTCCCAGCAGAATGCAAGGGTCATCTTCGGAATCTGCAAAAGGTGACCACCTTATTTACAGCCAGACCGGTGTTTTTGTTCCACTTGGATCCCGTAAGCGAATTGAGTAAAATAAACAACAGCAACACATGAGAGTGAGTTTCGCTGCCACCAGCTGTCATGTCAAAAATGAAAGGGGAAAGGGGATGTGCACCAAGTAGGAGGTCGGAGAAGTGCAAATTTGCTCGCACCCCTACCCGCGGCCGCGCCGAAGCCCGGGAGGGGTTCAGCGGGCGTACAGGAGTTAAATACTGCAGAAATTCAACTTATCCTATTTGCATTGCATCAATTTAATCTAGGTTAAAACTGATGCACATGAGTAGAATCCTTGAAAACAATTGAGATTTCTCAGTAACGTATAGCCCCACAGTTAACTTTAAGCCATGTGCAGGCGATGTCGGGCGCATCTGAAAAGATTGCAAATACGGATTTAGAACTTACAGTCAGAGAAACTACTCTAACAACTGAAGCAGGATCTGAGACAAAAGTGTTTGCTGCCTCAGATCAGGTAAGAAATAATAAGGAACATTTGATTGACACCATATTTATCAAAATCCATTATAACTGCACATAGCATCTACCACCAACACAACAGGGCAAATTTGCCTTAAACGTATGAATAGAGTTAGTAAAGAAGCGTGAAACATTCTGTTCCTATTTGGAAAGGATGGAAATTTTCAGCAAAGCCAATAACATCGTGGAAACAACAGAAGAGGGCACCACTCAAGCTAATCGGGAGCGGGGGTATACTCGACTCTAAGTAATCTATTGGCACCTATGAAGCCCAAAGATACTTTGTTCATTGAGATTGTATGTGCTTTGGAAAAATAATACAATCCAAAACCCTTAAAACATTGCGTAGAGAAATCAAAAGTCTGGAGAATCCATAGGGGATTATGTGCTGGCCATTCATTGTAATTATGGTGAGTTCCTGGATAGAGGTCTAGGTGACCGATTTGTCTGCGGACTCAGAAACCCGAAGATACAGAATAAATTGCTGAACACAAAAGATTTAACATTCGAGAAGGCTTGTAGGATTGCCAATGCTATAGAGATGGCTGAGAAAAACATCCAGGAGTTCCGGATCCAACCTAAGACACGCGAGGGCACGGAAGTGAACAAGTTGAGACATTAAGAAGATTGGTCATTTAGCATCTGTTTGTCGAAACAAAAATGAATCCAAGGAAGGGGCGGTGCACAATTTGCACAGATGTGAATCAGGTAGCGAGGATGAATTAGGAATCTATTTCCTGTACTCACTTGACACAAACAGGCCCAATTCCCGAGGTTACTAGGTAGACATGGTAATAAATGGGAAACCTTGTAAAATGGTGGTAGATACTGCTGCAGACTATTCCATAATGACACGCAGTTTGTGTCAAGAGAAGTTTGTAGACATACCCTTAGCAGCATCAAAGGTAATGCTTTGGACATACACTTGCGAAAGGCATCATGTGTCATGTGAAATGCAGTGTGATGTTGTTTATAAGAACATACACTATTCTGTACCAGTAGTAGTAGTAGTAGTAGTAGTAGTAGTAGTAGTAGTAGTAGTAGTAGTAGTAGTAGTAGTATTAGTAGTAGTAGTAGCTAATTACAGAGGAAAGCCTACTCTAGCTACTCGGCAAAAATTGGCTGAGTCAAATCAAATTGGCATGGGGTGAGATTTTTATTGTTCCCAGTAAAAACATAGCCAGTTCCGTAAGTCGACTACAAACTCTTCTGTCACAATATGATTTCTTCAGCGACAGTTATGTAGGCATGACAGGGCTTTCAAGAGGCAAATATAGTTATGAAAGGGGTTTTTAAGGCCAATTTTTGTAAAAGCCCGTCGAGTTCGTTATGCATCGAAGGAACAAGTAGAAAAATAGTTACACAGACTTTGGCAAGCCCAATCGTGGTAGTGCCAAAGTCCGACAACCAGTGAGAATCTGCGGTGATTACATGGCGACTATCAATCGGACTGTGGAGGACGAGCCATATGTTTTACCCACCACTCAAGATCTGTCTGCTTTCCTCGTTGGTTCAAAGGTATTTAGCAAACTTGACCTAACCCACGCATACGCACAGCTGAATGTTGACGAAGAAAGTCAAGAATACTTGACTGTAAACACTCAGAAAGGTCTCTATTCCTACAAGAAACTACCCTATGGGCTAAAATCATCCCCTAAAATATTTCAGGCCAAAATGGACCAAATTCTCCAAGTGTGTGTGTAAGCAGGATGATATATTGGGGGGAGACAATGAGTGGCAAGAGAATCTTAAAGCACTCACAAAGGTTTTGGACAAGCTGCAGCAGTACAATTTGCATCTAAGACTGTCAAAATGCGATTTCTTAAAACCTGAAGTGGTTTACCTAAGCCTAAAAATAAGCGCAGTAGGTCTCCAAAAAGTGGAAGAGAAAATCATCAATGCAGTAAATAAAGCACCAGCCCATCGCAAGGTAAGTGAATTATAGTCTTTCCTAGCCATGGTCCAATATTATCATTCTTTCCTGGCAGGTCTAGCCACAACATTAGCACCGTTGCATAAGCTTTTGCAAAGGAATGTTCCGTGGGATTGGACAAAGGAATATCAAAGAGCTTTCGAGGACTGTAAGGAAAGTCTCACTAATCATTCACTATTAGTTCACTATGACTTGAATGGCGAGTTACGGCTGGCCTGTGATGCATAACATTATGGCCTATGAGCTGTACTAAGTGACGTTATGGATGACGGGCGGGAGAGGTCAGTAGCCTATACCTCTTGTACCATAACCCCCAGAGAAAGAAACTATGCACAAATAGAACGGGAAGCTATATCTATTGTGTATGGAGTAAAAAAAAATCATCAGTTTTTGTGCGGACGAAAGTTCACGTTAATAACTGATCACCAGCCTTTGTTAGCTACAGAACTGCGTCCTATCGGGCTCAAGAGTATTCATTCCATATGTGTTTAGAGAGAAACTCTTAAAGGAATTGCATAGGGAGCATCCTGGTATTTGTGCAATGAAAGCTATTGCCCACACATGTGTATGGTGGCACGAAATGGATGACGAAATTGAGAGAGCAGTGAAATTATGCGCGCTTTGCCAGAAGGTAAGAAGTTCTCCATCAATTGTTTCTGTAATACCGTGAAAGTGGCCGACACGCCCTTTCCAACGTATTCACCTCGATTTTTGTCAGAAGTGATCTGATCATTCCTAGTAGTGGATGATAGCCATTCAAAATGGCTGGAGGTAAAATATGTCGTCAACTACCACAGAGCGTACGGTGGATGAAATACGTGTTATATTTGCCTAGCATGGCTTGCCAGAAGAAGTGGTTTCCGCTAATGGACCACAGTTCATTTTTATCAAATTTTCCGTGTTTATGAGCGAAAACGGGGTCAAACATACTCTAGTTTCACCATATCATCCTCAATCGAATGGTGCAGCTGAGAGATCGGTAAGGGTGGTTAAGGAAGCTCTAGTGAAGCAGGTTTTAGAGGGCAACAGGGCTTGGTCTCTAAAGCACATGTTAGCTGATTTCCTTTTAAGATCTCGTACAACCCCATACAGTACTACAGGCATCAGTCCAGCCGAGCTGTTAATGAAACATCGTCTGCGTACCCGATTAAGCTTTGTAAAACCGACGTTAGCCCAAGCGATAGAGACCAAACAGGAAAGCAAGGAAGAATATAAGGATTTTAAAAATCATTGGGAGAGGCAATTTTCTGAAAACGGCACATTTCGAGTAAGAAACGCGCAAGCTAATGACGATAGTGAGAAGTGGATCCTGGGAAGGGCTTTAAAGGTTTGTGGATTTACAATCAGCTACAAAATTGTTGACACATTGACCATTTCTACCCCCTCTGCCACATTTCTTCTATCTTTTAGCCTTCTTAGGTAGTCCAATTCGCCCCCTTGCCCCCAAACAATGTTGTAGCGTGATTCCCGGGCTATTTAGGTACAAATATGCAACATTGAATGGGGGAGGGGGGGGGGGGGGAATCTTATCAATAATTTAGAGCATGATTCAGATTATAGTGTTATTTTACACTTAAAAGAAATTGTTTAAACGCTATATGTTAACTAAGTTTGTCGATGATTGTAGAAATCAGTTATCTGTTCAAGACGAGATATAAGACCAGATTTGTGCATGCTGATCATTTAATCAAGGATCAAGATAAAGAACCAAATGAGACTAATGAGATTGAACTACTTCTTCCTGAGTCATGTTAGCAATCGCCTCCAGTTTAAGAAAGAGATACAGTTTCTATCCCATTTGTGGCAAAAAGCAGTGTAATATAATAGATTTGGGTGCGTATTTACCCATGATGCCTTGGTAATAAAGTGGTTGAAACCCGCCATCTTGTGTGTCGTGCAAAATGCTAGTTTACTACAGCAACCTTCAACACAACAATTGGCTTGACTGGAGTAGTGCCTACAATCGCACGAGGCAGCGTTACATTAGCCACATTGCTCATGCTGTTGCAGCGCTGCTGAAGATTGTGTCACGTGAAAATGACGTCGAGATATGCCAAGCACACTTATCCTCAAAAGCAGTAGACAATAGCCAGTGGAAAGAGCCAACGATTACATCGTCAGAGAGAGGTCTTCTTTAAGCTATCGCAGAGGTTTATTACGGTGCGGAAAGCTGGGAAACAAGGCGGAAGATGCTGTCAATTATGACTGGGACCGCTTTGTATAAAACTATGGCCGAATTTATTCACTGCCTCACCCGGTATTGCTATTCTGACGCGAATTTTCATCAGCTCCAGTGTGGCCGTGATACTCAAATGCCCTTGAGAGGAGAGAGAGGCAAAAAGCTAGACTATTTTCTAGCTTTCATTACCAGCCTACACATCGTTCAAGATCTGCCATTTGGCGAAAAGTCCTTTGTGCCTCCTCACGAAGCACGATAGCCGTTCCTAACGTCATTAGGACGGTGATTCCGCAACTGACCTGTGAGCAATAAATCAGCTTCTGCAAAGAAACAGGTTTCAAGACTCTCAGCCAGAGGACCATACTGACGATTTTGACAGCGTTCAAGGCTCAGTAAGGAAGTCTTTACAGCATCTAGACTTCTTTGCGGCCGAGCGAACGAAAGCATTTGATGATCTCATAATGGTTTATAACAAGGTGACTGATGTTGGTGCCCGTCAGGAATGGAAAAAGGAGACGTGTGACGCTCTGAAAGCGGGAAAACTGTATTTAGAGGCGGATTACAAGGTAAGAATATAACACCGGTTTTATTCTATTAATGGGCGGAAGGGGGAGAGGGTGTGGTTGTAAGAGGATAGGATGAAGAATAGCACTTACCAAACATCTCCGGTGGAAGAGAAATCATGGAGTCGGCAGAAAGCGGCGTTCAGTTTCAAGTAGTTTGCCAGGGTATACTGTATAGCTTTGAAGTTCTAAAGACTTTGTTGACGTAAATTTTGCTTATGCAGTAAACATTGTTTTGTTGCATTTTGTTGAAGGTTTGTCTATCGTAGGTCCACATCAGCGACGACAGCTGTGTACCTGATCACTGTAGCGTGTATGCCCTTAGTAATTTAACACAGAAACAGTTTCGGCGCAAATGTGACCATTCCCACAATGAACATCGCGGGGAGTGCTAGACCTTGGAACAAAAGGCCCGCAGACGCGGCAGGCTTTAGTTCAGAGGCAATCGTGATGAAACGATCTATTTATGCAATCACGCGGTTCAAGCTATACAGCTATGGAAGTGCCATTAAATTGGTTCGGTGAGGCAGGATCAATGCAGTCTTGACGTTTTACGGCAGCTGATCGAGGAAATCTGCTCAATTACTAATGACTGGGAGAGAAACTTCGACAGAATGATCAACAGCTTTTTCGCGGTGGTCTTTGATTTTCTTTTTCCGCTCTCACGCCTTTTGTATGATCATTTTTGGAGTACTTTGTTTGTTCTTTCTCTTGTTAAGGTTCGCACAAGATCCACCCATATCTGATTTTGCCTCGTTTTTTGCGGTTACTTAAGCAATAAATAATTTACGTTCGTTTGAACAAAGCGAATTAGAACGTAAATATATTTTCCACTGTTATTTTAGCTACGCATTCTTTCTTACAGTTTGTCGCCTTTAGGTGTCACAGTGCTCTTATTTTTCCGATTGGTTCGTTTTACCTATTTAAGATGCTGTTTTCAGTTTGTTCTCTCTCTCTAGCTTGCGACCTTAGCACTTTAGAGCTGTTTCTGTTTCGGATGTTTTAAGATCTGGCCCCACCCACCCTCCCTTTTCTCAGGCTTCTATGAGTTTTTTTTTCATTCTATCTGTTTTTGATACTGCTTTTATTTCATCTGTTTCCAGGCGGTAGAGATGCTTACGTGGACCGCACGAGGTGCTTTAAATGTCACAACCTCGGCCACTGGGCAAGAGAATGCAATGCCTCCTGGGATAGCCCACGAAGCGTTTATCGCGGAACCACATTCTCCCTAAGATACTCATACAGAACCAGTCCCAATCCGGTGCAAAGCAGCAATGCTTGATTAGGAGGTTGCTGATATCGCTCAGGTACATTGCGATAGCGAATTGTTTGAGATTGAGTTAGGTACTAGTCCGTCGTGTGTCAACGTCAAAGGAAATCTTCGTAGAAGCTTAGAATTTTGGAAGTGTATTGGAACCCCTAGATTTATCTTTAACGTTACAGAAATGGGATATTTGTTTCCTTCCGTTAGTTTCCCGGAACCAGCGGTTTTCAAAAACAACAGATCGTCTCTTTCACATTTCGGGTTTGTTGAGGAGGCTGTTCAAGACTTAGTTGAGTCGGGTTGTGTTGTGGAAAAAAATGGAAAGAAGAGGCTCGTTCTTGATTTAAGTTACGTGAACAACAGCTGTGCCTTACTTTGCGCGGGGTGCAGATACGTTTTCCTTCGATCTGAAAAGTGGGTACTATCATGTCGAAATTTTTGAGGGCCCTCAAACATATCTTGGTTTTTCCTGGAAGCATTCGAATTCCAGTCAAATGGAGTTCTATGCGTTTACAGTTTTACCTTTCGGATTATCGTCCGCTCCTCACGTGTTCACAAAAATTCTTAAGCCTCTTGAGAAGCATTGGAGGCATCAGGGCATTTGCGTTGCTGTTTCTCTTGACGACGGATGGAGTATTGAAATGGATTCTCAAGTGTGCACTATTGTCGCAGATGCTGTTAGAACTGACTTTTCAAAGGCGCGTTTCGTTACTAATGAGGATAAGTCAGTGTGGATACCTTGCCAGAGGCTTGATTGGTTGGGTATCACTTAAGATAGCGCTCGTTTAACCATTGAAATTATCAATAGGAGGCTTGCCAATATAACTAGTACCATTGACATCATTATCGACTTCGGTTTTGTTCTTTCTGCCAGAGGGTTGGCCTCTTTTACAGGGTAGATAATTTCTACAGCACCAGTTTACGGGAACATTTCTATGATCATGACTAGGCATTGCATTATGTCTATTTTAAGCGCGCAGAACTGGAACTCGAAAGTTAACATGGATCTCTATTGCATTGAGGAGTTATATTTTTGGAAAAACAATCTAAATTTCATAAAAGTGTGCGATTTTTTTCTCTTTAATAAGCCACAGCATTTCGCTTACTTCGATGCCAGTGCTACAGGAGGGGGTTCAGTTATTATTCTTAATTAGGAATCTGTGTGTCCGATGCTTTGGGAGCCTTTAGAGTGTTCTAAGAGCTCTACTTGGAGAGAGCTTGCAGCCATTGATTTTTCTCTAGGGTCTTTTGTGCCAGGTTTGGAAGGTTCACTTGTGAAGTGGTTCGCTAATTGCCAGACGGCGGCTGGAATCCTTGAAGTCGGAAGCATAAAACTGGATTTCCACAAGCTTGCTATTAAGAGTTTTCAGTTTTGCGCGAAGGACAGTATTCGTTTGGAGGTGCAGTGGATCCCACGAACTGTAGACGAGAAGGCCGATTACATCAGTCGCCTTTTAGACTTTGATGATTGGCAAATCACGCATAATCTCTTTCTAAGTTAGGAAGAGTTATGGGGACAGCATACAGTTGACTGTTTTGCTAATTATTATATAGCGAAGCTCCCTTGATTCGTTTGGCGTTTCTGGAATCGGGGTGCGTCAGGGATTGACTTGTTTGCCCAAGAGTTATGCTCCGAGAATTGTTCAGTGGTTCCTCCAGTTTCTCTTGCCTCCCGCGTTATCCATTCTGTGAGCTTACAGAAAGCAATGGCTAACCTTGTAGTCCCATTATGGCCTTCGTCCAGTTTCTGCCCTCTCCTAACGAGCAAATATCGGTAGTTCATTAAAGGATGCTTTACGCTGAGTGCATCCCAAGCTCAAACCCTGGGAAGAAATTTAAGTTCATTATTTGGTTCTCCTCGTTTTACATGCGACGTTGTCACGTTTTGATTCGAATTTTTGTAGAGATTATCCAGCTTTTTGCCCTTCGAGTAGGTGTCTGAGCTGGCTTGTAGTGCTGGTATTTGCAGGATTTGACACTGGTCATTAGGTTCAAGGAGAGCTGTATCCAGGGTAAATGACACTGGTCATGTGAAGGGAAGACTGTGTCCGTTGGGGACGTTTTCTGTCGTTTTAGAACTTTGATAGTAGAACGAGAAGGTTTCGAGTTCTCTCGACAATGGGAGCCCTCTTCACCTATGGAAAATTGTTTCCTTTTTTGACACTGATTCACGAATCGTAACTCAACGTGCCATTCTGGCCAAGGTTGAACTGCGTTGTTCTTGTTGGTTTAGGTTTTTTTCCTTTCTTAATAAAAGCTGTAACTCTGTTTTTGCTCATTGTTAGGTTATTTACTACTTTCTATTCGTTTCCATGTAGTTTGTAGAGCCTTTGCGGGTTTAAATGATCTACTAGAGCAAGTTGCGAATAGGGTATATATGCAGTTATTACGCGTTTTTGATTTAGTTTTCTTTGATGGTTATTCGCTAGGCTTTTGTTTAGCTGCTACTTTGCATGCCTATTTGGCCCCGGGGAGGTCGTTGTAGTTTTTCACTATGATGCTGACTGCAGACTTTGCGTCACAGGCATACGGCCGCTTATTAGAATCGCTGTCATGCATCACTTGCGTCACAATTGCTAGAGCCGCTATCCTGTTGTTGCAAAATTTTGGTGAGATATTTTTTTTCTTGCAGGTTGTAATTTCAAGTAATGTATGGATGGTGCTCCCTCCTGCTATTAGGTCGGGTTTCAATTCTTTATTTAATTGTTTACTTCGTTCTACGGCAGATTCTACTGTGAAGAAATATCTTAAGGAAATAAACAAGTTTTTGTGTGGTGTAGAACTAGGAAAATTGCGCCACAGTTTACATTTTCTTCTTCTGTTGTCGCCCTTCATCTATTTGGCTTAGATCAACAGCTTAGGTCCCCGGCCACAATAGTTTTGGTCCATGCTGCGCTGAAGTGGTTCCATTCCTTTGTTCGGGATGATGTTCCACTCCTTTGGATAACGCTTCTTGCAAGAACTTGATTGAGAGCGCCAAGAGAACAAGGAGCAATCCAGTTAACGAGAAAAAAGCCTGTGGACCCTGCCATCATTAGAAGCATTGTTGACGTTCATGGCTCTGGGGAAGCATCTTTAAAGGACTTTTGTATTGCCGCAATAAGCTCTTTAGGTTTTGCAGGATTTTTTTCGTTTTAACGAATTGGCTGATATTCAGCCAAGACATCTCACGTTTTGCGATGGTTTTGTTAAAATGTTTGTGCCAAGGAGTAAAATGGATGTATATAGTGAGGGCAACTACCTTTATATCGATACGTTAGAGAGCAAATACTGCCCAGTAGCTATCCTACGTAAGCATATTGAAGTAGCCAATTTGGATCTGTCTAGTCACTTGCCCTTATTGAGGCCATTAACAAGGAACAAGTCGGGTTATAGTCTTAGGAATGGCAAGTTATCCTATACTCGCTGCAGGGAAAGATTGAAGACAACTTTGAAAGATTTGGGCTATGACCTCAAGGAGTATGGCCTACATACTCTCTTTTCTGGGGGTGCTACAAATGTTGTCAGTAATAACGCTTCCAAAGCAGTTTCTGAGAGATTGTTAAAACTTCGTGGGCGCTGGAAAACAGACGAAGCGAAAGACATGTGCGTTTTAGAGACAGTTTAAGTGTGACGAAATATATAGGTATTTAGCTCATATTCCAATATGTTATCTGTTTTTCCTTTGCCAACGCTGTAAGATCACTTTTCTTTAAAGTGTTAGGGTTCGCACTCGATCCACCCATATCTGATTCCGCCTGGTTTTGCAGTTATTTAAGCGGTAAATAATTTACTTTCGTTTGAGCGAAGCGAAGTAGGACGTAACCCAGTTTTCTTATGGCTTACATTTGAATTCCAAAAACTGTAACGGCCATTCATTTAACTCCCTAAAGAAGTCAGGCCTTTCCTAACGAAATTGGTAAATCAAAAAAAGAATATATATCTTCCCATCCGTACAACTTGCAATATAACAACACCATAACAATTAAGAGGTATCTTCAATCACGTTCAAGCATTGATTGAATTTTTATCATCACATTTCCTTCTGTCTGTGAGCAGATGGCCACGCACCCGCTCTTTTATCCCACTTCGGTTGTGGAAACCGCTGACCCCTCGC
>NC_090881.1:3586917-3606917 GCF_036669935.1 Montipora foliosa
GTAGTCCCTTAGGCAATTCCCAGAAATAATAATAGCTTTATTAATTAATCCATCATTAAATTTAAAAACAAACCATGAATTTACGATAATAAAGTTAAAACATGAAACATATAAGAGGTAATGTACGGTTTCAAGTGAAGCTATCATTCTCGCAGTTATGAACGCAATTTTTGCAATTGCGTAAAGAAGCCGGAAAAGTTCAGGACTACAACGGGGTTTGAACCCGTGACCTCGCGATACCGGTGCGACGCCACTGACGTTAGGAACTGGTCATTTGTGGATTCCAATGTTCCCGTGAGGAATGAATCAACGATGATATATCACTTCATCGTTGATTCATTCCTCACGGGATCATTGGAACCCACAAATGACAAGCTCCCAAAATGAGAAATGAGTACAAATTTCGAATTAAACAAGAACAACAAGGGCGGACTATCCCCCCTCCCCTTTTTTTGTCAAGGCGTTGTTTTTCTTTTGTAAACGTGTGTTGGATGGTACTTCGAGCTTTGTTACTTAAATATATTGTCATTACTAAACATTGTTAATAAGAAAATTTATCGAACGTCGTTCGAGTCAACGGCCCTTACAAACTGGCTTCGAACCGGTTACAGGCGTCGCATTTTATTCCGCAAAAAGACGAGGTAGGCTGGAAACGAATGTCTGTTCTACAGTGTGTCTTACAAACAGTTGTACCAGTGTAGGTAGTGTTTTGTAAAGGAGCAGCAATTGCCAAAACAACGATCCCATTGACACTCGTAAAATCAAGTGAGTAGTAACTGCAGTTACATTTTATCGCCTTGCTGATTGTAAGAAATTTTCTACGCAAGTTACAATATAAGCAATTTTAGATCTATTTTGCTTTTAGCCGCACTGTGCTACAGAATCCAGGTTTTTCGGTTCTGCAAACTGCCTACTTGAGTTTTAGTCAAAAAGCAAAATGAACGAAGAAAATATTAAAGGCCCATCTTCAACCGACAGGCTTTTTAACCGTTGTTTTTGTTAATGAAAATTCGCATTGCTTATTGTAGCGATCTGATTGGGTGAATTTCAGCTTTGACGGGATTTTCATATATGAAAAATGTTCCATGGCACGCATTGCCTGTTGGTTGAAGGTGGGCCTTTAAGCAATCAATGCAGCGGCTGCAACTGTACATGTGTCATAACTCAGCAAGCAACGCCGATTAAACTTAGAGATTTAGTCTTTGCTTTAAGTAGAAATTTACTTCAACTGCATGTCCATAGAAGTGATCTACTTAACTTTACGGAAATAAGAAAGCCCACGCAAGTCATTGTTTCTTTGGCAGCCCGAGAAGACAATTAATCACATGTAGTTATGAATTTTCTTATGATAGGTCTGTCCTTGGGACGCATTTCCTTTGTTGAAATTGTTGTTATAAATCTTCTTAGAACCTGTGTTCGAAGACTACATTTTTAGTCGCAAATGACGAAATCTCCCAGAATGCATGCAGTAAATATCCGTCTCAAACAAACTGGAATTGATAATTTTACAAGGAAACAATGTTGCCGCCTTTGGCAAGAGGTTGTGCTCTCGCCGCGATTGCTTCGGCCCCTGCTAACATCATAAAGTATTAATTACTTCTTTGACCGCAACCACACCTGTATTTTATTAAATATTTTAGCATTACATCCAGGCATTTGCTAAATTTAAGCGTCCAGAATACACTAGATAGCATCTCAGAGAACTTCAGACTCAAAAATTCTCCCTGTGGAGAATGTGCCCAAACCTCCCCAGAAAAGTGCGCCGTTCCCAGTCCTCATGGGCCCCTGAACAATGCAATCAATCACATTTTAGTTTAATCGCCGTTTCGTTCTCAGAATTTGCGAATCACCATTGTATTAGATTCTATTTAGACAAGAGCAGTAAAATCAATTCCAATTGTCCTAAAAGGAGTCCGCAAACGACTCAGGGCTTTCAAATCAAGGAAAAAATGGATCCTGGCTAAGATCAAATAAAAGGTTTCACAGAAAGAACCAAAATGACAGACTAGAGTAACATTTAGTGTTTATCTTAGAAGGCTAAGGTTCAAATTGCACTTTAATTTTTAACCTGAAAGGGTTCATTACTGTAAAGACTTTATTTAACTCAGTCGTGTGAGTCACTTTGTAACTAAGTTGCACACAATTATTTGTGGAGTGGAGAGGCACAAAGCCGTGTCATATTTTGTAAGTGTATTTAGAGCAATATACTCACAGCCGACGTAGACCCGTGAGTCCTGAGAAAACGTTTCCTGGGAGTTGATTTATTTTATTTTTATCAAGATATCTAGAAATGAACACAAAATAAGAAATAAGTACGAAATCTGAATTAAACAAGAACAGTAAAATCAATGCCATTAGAGTTTTAATAGTCTAATAATAATGCGCTTTATTTGACCATCTTGAGTGAAAAATACAATGGCGATACAATATTAAAAATGCGAGAAAAATGACAAATAATAATCGTAATAATATGTTGAGAACTATATACATATACACACATAAATATATAAAAGTTATATTCCACAAAGTTTATGAGCTCTTGGTATGAGGGAACGTTGGTGCCTGTCGGCTCCCGACACTTCGATATATGTGCTTCTCCTAGATCTTAAATTATATTGATTTTTTGGTGCCAATTTAACAAAAACGTTATTTGGGTTAGATTCGTCCTTTAGAATTTTTTCAAGTTCTCGTTTGGTGGCAGTGCTCCTTCTCTCATGAAGCGCAGGGAGGGCAGTTCTTGGTACGCCAATAATACTAAGGCTACGGTCTTGAACTCGTTGGACTTCTTCAGACAGATAGTTAGGTAAACCTCCCCAAACAGGTGACGCGTACTCTAATAGAGGGCGGATCTTTGAAATATAAAGTGCTACACGGCCAACCTTTGTAAAAACGTAACCCTTCCTTGACTTTGTAATCTCAGTTTAGCTTTTATTGCAGTTTGATTCCGAGCAATCACTGATCGCGGCTTTACTTAATTCCAATTAGGTTATCGTGGTTTTCCAACGTTCAGCTCACTGATGAGGCTATTCGTGAGATATGTTTTGGAAGCTAAACGCATGCTTTCTGAACGGTCGGTCAGCGTGGCCCACCGAGAGTAAACCCTCTAAGATTGTCTATTCGGATGCTTTCGATTATGCTTGCAGTTCTTTTGTTGAAAACGAAGGTAAAATATTTTAGCAAAACTGGTCGCCTGACGAACGAGAGAAGAGCTCTACTTGGAAAGAATTAAAAGCTGTTCAGTTAGCCATCGGACGTTTTGCTCATAATCTCAAAGGCTAGCAGGTGGCCTGGTTGACTGATATCAAAACGTTGTAACCATGGTAAACGGTGGAAGTCGTGTTTAAGAATTACAGTCTCTTGTTTTAGAGATATTCACTTTGTTAGCAACGAATTGCATTTCACTGTAAATGAAATGGATTCCTAGAGACCTGAACGCAGAGGCGGATTGTCTGAATACAATCGTAGTATCCGATGATAAAACATTAAATTATGTTATTTTTTAGAATGTTGGACGTTAAGTGGAGTCCACATTCCGTGGACAGGTTCGCCTGCAGTTATAACACCAACTTGCTCGCTGTAACTCCGGGTTCCATCAGCCTGGAAAAGAAGCGGTTGACGCATTTACTCCACATTGGAAACACGAGAACAATTGGCTATTGCCCCGGGTTACCCTGATTGTACGAGTTATTAATCATTTGAAACTATGTAAGGCTGAAGGATCAATATTGTTTTTCCAGTGTGGAAGTCTTCCTAGTTTTAGACAGTCTCGTCTCGAGACGGCAGACATTTGAGTCCCTTTGTGCACAATTTGTTGTGATTACCTAATCAGACATGATATTCCTCTGTGTAGTGAAACTGAAATTTGTTTCATTTCTCGCCTGACGTTAGGTCATAAATTGCTTATTCCAAAAAGGAAAAAAAAAGGGAGGTCAACGACTTTGTTTCGGAAAGATAAGAAAAGGGAGAAATGTCTAATTTCAATAGATGGGTCATCACAACGAGATGTAGCCTCATCTGTTCATCCGTCGTAAATCATAAAAATAATGTATTAGAGTGAAGGTTTCCGTGCATAGAAATATAGGAGTGAGAATTTTAGATAATTGCATACCGCTAGGGATGTCGTAAACAGTAGAGTTAATCCTCAACGAGCGTTTTCGCAAGCGCCACCCGTTGTAACAACCGGAATTCAGGAATTTTGAAAAAGATAACCTCTTGCATTGTGATTTTGTGATTTTTTTATTATTATTTTTTTTTTCATTTCATCATATTTTGGGGATTGTGAGAAGAATAAGTGATTCATGCCTTAAAAAAAAGGGGGGGTCACCGATGATCTAAACAAGTAAAATCGATGAGATGTTGCGAAGTTCTTGGAAAATTTCGTTTCTCACGTTTTTATGTGACCTGCCGGGGAAGGACTGGAACCCAAGACAGGATCGATTGATGAAAGGTTTTTGTAAGAAAAAAAACTTTTTCGAGCACAGCAACGACGTTTTAAGCAGGCGAGATCTTTATTTGGTTAGTGTTTTGTATCATATCTCTCAATTGCCGTCATGCTCACTTTTTGGAGTGTGGTTTTGTGAGATATAATTGCTGGCTGTTTCCATGTAGGTCCGCACCATTTAAGTGGTTGGGATACAATTCTGCTCTATTTTCATGAAACTAAAGGAAAAGAACTTCAAAAACATGTATTCATTGTGGATCAAGAAGTTCGTTGATCAAGAACTTCGAAGTTCGTAGCGTAAATAAAAAGCCACATTAAATTCACGCAAGGTCGCTGACTTAACTAATCTTCGAGTTTTCAAAACTTTCAGCTACTACTCGATAAGCTACCTTTTCGAGACCTTTTCCAGCCTTCCTCTCACATATATCTCTTTAACGTCTCATGATACATTGAAAATAAATGTGCCTTTTTTTCCTTGGCCAGGGTTCCTTATCCGAGATGTTAGTGACTTTTTAAAAGATCTAAGACGGGGACGGCCGCGAGAACGTCATTTTATATTGCTAGTTTAGTTTTTTAACGTTTTCACGATTATTCCAGTTTGTTCTACTTCCACAAACTGTCCGAACTATCCAGGAACTGAATTGGGAGGAACAGTGTTGAAACTAAGAAGGAAAATCGAAGATTTGCCCTTGTGTGCTCTCGTCTTTCTTAATTAAAACTTGAGATTTAGTCATTTCACGTTGCAGATTGGCAGAGAAAGGAAAGAAATGTACAATACTTTTAATCGCACAGGCAGAGCCATCGTTTTGCTCATTAGTCTCTATTGTTTGTGGCATTCTCGCTGAGGTTGCCGTCCTAGATCTTAAGGTCCCTAGAATTCGGAGCTTAAGGACGTTCGCGCCAAAATCTTCCTACGGTGAGATTTTCTTCATTTCTCGCCTAGAGTTAGGTCATAAAGTACTTACTCCAAAAATGAAAAATAAAGTGGGGGTCACCGACTTTGTTTCGGAGAAAATGGCAGTGGAAAAATGCCTTAATTTCGAGAAATCGGTCATAATCGCGAGATGTAGGCTCATCTGCTCATCCATCGAAAATCATAAAAATAAACTGTTTGAGTGAAAGTTTCCGTGCATAGGTCTTTAGGAGTGAGATTTTTAGATAATTGTATGCCGCTAGGGAAGTGGTAAACAGTAGAGTTCATCCTCTACGGGCGTTTTCGTAAGCTCTATCCGTTGCAACCACTACCGGAATTCGATGGCACGCGGAAAGAAAATGTTAAAAAAAGATGACTTCTTACGGTGAGAATTTTTTCATTTCATCATATTTTGTAGATAGTAAGTAAAGTAAGTGATTCATGATTAAAAAAATAGGGGTCACCGATGATCTGAACGAGTAAACTCGATGTGATTTTGCAAAGCTGTTGGAAAATTTGGTGGGCCTTTAAGCAATCAATGCAGCGGCTGCAACTTTACATGTGTCATAACTCAGCAAGCAACGCCGATTAAACTTAGAGATTTAGTCATTGCTTTAAGTAGAAATTTACTTCAATTGCATGTCCATGGAAGTGATCTACTTAACTTTACGGAAATAAAAAAGCCCACGCAAGTCATTGTTTCTTTGGGAGCCCGAGAAGACAATTAATCACATGAAGTTATGAATTTTCTTGATAGGTCTGTCCTTGGGACGCATTTCCTTTTTTTAAATTGTTGTTATAAATCTTCTTAGAACCTGTGTTCGAAAGCTACATTTTTAGTCGCTAATGACCAAAGCTCCCAGAATGCATGCAGTAAATATCCGTCTCAAACAAACTGGAATTGATAATTTTTCAGGGAAACAATGTTGCTGCCTTTGGCAGGAGGTTGTGCTCTCGCCGCGATTGCTTCGGCCCCTGCTAACATCATAAAGTATGAATTACTTCTTTGACCGCAACCACACCTGTATTTTATTAAATATTTTAGCATTACATCCAGGTATTTGCTAAATTTAAGCGTCCAGAATACACTAGATAGCATCTCAGAGAACTTCAGACTCAAAAATTCTCCCTGTGGAGAATGTGCCCAAACCTCCCCAGAAAAGTGCGCCGTTCCCAGTCCTCATGGGCCCCTGAACAATGCAATCAATCACATTTTAGTTTAATCGCCGTTTCGTTCTCAGAATTTGCGAATCACCATTGTATTAGATTCTATTTAGACAAGAGCAGTAAAATCAATTCCAATTGTCCTAAAAAGAGTCCGCAAACGACTCAGGGCTTTCAAATCAAGGAAAAAATGGATCCTGGCTAAGATCAAATAAAAGGTTCCACAGAAAGAACCAAAATGACAGACTAGAGTAACATTTAGTGTTTATCTTAGAAGGCTAAGGTTCAAATTGCACTTTAATTTTTAACCTGAAAGGGTTCATTACTGTAAAGACTTTATTTAACTCAGTCGTGTGAGTCACTTTGTAACTAAGTTGCACACAATTATTTGTGGAGTGGAGAGGCACAAAGCCGTGTCATATTTTGTAAGTGTATTTAGAGCAATATACTCACAGCCGTCGTAGACCCGTGAGTCCTGAGAAAACGTTTCCTGGGAGTTGATTTATTTTATTTTTATCAAGATATCTAGAAATGAACACAAAATAAGAAATAAGTACGAAATCTGAATTAAACAAGAACAATAAAATCAATGCCATTAGAGTTTTAATAGTCTAATAATAATGCGCTTTATTTGACCATCTTGAGTGAAAAATACAATGGCGATACAATATTAAAAATGCGAGAAAAATGACAAATAATAATCGTAATAATATGTTGAGAACTATATACATATACACACATAAATATATAAAAGTTATATTCCACAAAGTTTATGAGCTCTTGGTATGAGGGAACGTTGGTGCCTGTCGGCTCCCGACACTTCGATATATGTGCTTCTCCTAGATCTTAAATTATATTGAATTTTTGGTGCCAATTTAACAAAAACGTTATTTGGGTTAGATTCGTCCTTTAGAATTTTTTCAAGTTCTCGTTTGGTGGCAGTGCTCCTTCTCTCATGAAGCGCAGGGAGGGCAGTTCTTGGTACGCCAATAATACTAAGGCTACGGTCTTGAACTCGTTGGACTTCTTCAGACAGATAGTTAGGTAAACCTCCCCAAACAGGTGACGCGTACTCTAATAGAGGGCGGATCTTTGAAATATAAAGTGCTACACGGCCAACCTTTGTAAAAACGTAACCCTTCCTTGACTTTGTAATCTCAGTTTAGCTTTTATTGCAGTTTGATTCCGAGCAATCACTGATCGCGGCTTTACTTAATTCCAATTAGGTTATCGTGGTTTTCCAACGTTCAGCTCACTGATGAGGCTATTCGTGAGATATGTTTTGGAAGCTAAACGCATGCTTTCTGAACGGTCGGTCAGCGTGGCCCACCGAGAGTAAACCCTCTAAGATTGTCTATTCGGATGCTTTCGATTATGCTTGCAGTTCTTTTGTTGAAAACGAAGGTAAAATATTTTAGCAAAACTGGTCGCCTGACGAACGAGAGAAGAGCTCTACTTGGAAAGAATTAAAAGCTGTTCAGTTAGCCATCGGACGTTTTGCTCATAATCTCAAAGGCTAGCAGGTGGCCTGGTTGACTGATATCAAAACGTTGTAACCATGGTAAACGGTGGAAGTCGTGTTTAAGAATTACAGTCTCTTGTTTTAGAGATATTCACTTTGTTAGCAACGAATTGCATTTCACTGTAAATGAAATGGATTCCTAGAGACCTGAACGCAGAGGCGGATTGTCTGAATACAATCGTAGTATCCGATGATAAAACATTAAATTATGTTATTTTTTAGAATGTTGGACGTTAAGTGGAGTCCACATTCCGTGGACAGGTTCGCCTGCAGTTATAACACCAACTTGCTCGCTGTAACTCCGGGTTCCATCAGCCTGGAAAAGAAGCGGTTGACGCATTTACTCCACATTGGAAACACGAGAACAATTGGCTATTGCCCCGGGTTACCCTGATTGTACGAGTTATTAATCATTTGAAACTATGTAAGGCTGAAGGATCAATATTGTTTTTCCAGTGTGGAAGTCTTCCTAGTTTTAGACAGTCTCGTCTCGAGACGGCAGACATTTGAGTCCCTTTGTGCACAATTTGTTGTGATTACCTAATCAGACATGATATTCCTCTGTGTAGTGAAACTGAAATTTGTTTCATTTCTCGCCTGACGTTAGGTCATAAATTGCTTATTCCAAAAAGGAAAAAAAAAGGGAGGTCAACGACTTTGTTTCGGAAAGATAAGAAAAGGGAGAAATGTCTAATTTCAATAGATGGGTCATCACAACGAGATGTAGCCTCATCTGTTCATCCGTCGTAAATCATAAAAATAATGTATTAGAGTGAAGGTTTCCGTGCATAGAAATATAGGAGTGAGAATTTTAGATAATTGCATACCGCTAGGGATGTCGTAAACAGTAGAGTTAATCCTCAACGAGCGTTTTCGCAAGCGCCACCCGTTGTAACAACCGGAATTCAGGAATTTTGAAAAAGATAACCTCTTGCATTGTGATTTTGTGATTTTTTTATTATTATTTTTTTTTCATTTCATCATATTTTGGGGATTGTGAGAAGAATAAGTGATTCATGCCTTAAAAAAAAGGGGGGGTCACCGATGATCTAAACAAGTAAAATCGATGAGATGTTGCGAAGTTCTTGGAAAATTTCGTTTCTCACGTTTTTATGTGACCTGCCGGGGAAGGACTGGAACCCAAGACAGGATCGATTGATGAAAGGTTTTTGTAAGAAAAAAAACTTTTTCGAGCACAGCAACGACGTTTTAAGCAGGCGAGATCTTTATTTGGTTAGTGTTTTGTATCATATCTCTCAATTGCCGTCATGCTCACTTTTTGGAGTGTGGTTTTGTGAGATATAATTGCTGGCTGTTTCCATGTAGGTCCGCACCATTTAAGTGGTTGGGATACAATTCTGCTCTATTTTCATGAAACTAAAGGAAAAGAACTTCAAAAACATGTATTCATTGTGGATCAAGAAGTTCGTTGATCAAGAACTTCGAAGTTCGTAGCGTAAATAAAAAGCCACATTAAATTCACGCAAGGTCGCTGACTTAACTAATCTTCGAGTTTTCAAAACTTTCAGCTACTACTCGATAAGCTACCTTTTCGAGACCTTTTCCAGCCTTCCTCTCACATATATCTCTTTAACGTCTCATGATACATTGAAAATAAATGTGCCTTTTTTTCCTTGGCCAGGGTTCCTTATCCGAGATGTTAGTGACTTTTTAAAAGATCTAAGACGGGGACGGCCGCGAGAACGTCATTTTATATTGCTAGTTTAGTTTTTTAACGTTTTCACGATTATTCCAGTTTGTTCTACTTCCACAAACTGTCCGAACTATCCAGGAACTGAATTGGGAGGAACAGTGTTGAAACTAAGAAGGAAAATCGAAGATTTGCCCTTGTGTGCTCTCGTCTTTCTTAATTAAAACTTGAGATTTAGTCATTTCACGTTGCAGATTGGCAGAGAAAGGAAAGAAATGTACAATACTTTTAATCGCACAGGCAGAGCCATCGTTTTGCTCATTAGTCTCTATTGTTTGTGGCATTCTCGCTGAGGTTGCCGTCCTAGATCTTAAGGTCCCTAGAATTCGGAGCTTAAGGACGTTCGCGCCAAAATCTTCCTACGGTGAGATTTTCTTCATTTCTCGCCTAGAGTTAGGTCATAAAGTACTTACTCCAAAAATGAAAAATAAAGTGGGGGTCACCGACTTTGTTTCGGAGAAAATGGCAGTGGAAAAATGCCTTAATTTCGAGAAATCGGTCATAATCGCGAGATGTAGGCTCATCTGCTCATCCATCGAAAATCATAAAAATAAACTGTTTGAGTGAAAGTTTCCGTGCATAGGTCTTTAGGAGTGAGATTTTTAGATAATTGTATGCCGCTAGGGAAGTGGTAAACAGTAGAGTTCATCCTCTACGGGCGTTTTCGTAAGCTCTATCCGTTGCAACCACTACCGGAATTCGATGGCACGCGGAAAGAAAATGTTAAAAAAAGATGACTTCTTACGGTGAGAATTTTTTCATTTCATCATATTTTGTAGATAGTAAGTAAAGTAAGTGATTCATGATTAAAAAAATAGGGGTCACCGATGATCTGAACGAGTAAACTCGATGTGATTTTGCAAAGCTGTTGGAAAATTTGGTGGGCCTTTAAGCAATCAATGCAGCGGCTGCAACTTTACATGTGTCATAACTCAGCAAGCAACGCCGATTAAACTTAGAGATTTAGTCATTGCTTTAAGTAGAAATTTACTTCAATTGCATGTCCATGGAAGTGATCTACTTAACTTTACGGAAATAAAAAAGCCCACGCAAGTCATTGTTTCTTTGGGAGCCCGAGAAGACAATTAATCACATGAAGTTATGAATTTTCTTGATAGGTCTGTCCTTGGGACGCATTTCCTTTTTTTAAATTGTTGTTATAAATCTTCTTAGAACCTGTGTTCGAAAGCTACATTTTTAGTCGCTAATGACCAAAGCTCCCAGAATGCATGCAGTAAATATCCGTCTCAAACAAACTGGAATTGATAATTTTTCAGGGAAACAATGTTGCTGCCTTTGGCAGGAGGTTGTGCTCTCGCCGCGATTGCTTCGGCCCCTGCTAACATCATAAAGTATGAATTACTTCTTTGACCGCAACCACACCTGTATTTTATTAAATATTTTAGCATTACATCCAGGTATTTGCTAAATTTAAGCGTCCAGAATACACTAGATAGCATCTCAGAGAACTTCAGACTCAAAAATTCTCCCTGTGGAGAATGTGCCCAAACCTCCCCAGAAAAGTGCGCCGTTCCCAGTCCTCATGGGCCCCTGAACAATGCAATCAATCACATTTTAGTTTAATCGCCGTTTCGTTCTCAGAATTTGCGAATCACCATTGTATTAGATTCTATTTAGACAAGAGCAGTAAAATCAATTCCAATTGTCCTAAAAAGAGTCCGCAAACGACTCAGGGCTTTCAAATCAAGGAAAAAATGGATCCTGGCTAAGATCAAATAAAAGGTTCCACAGAAAGAACCAAAATGACAGACTAGAGTAACATTTAGTGTTTATCTTAGAAGGCTAAGGTTCAAATTGCACTTTAATTTTTAACCTGAAAGGGTTCATTACTGTAAAGACTTTATTTAACTCAGTCGTGTGAGTCACTTTGTAACTAAGTTGCACACAATTATTTGTGGAGTGGAGAGGCACAAAGCCGTGTCATATTTTGTAAGTGTATTTAGAGCAATATACTCACAGCCGTCGTAGACCCGTGAGTCCTGAGAAAACGTTTCCTGGGAGTTGATTTATTTTATTTTTATCAAGATATCTAGAAATGAACACAAAATAAGAAATAAGTACGAAATCTGAATTAAACAAGAACAATAAAATCAATGCCATTAGAGTTTTAATAGTCTAATAATAATGCGCTTTATTTGACCATCTTGAGTGAAAAATACAATGGCGATACAATATTAAAAATGCGAGAAAAATGACAAATAATAATCGTAATAATATGTTGAGAACTATATACATATACACACATAAATATATAAAAGTTATATTCCACAAAGTTTATGAGCTCTTGGTATGAGGGAACGTTGGTGCCTGTCGGCTCCCGACACTTCGATATATGTGCTTCTCCTAGATCTTAAATTATATTGAATTTTTGGTGCCAATTTAACAAAAACGTTATTTGGGTTAGATTCGTCCTTTAGAATTTTTTCAAGTTCTCGTTTGGTGGCAGTGCTCCTTCTCTCATGAAGCGCAGGGAGGGCAGTTCTTGGTACGCCAATAATACTAAGGCTACGGTCTTGAACTCGTTGGACTTCTTCAGACAGATAGTTAGGTAAACCTCCCCAAACAGGTGACGCGTACTCTAATAGAGGGCGGATCTTTGAAATATAAAGTGCTACACGGCCAACCTTTGTAAAAACGTAACCCTTCCTTGACTTTGTAATCTCAGTTTAGCTTTTATTGCAGTTTGATTCCGAGCAATCACTGATCGCGGCTTTACTTAATTCCAATTAGGTTATCGTGGTTTTCCAACGTTCAGCTCACTGATGAGGCTATTCGTGAGATATGTTTTGGAAGCTAAACGCATGCTTTCTGAACGGTCGGTCAGCGTGGCCCACCGAGAGTAAACCCTCTAAGATTGTCTATTCGGATGCTTTCGATTATGCTTGCAGTTCTTTTGTTGAAAACGAAGGTAAAATATTTTAGCAAAACTGGTCGCCTGACGAACGAGAGAAGAGCTCTACTTGGAAAGAATTAAAAGCTGTTCAGTTAGCCATCGGACGTTTTGCTCATAATCTCAAAGGCTAGCAGGTGGCCTGGTTGACTGATATCAAAACGTTGTAACCATGGTAAACGGTGGAAGTCGTGTTTAAGAATTACAGTCTCTTGTTTTAGAGATATTCACTTTGTTAGCAACGAATTGCATTTCACTGTAAATGAAATGGATTCCTAGAGACCTGAACGCAGAGGCGGATTGTCTGAATACAATCGTAGTATCCGATGATAAAACATTAAATTATGTTATTTTTTAGAATGTTGGACGTTAAGTGGAGTCCACATTCCGTGGACAGGTTCGCCTGCAGTTATAACACCAACTTGCTCGCTGTAACTCCGGGTTCCATCAGCCTGGAAAAGAAGCGGTTGACGCATTTACTCCACATTGGAAACACGAGAACAATTGGCTATTGCCCCGGGTTACCCTGATTGTACGAGTTATTAATCATTTGAAACTATGTAAGGCTGAAGGATCAATATTGTTTTTCCAGTGTGGAAGTCTTCCTAGTTTTAGACAGTCTCGTCTCGAGACGGCAGACATTTGAGTCCCTTTGTGCACAATTTGTTGTGATTACCTAATCAGACATGATATTCCTCTGTGTAGTGAAACTGAAATTTGTTTCATTTCTCGCCTGACGTTAGGTCATAAATTGCTTATTCCAAAAAGGAAAAAAAAAGGGAGGTCAACGACTTTGTTTCGGAAAGATAAGAAAAGGGAGAAATGTCTAATTTCAATAGATGGGTCATCACAACGAGATGTAGCCTCATCTGTTCATCCGTCGTAAATCATAAAAATAATGTATTAGAGTGAAGGTTTCCGTGCATAGAAATATAGGAGTGAGAATTTTAGATAATTGCATACCGCTAGGGATGTCGTAAACAGTAGAGTTAATCCTCAACGAGCGTTTTCGCAAGCGCCACCCGTTGTAACAACCGGAATTCAGGAATTTTGAAAAAGATAACCTCTTGCATTGTGATTTTGTGATTTTTTTATTATTATTTTTTTTTCATTTCATCATATTTTGGGGATTGTGAGAAGAATAAGTGATTCATGCCTTAAAAAAAAGGGGGGGTCACCGATGATCTAAACAAGTAAAATCGATGAGATGTTGCGAAGTTCTTGGAAAATTTCGTTTCTCACGTTTTTATGTGACCTGCCGGGGAAGGACTGGAACCCAAGACAGGATCGATTGATGAAAGGTTTTTGTAAGAAAAAAAACTTTTTCGAGCACAGCAACGACGTTTTAAGCAGGCGAGATCTTTATTTGGTTAGTGTTTTGTATCATATCTCTCAATTGCCGTCATGCTCACTTTTTGGAGTGTGGTTTTGTGAGATATAATTGCTGGCTGTTTCCATGTAGGTCCGCACCATTTAAGTGGTTGGGATACAATTCTGCTCTATTTTCATGAAACTAAAGGAAAAGAACTTCAAAAACATGTATTCATTGTGGATCAAGAAGTTCGTTGATCAAGAACTTCGAAGTTCGTAGCGTAAATAAAAAGCCACATTAAATTCACGCAAGGTCGCTGACTTAACTAATCTTCGAGTTTTCAAAACTTTCAGCTACTACTCGATAAGCTACCTTTTCGAGACCTTTTCCAGCCTTCCTCTCACATATATCTCTTTAACGTCTCATGATACATTGAAAATAAATGTGCCTTTTTTTCCTTGGCCAGGGTTCCTTATCCGAGATGTTAGTGACTTTTTAAAAGATCTAAGACGGGGACGGCCGCGAGAACGTCATTTTATATTGCTAGTTTAGTTTTTTAACGTTTTCACGATTATTCCAGTTTGTTCTACTTCCACAAACTGTCCGAACTATCCAGGAACTGAATTGGGAGGAACAGTGTTGAAACTAAGAAGGAAAATCGAAGATTTGCCCTTGTGTGCTCTCGTCTTTCTTAATTAAAACTTGAGATTTAGTCATTTCACGTTGCAGATTGGCAGAGAAAGGAAAGAAATGTACAATACTTTTAATCGCACAGGCAGAGCCATCGTTTTGCTCATTAGTCTCTATTGTTTGTGGCATTCTCGCTGAGGTTGCCGTCCTAGATCTTAAGGTCCCTAGAATTCGGAGCTTAAGGACGTTCGCGCCAAAATCTTCCTACGGTGAGATTTTCTTCATTTCTCGCCTAGAGTTAGGTCATAAAGTACTTACTCCAAAAATGAAAAATAAAGTGGGGGTCACCGACTTTGTTTCGGAGAAAATGGCAGTGGAAAAATGCCTTAATTTCGAGAAATCGGTCATAATCGCGAGATGTAGGCTCATCTGCTCATCCATCGAAAATCATAAAAATAAACTGTTTGAGTGAAAGTTTCCGTGCATAGGTCTTTAGGAGTGAGATTTTTAGATAATTGTATGCCGCTAGGGAAGTGGTAAACAGTAGAGTTCATCCTCTACGGGCGTTTTCGTAAGCTCTATCCGTTGCAACCACTACCGGAATTCGATGGCACCAGGAAAGAAAATGTTAAAAAAAGATGACTTCTTACGGTGAGAATTTTTTCATTTCATCATATTTTGTAGATAGTAAGTAAAGTAAGTGATTCATGATTAAAAAAATAGGGGTCACCGATGATCTGAACGAGTAAACTCGATGTGATTTTGCAAAGCTGTTGGAAAATTTCGTTTGTCACGCTTTTGCGTGACCTGTCGGGCAAGGACTGGAACCCAAGAGGGGATCGATCGTTGAAGAGACGAAAGGTTTTTACTGAAAAAAAACCTTTCTCGAGCATAGCAACGAAGTTTTAAGCAGGGGTCATCTTCATTTTGTTGGTGTTTTGTAAAATATCTCTCCATTGCCGTCATGCTCATCCTCTGGAGTTTGTTTTTTGTGAAATTTAATCGCTGATTGTTTCCACGCAGGTCCGCACGAGGACGAAATACTGCTTAATTTTCACGAAAGTAAAGGAATAGAACTTTAAAAACATGCATTCACTTTGAACTTAAGTTCGTAGGGTAATAAAAACATTACAAAGAAACAGCCCCATTAAATTTACGCAACGGTTCGTCCACGAGTTTTCCGTACTTTCAGCCACTAGTCTACTCGATCAGCTGCCTTTTCCAGAGCTTTTCCATCCTCCCGCTCACTTCTCTTTGAAGTTTCATGATAATTCGGAAATTAACCTGCGATCAGGCTCTATTTTAGTTTCGCGTGATACGTAATGTGCAGTTGGCGAAACGAAAAATAGAGCCTGACCAAATTCCTCTTCGAAATTCCTTCCACCCACTTTTTTTGATTGATTGACATGTCCTTCATCGGCCAATCAAATTTACTTCCATTACACCAATACACGCGTGGACGGCAGATTCACGCTGTTTTGTTTTGACCAGAGTTAATTACCGTGGGAGGAATATTAGAAACGAATTCGAAAGTTACCGTTGGCTTTAATTTGAGAAAAACACATTTAAAGCATGGGGAATGTTTTCGACGACTATATTGCGGCAAAGGCCGGTGAATATGCAATCTTTTAAGCTTGACATCTTAATTTGTAATTGAGATAACCTAGCATTTTGTCGTTGGACGGTTTGGAAATACATTATTCCTTTAACGTGTTTGCCCATGAAGGTTTCTTTGGTGATTTTTTCGGGTAATATCTTCAGTTGCAGTGTATTTCTAGAATTGCGCGCAGTAAAATCATGATAAGTTTGGCTGTTAATTTTTTGATGGAGTACGAACAGTAAGGTTGTACAATTCATCTCTCTGGAAACATGCCAGTTTAGTTTCTGGAGTGCGAGTTTTAAGTTAAATCAACTGGAAATATTATGAAGTGTGCAAACAAACCGTGTCATATACAGTAAATAAATAAAGCCGTTTGATACACAGATATTCAAAACATGCATTCGTGTAACTTGCCATTTTATCAGCATCTCCTCCTGTTGATATATATGTCCCCTGTCTCATCCAGGAAACCAATATGCATCGGCTTTCATTGCCATTTGAAAAAACCAGCTATTTAGCTTTCAAAACATCTGGGAAGTTTGTGCCAAAGTACTTTCAACCCCGTGGCCACAGAGCTCGACAACGGAATCGCTAATTTCACTCGTTCCAGAGATTCCAACCCGATTCTGGACAAATTATGAGATGTTTCAGATGGCATATCTCCATTTATACAAATAAAATCAAGTTGCACCATCCACGGCATTGTAAGAACAAAAGGGAGCAAATTTTTTCGTACACTTATGGCGGATTAGTCTCGAGAACTTCGCGAGAGCTCCGCGCAATCACGATGGCATTTTCACTTCCGGCGTTTCAACAGCCAATCAGATCACGAGTTTGGTCGGCCAAAATTTGGCCGACCGTCCGGAATTCTTGAGAGACTTTTTGGTCAGGCCCAATTTTAGCGAGCGACGACATAAGAGAACATATGGGCGAAGCTAAAAATGGGCCTGATCCCAGGTTATTCGGAAATAAATGTGCCATTCTTTTGCCGGCCTGGAATTTTTTCCTCGGCGTTTTTGTCGCTATGTTATTTTAACTGATGCTTGAAAAATATTTATGAAAGTCAAGTAGACTAGTGCACGACTGATAAAATCTCGCGAATATCAGTCGTGGAGTAGTCTACTTGACTTTCATAAATATTTTAAATCAATTTTGACTGATCGCGATCTTCTCTGATCCAACGCTGTGCAAGACTTATCGTCCACGGTTTTTGCAAAGGTTTTAAAACCTCAACTTCACTATTGCTCGAAGTAATGCGTGACATTTTACAGTCGCGTTACCTGCGCAGTAAAGTTGCGCACAAACAATTAGCGCGAACGTCCTTAAGCAACGACAACAGCGACGGCTACGAGAACCTTACAAATTTGCATACTTAGTGGGCAAAAACAATAGCTTTGCACGCCCTGCACGTGCGTTTTTCACTTTTGTCCATTTCTTTGACATCGCTAGCAAAACAACAACTTGAAATTTGAGGTTCTATGAAGAACGTCAGCCCTTGAGGATAAATTTTTATCTTCTCCCTACCAGTGTTATTTTTGAGGAAATACCACACCCTTGTCATATTAAAAAGGTTGAAACAGTCGCGAAGTGATTACAATAACGAGAATTTATAGTTTGCGATGACGTTCTCGTTGCTGTGGTTGGTGCTTAAGCTCCCTAATAAGCAATGCTGCAAGTAATTCGTGACATATTAAAGTCGCGTCACCTCCGCAGTAAAGCGTGGGTTTTCACTAGCGACGCAAGAATAAGCCCAAGCCCAAGCACAAGCATAAGTGGCTAACGCTAGTGAAAACGAAGGTCGAAAATAAGCATTGCTCAAATGCTCAGACGCGAAGAATCTGAAACGAATGCTTTAATTGGCCAGGCGTAGCAAATTTCCTTGTGCTTATGGTGCGTTAAAATTTTAATTTGAACTATTTTTTGCAAGGCATGTTTCGACATACTTATGCCAACTTCAGTTGTGATGAGTTTTACAATTTGAACTTAAACCTATTTATAAGAAAAATACAATGGCTGACTTGATACATTATTTGCATACTTACAAAAACAAATTAAACGGATTAGCTAAGATACTTAAATACTATTGTCAGGACAAAGCAAATTACAACGAACTTTTTCTTTTTCATTTTTTTCATTTTTAACGACTTTGTCGCGACGATAGTATCTAAGTATCTTAGCTAATCCATTTACTTTGTTTTTGTAAGTATGCGAATAATGTATCAATTCATCCATTGTATTTTTCTTATGAATAGGTTTAAATTCAAATTGTAAAACTCATCACAAGTATGTCGAAACATGTCGCAAAAAAATTTAAAATGTTGTTTTATTTCTTCAAGTCATTTAAGGACGTTCAGGCCAAAATCATAAAAATAAACTGTTGGAGTGAAAGTTTCCGTGCATAGGTTTTTAGGAGTGAGATTTGAAGATAATTGTATGCCGCTAGGGATGTGGTAAACAGTAGAGTTCATCCTCGACGAGCGTTTTCGTAAGCTCTATCCGTTGCAACCACTACTGGAATTCGATGGCACCAGGAAAGAAAATGTTAAAAAAAGATAACTTCTTACGGTGAGAATTTTTTCATTTCATCATATTTTGTAGATAGTAAGTAAAGTAAGTGATTCATGATTAAAAAAATAGGGGTCACCGATGATCTGAACGAGTAAACTCGATGTGATTTTGCAAAGCTGTTGGAAAATTTCGTTTGTCACGCTTTTGCGTGACCTGTCGGGCAAGGACTGGAACCCAAGAGAGGATCGATCGTTGAAGAGACGAAAGGTTTTTACTGAAAAAAAAACCTTTCTCGAGCAAAGCAACGAAGTTTTAAGCAGGGGTCATCTTCATTTGGTTGGTGTTTTGTATAATATCTCTCCATTGCCGTCATGCTCATCCTCTGGAGTGTGTTTTTCTGTGAAATTCAATCGCTGATTGTTACCACGCAGGTCCGCACTATTCAAGGGACGAGGACTAAAATACTGCTCAATTTTCACGAAAGTAAAAGAAAAAAACTTTAAAAACATGCATTCACTTTGAACTTAAGTTCGTAGGGTAATAAAAACATTAAAAAGAAACAGTCCCATTAAATTTACGCAACGGTTCGTCCTCGAGTTTTCCAAACTTTCAGCCACTAGTCTACTCGATCAGCTACCATTTCCAGAGCTTTTCCATCCTCCCGCTCACTTCTCTTTGAAGATTTATGATGATTCGGAAATAAATGTGCCAATCTTTGGCCGGCCTGTAATTTTTTCCTCGGCGTTTTTGTCGTCATGTTATTTTAACTGATGCTTGAAAAATTTGTATGAAAGTCAAGTAGACTAGTGCACGACTGATAAAACCTCGCGAATATCAGTCGTGCAGTAGTCTACTTCACTTTCATAAATATTTTAAATCAATTTTGACTGATCACGATCTTCTCTGATCCAACGCTGTGCAAGACTTATCGTCCACGGTTTTTGCAAAGGTTTTAAAACCTCAACTTCACTAATGCTCGAAGTAATACGTGACATATTACAGTCGCGTTACCTGCGCAGTAACGTTGCGCACAAACAATTAGCGCGAACGTCCTTAAAACTGTGATGATGTAGATTAGGCTTAATAGTCAGGAGGCACAGTTTCAAAATGTGCTTATTTTTCATAAAATCATGTAATGATGTAGTTGCACGAAGGTCACTGGATAGGCTGTTCCACAACCTTGCTCCGCTGTAAGAGAAATTGTTCTTCAAATAATTGGTGCGGGGCTTCGGAAGAGCCAATTTATTTTCAGTACTCCTAAATCGATATGATGTTATGTCGTTTCGAA
>NC_090881.1:3611917-3626917 GCF_036669935.1 Montipora foliosa
CGGATCGACGCGCGTCTTGTCAGCCACGAGAGGAAAGACGTTTACACAATTGAAATGAGCTGCACATGGATTGAGAGTAGAGCCAAGAAAGATGAGGAAAAGACACTCAAGTATGGGCCCATGATGTGGGAGCTGAAGCAGAGATATAATCGTTACAGGGTTGAACAGTACAACATAATAATTGACGTACTGGGTGGCTATTCTAAACATCTAGAGAAGTCGGTGAGGAACCTAATAGGAGCGAGAGCGCGGGGTGTACTTGAGCGCATGCAGAAGTCGGTCATCTCAAACACTTTGAACATTGCCAGAACATTTAAGATAAATACTTAGTCAGGGCGCTAAGGGCACTAGATTTTAAGTTTTTTGCTTCTTCTTCAGAAATCCAGAAACACAAGTATTGTCGCAAAATCTGTATTTTACTGATTTTCTACGCAGTTTTTATAGTGCATAAGAGTTTGATATGACTCTAAATAGGCTTTTAGTAGAGATAACCAGATTATGATGCCCTCGTGTAGGTTTATAAGAGATAATGAGAGTATAAAAACTGAATAAATTTCTAAATAGGCTTTTAGTAGAGATAATATCACCATGTTTTTGCGTAGGTTTTATAGAGTAGAGAATTTAATAATATTCTGAATTAGCTCTCTAAGTAGAAAGATTAATACCATTATGTATATTAGAAATGTACTAAGGTTCCGTACCGAACTTTTTTGACTTCTAAGTGTAGCTTCTCAAGTGGTGAAGATTACGTTATGCGCCCTATACTACTCATAATGTGGACAGCATTCCAAAGTTTTATACTGCGAGATAATAATAATAATAAGCTTTATTTAACCAAGGAGCACCTTCAGCAATCTGTTCTCCAAGGTGTCCCAATTAGTGCTATTATTTAAGCATTAAAATGAGGTTTTCGGTTTTCTACTATACTATGTGTCTAATTATCTTCGTTACCACTGGCCTTACTAATCGCCTGGTCCATCAATGTATATAGAACATATAAAATATTCCGTAAACTGAAAACCCTCCGTTACCTACTCACTTCCTCAAAAAATTTATGAGCGTTATCTGGAAAGAAAACTCTTTCTTGTTTAACGGGAAAAACCACTTTTAAACGCAAAGTCCATACAAGCCGCTTCTTTAGAAAAGATACAAAGAAGAATAAACAATTTCACAGAGCTACAGCAAATAGCCATCATTCGACTGTAAAATTCACGACTGAGATTCACATCTTTTATTCCTTTCACAGGATACAAGGACATTCTACTCTTGGTGTGCGCACGCACTTTAAACCGACAGAAACTCTCCAGTTCACAGAGTTCATGCACTTTACCTCCCGTCACCCTCTGGGGGTCAGGAAAGGCCTCTTCAAAGGCTAAGCCCCAGGGCTTCTCAGAACTAACGCTTCCCTGAAACCAATATTTGAAGAAAACAACGCACAATTCTAACAAAGAATGCGCTACAGGGGTTATCCACATAAGCCTTGTGAACATGCTCTCATCTAAAGTCAGTTTTAGCAAAAGAATGCGGGCTCTACAAGTAAACAAAAAGCGCGCAAAAAGATCTTGCCGTTTATTACTGAGTATCAGCCATCATGCAGTGCCTCATCTCAAACAGATTTTCTTAAACTGGGATCTTATATAAAACCAGCTTTTGCTGAGAAAATTTTTAAAATCCTCCCCTTATTTCGTATGGAAAAGGGAGATCTTTGAAAGATGTACCCGTTACAGCAAAAATCTGAGGGTCTTTCAATTTCCTATCTTGACTAATAGAGCGATTTCACTCACGTGACCAGCAGGCATACTGGATTACTAAAACAAAAGAGAGTATTTGAATAACTAGACCCTCCGTGAGGGTACACTGGGTTGCCTGTGGTACGTGCAGCGTTCCAGGCAATTTCTTTCAAGTTGGGGTTTGTAGCCGATATAACGCGCGCTCTGATTGGCTAATTGTGACTGGCCCACGGGCCGATTACGGGCTTGCAAAAACAAAGCAAAAGGTAATTAAAAAAACATATAATAAACTACTTACTAACCGAGCTAGCTCGAGCCATACTGGGGAATATTGGCCCTGGGTCGTTTTTGTACGGACCTCGCTGCACTTGGTCCGTACTGCCACGACCTCGGGCCAATATCTCCCTGGCAGTACGGCCCTCGCGCTCGGTTAGTAAGAAGTTATTAAGGGGTCACCCAGAAGTCATACCAGCAGAGGCCCTTTGGCTCACAGGTCCTCACACGTTCGTACGACGAAAGAGATCCTTTTCTGAGGTTAAAAACCTGGCTACCGGCCTAATATTTATTTTACCCTCAGTCTGCATTTTACCCCCGGTCTGCAGTCTAGTCTTTGAATTCACTATTATCGCTGCCCTGCGAATCTTCAGTGTTCTACATAATAGCACAATTGGTAAAAGACGGCTCGACGGGCGACAGATTGTTGTCGATGTTGTCGCCTGTCTTGTTCAGTATCCAATTGATTTGCCATTATTGAGCTTCATAAGGGTATATTTTGTTCAAAGCTCCACTAAAATGCCATTCGCGCTACATGACTTCCGACGCCATTGCCGGTTAAGTTAATCGTTATAATGTGTCCACCAGAGAAATCTACGCATTTCCCACTACCCTCTCGATCCTAAGAAAATACACGCAGCAGGGCTCTATGTACAAAGACACCACTTAGCAGGGGAGAGACAGGCAAGACTTTTACCGACACGAAAAAAAATAAAAAAACATAAAACGGAGAAATCTACCCATTTTCCGACTGATGAACACTTACGTGACCACGAAAAAAACCTGGTTAAAAAAAAAATCCCAAGAAACATTTGACAAGGACACCTCCACTGGCATAACTTTTAATGGCAACAGATCTTCTACAACATCAAGGTTTGCTACAGTAAATAGATTTATTATATAAACACCAATGAAATACCAAGTGAGCTTTCGCACAAAAACATGATATCTTCACATGTGAAAATATCACTGTTACTATGGTTACATATGAAAATCGCGCCTTTCGATGCCTTTCGTGAAATGATTTACTATTTCATTGGTGTTTATATTTATAGAATATTACATGGCCACTTGGAGATACGAAAGTTCTCTTCTCATGTTGAAAAATATTTCAGTCGTTCGCTGCGCTCACTCGTGAAATATTTTTCGACATTCGAAGAGAAATTTCGTATCTCCTCGCAGCCATGTAATATCCTCTATATATCAAATACCACATTTTTTTTGCAAAACGATACTCAAATTTTATGCTTAGTTTATCAAATATACAATTCTATCAATCCTTCAAATACGAATAAAGTACATGTTAACAATTGAGGTCATCAAGAGATACATGTAGTCTTATTTTCACTGATAAAAATGCATTTCTAACCATAAACAGTTAATAAGTAGATGATAAAATGCACTAATAACCTTGATAACTATTAACAGATAATAATTGCATTTACATTCATTTCATTGTTCATTAATTCTTGATAAACATTAATAAATAATGACTATGGGTAAATTCATTTTAATGCCCATGTAATGGCACAAAACAACAGCCTTAATACTTTATTCGATTTCAAAAGTTGATTAAATGACATTGGATCTTTACTTAAACATCATTATTAGTCCCTTGCTTTGTGTCGTAATAGCAGCAGACAAATAAAGACTTTAAAGAAAACGACAAAACCTTTCAGTTTATAATACATGTTTCAAAGGAAACTTCTGCCATCTTCAGTTACATGTAGTCAGAATACAAACATCAAACATCTGCAGAGTTTTGAACATTGTCACGCCTCATGTTCAGCAAATTTTTTTCGCGTTTTAGATCACGTCTCCACCAGTTTTCAACTCAAGTTAAAAGAGGCTATTTGTATTCAGAGAAACAACCCTATTTGAATCAACACTTACTGTATTTACACTATGTCAAGATGAGTAGCACAATCATGATGTACATTTGTGTAACATAGTGAAATTTTACAAAATTTTTCATGCTGTCATAAAATTGGATGAAAAGGAACCTGACAAAATCAAATAGCCTCTTAAGCTGATATATTAATGTAAAATGAAATTTTTTTGTACCGATGGATCAAAAATAAGCAATTTTAAATTTACCCATGACCCCTTGCAGGCATGGTAATTTCCTCATTTTGCCTAGATTACCCTAAAAAATTTTGTTAAATAACCCGAAATATTCTCATTTTTAACTTTTGACATAACAGAAATGTTAATTTCAGAGTTGATTATATGCTTCGCTTGATTCGCAATTGAGAAATTCCCGCGAAATTTTCCACATGGATTGCAAAAAAAAACCGGTTTAACTGGATAAAAACAAGTCAAGGCCTGGTAGCAAAGCTTGCTCTGAGGGAACGTTTCGAAACGTAATGGCAGATCTGCAAGGGGAAACTTTTGGATCTTTCACGCTCTAAATTCGCTTTGTCAACCTCTGAACGTCAAGAAGTGTTTCAGACTCACAAAGAGATCTCGTTCTTTCACAATTTGAATTCTTTCTTTCTGAGCTTTGGCGTGTAATTTGTACATGAGATGAGCATTATGTTTTTCGTTGGGTTTTGTAATGTGAGCTCGGACAAGCAAGATACAGAGGACATTTTGCGAAGCTGTGCTTTGGTCCTAAGGCAAATTGTAATGGCGGACAAAGTGTTTCAGACTGAGAAAAAACGCTCTGGCTTCTCGTGTGCTGAAAATTTTCGGTAAAACTTTCTCCAAAGCAACTACCACAAATGAGCATTCTCGAACCATATTTTATTCTGCCTAACCACAAAACATCCGTGGGTTACAGACGCAAATTGCAATTTTAGGAGCGTGACGCTCAAGACTGTTGTGCTTTTCGCCCTCTTTTCTCAGTCATTGGTGAGAAATTAACCACAATTCTTTTATTTACTGGTTGCAACATTGTATATGTGAAATATGTTGTCGATTTCGTTGTGAGGAATAAAGTACAAGCCGTCTGAAGAACCTTGTTGTGCTTGTCTTACTAGTTTGCCTGTTACGCGTGACGCGCCTTTTTTTGTCCCCAAAGTGGACAACCGAATCCGTTTATTCTAAACTTAAGCGACCGATTTCGCTAATCTACATAGTAAATGTTACATAATATGTAAGAAGCATATCTGCGAAATGTGAGTGGCTAGCACTTTTTACGAGCGGAGATATGGCCTGAAGTGTTCGTTCAAGATACTGGTTTCCCAAATGTACATCATGATTGTGCTACTCATCCAATCTAAAACTATCTTTAATTTCACGCAATACTTCATTCAGTTGTTACTATTTTTTCACATAAGCATTTTCTATTTATTATAATTTCAGCTTCCGTCGCTTGTATTCTGACTAACTGAGGATGGCACAAGTTTCTGTTGAAACATGTATTATAAACTCAAAGGTTTAGTTGTTTTCTTAAAATTCTTTACTTTTTCTTTGCACATTATTTTCGTCAAACAATCTTTGTCCAAGCAACCTTAACAAATCACTTTTATTTGAGTTGCTGTTGTAAAGAATGCCAAACTTTTAAGACTTTACTTGACCACAAAAATTGCTTGATCTTCTGGAACCTTCAAACAGAAGAGCAAACATTTCCTGTCAGGGTTTAATAACCAATTTACTGTAACAGTAACTTGACATAATAATTATTATACATAACGAGAATGATTTTGTCTTGTCTTGGCATTTAAACAACATCACATATTGTTTGGTGACCAACCATTTTGCCATTCGGCCACCATGTTTGGTGCTCTTTGATCGTGTTTGGTCGTGTTTGATAAAAATTGAAGGCCACAAAATATTGGATCAAAAACAAGTTAAAACATTTCTTTTGTTCTCATGCTTGATGGGCGAACTTGAGGAGTTTGATGAGTTAGATCAAAAATGTTTAACCGTTTGGCCACTCACTTCAGGGGCATGTTTGGTCACCAAACAATTTGTTTGATGTTGTTTAAATGGCAAACATTTCCTGTTTGTCAATTAAGGCGCTTATGATGCTCCATCAACTGTCCTGCATGTAATGCTGTGTAAAGGCTATTGCAAAATGAAATTGGCAAAGTTTTTTTATTGTCAAGTCGATGTGTGTACATTGTACTTACAAAACGTGTCTTCAACTACATTTGTACTCCAACTCCTTTTCTTTTATTTGCTTTCATCTTTGACTATCATAGTCTGACACTTCCTAAATGTACAAAAGGCAGGTGTACCATTCAAAAGGAACTAATTAGCACTGGAAAATATTTAATTAATAAACATTTTTGTAGGGCTTCCCAGTTGATTATAATTTTGTTGAGATTAATTATAGACAAGACTAGTGTTTAAAGTTTGATCTATAATATTAATGGAATTAAAAAAACTTGCATGAATATTTCAACCAGTCAGATGCAAAGCTAAGACCAATAGTTTTATTGCAACTTAGTCACTCTACGTGTAGGTTTCCCATACTTAGCAGCAGCAGCTGCATTGGATTGGTTAGAATTCTGACTAGGATATATGACTCCAGTTTACATACATGTATGGTTAATTGACAGGATTGACAGGTATAGTATTTCATTCAGGAAATATTCTGGTGTGTAATTACTTTGGTCTTGTTGGTTTGGCAACATTACAATAAATAGACAAGTTTCATATTCTCACAGATGGACTGGAATCAGCATCAAATAGAGGCTCATGCAGAGGAATGCAAATTATTTTCCTTTGCATCAGCCTCTATTTGATGCTTGATCCAGTCCAACCGTGATAATACTGGTCAATTGAAGACCCTTCTTTCAACTTCAAAACTTGTTAGTTACTGGTAGTTTTAGGTAATGAAATGTTGTGATTTCCAGTGAAATTTGGAATAAATAATCACTAGTAATTTTTTTTCAAAGACCACCAAAATTGCATGAGTCTGTAGGGCTAGTGCACTCTTTAGCCTTTGAAAAAATTTGCTTGTGATTATTTATTCTAAATTGCACGAGAAAAATCATGTGATTACCTCTTAATAAATTATATATGAAAAAAATCGAGATGGTTAAGAAGAAGGAACGCACGCATATCACGCAATCAGGGAAAAACTGTGCCATCCAGGGCACACGCTTAATTTGAAAACAAAACACTTCATTGGTTCTGACCAAAGCGTAATGTTTATTAGCCAATCATAATCCAGAATTTTGATGTGTAATTTACACTATTACACTTTTTTTGCACTACGTTACACTTGAACTGCACTGCACTGCTCTCAGACAATCAGAATCGAGTAATTTTTTCATGTATATTATTAAACACGGAATATCAATATTACAGTAACAACAATTCTGCATTACAGTGTATCCTACATGTATGTGCAACAAAGCATAGGGAAACTGCTAACAATACATTTATTGGCTAAGAGCAATATTGCTGAAATGGTTTAAAATTCCCTAAAACTAATTGGAAATAGCAATGTCATATCCCCCAGCAAATCAAGATTTATCCAAGAGGGTTGAGATACTGACAGAAGTATTAATTTTACATGTAAGAAAAAAAATTAGCAAAATAAGTGTTACCCAACGTTTCACCCAGACTGTGATGACGTCACTTTCAAGTGACAAAAAGAATCTTTAAGCTAGTATAAACTAATTTATATGGTGTGAGGTTATGGAAACCATTAACACATATTTTTATAGTGTTGTACTTAACATGTATACAATGTAAAGTATGTTCAAATTAAACAAAAAGTTTTGTGCGGACAGTGTCCAATTGTGTGTTGAAGCTTGGTAACTTAGACAAACTAGTTTTCCATTGCATTTCTTCAATACCAAAAAGTCACTTGTAAGGTCACCAACAGTTTTAATTATATGAATGAAATGATATACATGTATGAAATGAACCACATATTGAATTGCAGATATGAAATCAAGTGGAGCTATAATGATCCTCGCAGTTATGAACGCAATTTTTGCACTTCCGTAGAGAAGTCTGAAAAATTCAGGACTTCAACGGGGTTTGAACCCATGACCTCACTATGCAGGTGCTACGCTCTAACCAACTGAGCTTAATTAATAAAGCGACTGTCATTTGTGGGTTCAAGTGTTCCTGTGATGAATGAACCAATGAATGTACATGTAATGATATAGGAAACAAATCATATGTTCAACTCGTCAAGTGGTGGGGTGGTTTAAATTAATGCCACAAACAATACTAGTTTTAATCCAGAACCTAAAAAAATCGTGTTTGGCTTGTTCAAGCAAAGCCTTGCTGGGCATGGAACTGTGAGAAAGTTTAACTTTACCTTTTTTATACATGACGTATTACACCTATTCAAATAACCTAAAAGAGAGCTCAAATTATTTTGTCTCAAGTTGTTAATAATAATATTAATTTTAAATACAAGGTTGAGAAATTTACATGATTCAATTTACTTTATTCGCCCTCTTTGATTGTTCACTCAGTTCCTGTGCATGTCAGTATAGCTGCCTATTACATCCTGTTTGGCTTGTATGTCATATAATTAATTATTATAAGTTGTATTTGTTTTCTTTTTCTTTTTATTTGTATCTTCATTTCTTGGTATTCATGACAAGTATAATGTAAAATTCTGTTGTGTATTCAATAAAAATAAATAAATATATGTTGAACAGCAGATATGAAATCGAGTGAAGCTATGATCCTTAGTGAATGAAGGGGTAGTTTCTAAAGAAACTGTGGTGCTGCGTCGGTGGGGAAGTAGTATACAAAAATTTGGTTTTATCAACGGAGTTGATAATGTAAATTGGCCACCGTACAGAGATTCTAAAAGCTGACGTTTCGAGCGTTAGCCCTTCGTCAGAGCGAATCCATGATTCGCTCTGACGAAGGGCTAACGCTCGAAACGTCAGCTTTTAGAATCTCTGTACGGTGGCCAATTTACATTATCAACTCCGTTGATAAAACCAAATTTTTGTATATGATCCTTAGTGGCTTCATAGCTCAGTTGATTAAAGCATCGCACCAGCAGTTTTCATCAATACGTTAATGGAGTGCTGGCCAGTGTAACTGATGTACTTTGCATTGCACAGATCAAATTGATAATCATACACCACACATTGCTGGTTAACCTTTTGACACCCAAACTGGCCTAAACCAGCCATACTTAGTATTTTACTCTGTCTAACACCAGATGATTATTTTTACTCATCAATGGGAAACCCCTGGAAGTCAATAGGTTAATTAATTTAAAGGTGGTTTCGGTTCACACAGTTTAACATCTTCACTATTATTTTTGCAGCTTCTGAACACTGGTGTAAGAATGCGATTGATTTTTTAGTCAGATAAGATACCGTTCTTCAGCAACTGCATCAGTACTGGTAAGTATTACATTTAATATACACATATTCATTGTTACATGTACCTGCTGGTCTATTTACTGCTGCACTCATTTCTACAATCATCTTGAATCTGATTGTTTTTTGGCTATCAGAACATTTTAATTTAATTAACAATAATTATATTGATCCAAAACCAATAAATACTACCAATAAGTCCAAAACCGTGACATGTAATATGAATTGCACATACTTGAACTGTGGAGAACCAAATTAGTGAAAGATCATCACAGTTTTGTTTCATGCTTTCAGCAGCAAAAGACAGACCTGAACTGAAAAAATTAGGCCTGAATGGGATGTGATAACTGACTTCTGTGATACTGCTGCAACCGCAACGCTCAGGTCAGGGTTCAAATCCTGTTCAGCCCTGAAATATTCAGGTCTACATGTATCTTTCACTGCTGCTTAAACAGCAAGCAAAACTGTAATGAACTTACATGTAGTCTCTCTTCAGTCTAAAACCATATTGCACACTGAAATGGAGCAACATGATCTTTACTGTTGTTATCTTCTTTTGGATCTTTGGTTCTGGAGTGTTAATTTGCATCCAAGGCAAGAATGATGATAACACCAGGACACTACATCAATGAACATGCTGAATGTTTGAGAATAAAATGCTCACCAAAGTTGGAATACGAACATTATCTATCCAAAACCTACAATTCTGCCGCAGCTTGTATCGTGACTGTACTGATAATTATTGGTTATTGATAATGGTTTAAGCTGTTGTCCTTTGTTATTTATTTTATTTGTTAAAATAATTAGTTGATCGGTTTAACCACGGAATGCGTGTAGCTCCGCCCACCGCGATTAGCCTTTGCTATTTGTGGGCGGAGACAGACTGTACCTTTTTGTATCAGTTTTTTAATTTTTTGATATAAATACTACAACTACGTGTACATTAACCCATTGACTCCTGGGGGTTCTTCATTGATGAGTAAAAATGTCTGGCGTTAGACAGAGTAAAATACTAAGTATGGCCGGTTTAGGACGGTTTAGGGGTGAATGGGTTAACCCAACACTAGAGAATTACGCAAAGGTGCATGTACTTAATACAATATCATGACTTCAACAATTAAATCGCTTCAGGGCAAAGATAACTTGTGAAAGGTCATGAATGTAAAATAAAATTATACAAAAAGCAATGGTACATGTATTAAAATACCCACCATGACTTTCCTTTGAATACAGTGGGGATTTCTGTCCCCTTCCTCTTGATGTTACGGTTTCTTTCCTAAACAGGATTAGACACGTGCTAGTATGTTGTACTTTTAGTATACAAAAACATAGAATTAACAACAGTAGTTGTACTGACATTATGCCACTGAAAGAGTCACACAAATTTATTTCACCTTTTTCTGATAAGCAGGTGGCTTTCTTAATGACCTAACGATGCTGCTGATGTGCTTTATGGCTTTGCAGTATCTACATGTACATGTAATGTATAGTGCAACATATACAACACTCTCTACAAACTTAAAATTAAACAATAATTATTTCAACTCCTTTTAATCTAATTTCACTCATCCTCTTAATTACCCTCGTAGTAGTAGTAGTAGCAGCAGCAGCAGTAGTAGGAGTACTAGCAGTAGCACTTAGCACTTACTCGGCAGTAGTACTAGAAGTACAGTGCTAGGAGTAGTAGATGCAGCAGCAGTATTCCAGTTACCACTGGTAATAATCAAGGAAAGTGCATTCAAGCTGCCTTTTTCTGAATCAAATAAATTATTCTATAATTATTATAGGTTTTGACTGAGGATGATCACTGAATTTCATTAAATGGCAATTTATTCTGGATGCATCATATAAAACATTTTACATGTGTGTTGAATTTTGGTCTAAAGTCACATAATTAAATAACACAGATCAAGCTTGAGGCCCACATGCGAAATCAAGGTGAGTAGCCAGCCTCACAAAGAGAGCAGCCAAGAAACCTAAAATCACAAATCATCCATACATGCATTGACCTCTTTCATAATGGTGGCCAAATAATACAGTGTACATGATTGTATATTCTTTTGTGTTAACCCTAATAAGCCTTTCTAGCCTCACTACGACGAGCAAATTTCAAATGAATATTTTTTTTCCAAATGAGGGCAGTAGGTCTAATTAACATATACACAAAAGAATGTAAAGGAGGTCACCATTAATTATGAAAGTGGTCTATATTCCCACAGTTCCTAAATGACACCATTAGTGGGCATCTTGCTTTGCTCTTCTGCATGTGCTACAATAGGCCTTTTGGAACAAGTCATCACATGACCTTTTTTCCATAGACACAATGATTCTGCTTTTTTCCAGAAATAAAAAGAGCAGCTCAAAATATGCTACCATGCCGATTTTTGTAAGCATGTCGTTTAAACTGGTGCCGTTACAGTTGAAAGAAATTACAAGGATTTGTATGGGAAAAGGACGCTTTGCCACCCAGTCACACTTGAAGGAATAATTTTAGAGCAGTTTGAAAAGTTAGAAAAATAGAAGGATTTGTATAAAGATCATTGAATCAATGATCTTTATACAAATCCTTCTATTTTTCTAACTTTTCAAACTGCTTTAAAATTATTCCTTCAAAAGTCTGAAAAGTTCCACCCTCGCATATTTATTCTTACTCATTCGACCCATTGTAAAAATACATGTAGGAATCTGAGCGTTGTTTGTGACACATAATTCTGAAAAATTACACTGGAGGGCAAAAGCTTTTCATTCGTACACAAAAGTATGGAATTTTTGAGTATTTCAATGGTCATACAGATACACTCTTTACCTTAAGAGGTATTTCTCTGAAAATTTGTATTCTGGCTAAGACAAACATGAATTAATATTTCCATTTCTGGAATTTCTAAAGTCCGAGCTTTAAGTTCACCAACTGTCAGTCATGTGACCAGTTTGTTGCAAATGGCCTACTACCAAAATTATTATTAATGATGATGATGATAATAATTATAATAATTTTTAAGGTTTTGTGGCTTATGTTAGTTTTAAATGTTTGACCATTTCTAGCTGACATACTGTAATTATCAGGCCTTCTGATATTACGCGATGGTGCGATTTCGCACAATCGACCTCAAATCGCATCCGATCGCACAATTCACGAAAAATCGCATAATTCACAAAAGGACGCACAAAATTCATAAACTGAAACATAAATCGAGACGTTTCTTAGAAATTCCTGCATAAATACGCCACTTTTAAGATGATTTATCTTGGAAAAACGCTAAAAAAACTTTGTCACCTTCGAATTCGTAAACATTCGAAGTTCAAGGCTTTATTTTTCATGTCGGGGACCTGGTACGAGTCTCCTTCTATTGGTGCAACACAAACACGCCCATATATACACACCACTGAAATGACACAGTTGCCTTCTCTTTTTGAAGAGATTTGTGAAAAATAAGCGAAGTTGTAAGTTTTTCGGCAAAATGTAGTTTCTTTCGTTGAAAACTGATAAAAACTTACTCATGGATAAGTTTGTTGTGAAAACGCTCGCTTTTTCTTCGACGAAGAAGGAAGTTCCCACATTCCGCCCAATCTGACAGCTCACGATCGAGCAAGAAAGTAGCTCCACGTGGACGATGGACTGACGTTTTTCTCGTCGTGCAATATTAGGGCCTTTTATACGAGAGAAAATAAGCCGCGGCTTACTCTGGCAACGGTGTACAAATACCCAAAAGGAACTATTTATACGAATATATATTCCCAGGTCAATATAAGCCGCGGCTTGAAAAAGACGTGAACGTAGATTTTGTACCATTTATACGGGGTGAACATTCGAGTCTTCTGTAAGCCGCGGCTTATTTTCTCTCGTATAAATGGGGGTATGGCCCTATTGTGATTGACCATCTTCGGAAGTTTGTGGTTGACGAGCACCTTGATCATTCATTTGGCATGTTAGCTGTGTCCTTTCAACTTTTAACGTGGTGCACCGGTAGTGCTGAAGACATCATTTTTTTCTATTTATCCCAACTAATGTCGATCGAGATACATAATTACTGTTCCTTTGTGTTCAAAATGTCTTTAGGGCAGCAAAAAAGTGTTTTTCTTAACCTGAAACCTTATAAAACAAGCTCAAAATTGCTGAGAAAAAAATCGCATAATTTACATTATTTATCGCATAATTGGCCTTTCTAATCGCACAATCTGCCCTGAAAAAATCGCATAATTTGCATTTTTTAATCGCACCCTGTCAGAAGGCCTGAATTATTACAAATAACTTACAAAAATAAGTACAAATAGATACTCTAATTTAAGAAAGACAATGAAATAAGTATGTGTAATCAAATGGCGACGAGTGAAATAAGGAAATAATTTCACACGCGTGAAAAATTTTGACAAAACACAAGTGAAATTATTTCCTAATTTTGCGAGAAAACCATTTGATTACCTTTTAATGTTGTGGGTGACAAATTACGCTCAGAACCGTAATTGTAAAATTGTTCGAGTACGTTATCCAACTGCTTGGGAAGAATCATCTCCACGTTTTTCTCAAGGCTATTTTCTTCACACCACTTCTCAAAAACTCTCACCCAGTTAATTGTGCTCTTTCACGTATTTAAATTTTATGCCGCTTCTTTTAATTTCGTAACTTCTTCAATGGTCACTGTCTTAAATCTAGACGCCATCTTGGCCCTGATTGAGATACAAGAGATGTTACCATGGCAATTTTGTCATTTTACATGTGAAATTATAAATTAACGCTGAAATTTCGCCTAAATTAAGGAGTAATTTGTCACCCATGATATTAGTATAGGTAATCACATGAGGCCGAGTACTATTAAGGATTAATTGCAATTTTCCAAAATTGCCCGAGTAGCGAACGAGGGCAATTTGGAAAATTTCCAAAACACAAGTGCAATTAATCCTTAATAGTACGAGGACTCATGCGATTACTTGTTTATCAATAAAGGGCGAAATTACTCTTGATTACCAAAAATGCCCTGGATTGAGAAAAAATGCCCTCTGTCTCAGCCAATCAGCGCTCAGTAATTTTGCCCTTTATTGATAATAATAATAATAATAACAACAACAATAACAATAATAATAATTATTATTATAATATTAACAACATGAGACGTGTATAAATTAACACTTAATTTAAGTCTAACCTTCACACAAATTGTTAAACATTTCCGAAGGATTTTACACAAAGGAATTTCCAAGGTTTCAACCAGCGCTGTGTTACTACCTAGAAGTTTCAGATCGTCGATATCCTGAAACTGAAAACGACAAATTTATACTCTAAAAGCTGTGTACCGCTTATATTAAGTTAAATAAAGAGAAAACATTGAAATCTCCAAGCAATATTTCAAGAAATACCTGGTGCTTCTTCACAAGAATTGGTATAAGATCACGAAAGCCATTTTAGGACAAGAACTACTCCTCGGCTGAGTACCAACTTCAGGCTTAAAGATGTGCATCATAATTATGTCACTTGGGATTGCAACCAACAGCAAGTTAAATGCTTCGATTAATTTCGTCCATAAATGCCTTTTCCGTCGGATTCGCCGCCCAAGCTAACTTCGTTGCAGATCTTCACGCATCAAAAGCTGATATTTTAGAAGCTTTTGCCCGTAGAAACATCCAGAAGTGTCAATATACGGGTAAACGTAAACGATTTTACCTTGATCACCTCACGACACTTTAACTTCGACGACGAATTTTCACTTATAGGTATCATTCTAGTATGGAGTCCACAGACCGTT
>NC_090881.1:3631917-3651917 GCF_036669935.1 Montipora foliosa
TTGTTTTGAGTCTAGAGGGACACGCTCTTTGTGGAATATTTTTGAAGCCGTTCAAAAAACTCGCAGCACGTGTTTTATCGGGTCAAAAACCACTCGGTCTCCTCGTGGTTTTAAACCCGATAAAACACTCCTGCTCGTTTTTTAAACATTACATAATTTTTCTTTTGATTTTATGCAGATGAAAGTTGCCACTTCGAGCGTTTTGAGAAACGTCGGAAAATTACATAACTTTACGTGAAAAAAAGATTGTTTCGCTACATATGCCAATATGACCAGTATCACGCTAGTTTATAGCAGACATCTTTGATATAAGACATCCATGTTATGGTCAAGGTTCCGCTGACCAGTATCATGCGACCAAATCGCGGTTTCAAGTTTAGAGATCATCGAGTTTAGCTGTCTTTTTGAAATTGACTGCTGACCAGGTACTGGTTTTCGATCGTAGGCTCAACCCAGTTTAATTCACGTAAACGCGCTTTCTGTGGCTCAACGCGGCTACACGGCCATACTACCTCAACTAAAGCTCTTACCAAGCAACGCTTTTCGTTTTCAGGTTGAAAACAGTTTGGAAAATATTTTCTCTCTGCATTTTTCGCTAGTTTTCATCCATTGTGACATACTATCATCATAGCTGTGGTCCACACTGGTGGCTACGCAGTTATTCAAGTCAAGCATCGGAGGAATATAAACTTAAGGCTGAGTGTTTATTTAATTTTTAATTTGTTTAGAGCTGCATTTTTCTCTGTATTGCAATTTTTGGCATATCTTTAGAAGGTTGCATGATGCCTGGAGGACCTATGACTAAAACAGAAACGAAAGAAGAAAGAAAGAGAACCACAACGACAAAACAGAATACCAGTAATAGCTCAAAATACTTCACAAATTCTTTCCTTGGGCACTAAACCATTCGGTATTTTTACGGATGCGTTATTTCAAGTGGATGCGTATTTTTAAAAAGTGGTTTAATCGATTTTTTCTTTGTTCAGAAATGAGACTCGAATTTTTATCTTCAACTGTAATTAAATAGCAATTACCTGCACTCTTTTAGACATAAAAAAAATAGTTGATTTCTTTGTTTGTTTTGCTCTAAAATGCAAGCGAAGAAATGGTCTTTTAGTCGTTTTCCCAACTGTTTTTCGATGTGCCTCGACAGTGACTAGAAAATTTTGCCCTTATGTTATAAACACGTAATCGCAATGAGTTTTCGTAAAATTAAGGTGAAATATCACTAGCTTGTGTTTTCAGAAGTTTGTTTGAAGCTCCTACAGGTAATTTATTGAAGCAGATCTTGTTTGAATTTTATCCTTTCTAGCTTGCATTGCCGTATTTTGCCGATTTTTGTTCCAAGCCAAGCTGGCGTGTTTCAGTAAAATAACTCAAAATGTGAATGATCTCGTTTTCGGAGATAAAGTGGAATAAAGTAGATCAGTAACACTCTTTTTTGGCGTTGAACTGACAAAGTTCCCCGACGGTTTCTAATTTTAGCGAGATTCCTATTCGCTGGCTATTGACAGTTGACTCTGAAATGGCTGTTTTCCTTTTCCATTCGCTCGCTGAGGATGTGTTTGTTTACTTTTAAAACTCATTCGATTTAAGAAAAATTCATTACCAAACTGGTGAATGCGAAATTAAATTTCGATTGAAAAGCCGATATCGCACGCATTGCTTCGTGATTCATGCGATATCGGTTTTTTGCGTGAAATTTACCATGGAATTCACTAGTCAGGCAATGAATCTCTCTGCAGACTGACTTGGAAGGCGAAGAAAGTAATTTAATTAAGCAGTAACCGGAAATACTAAAACGCGGACAATTCGAAAACCTTTTATTTTCACTACCCCTACAGGCAGTAAGAATAAATAACCAGGGAGTTCGCTGGTACATCTCTGGCTAGCTGTGACAATTATGTATGGAACCACTTGAGTTCTGCTAAAGTTTATGGAAAAGACAATGTTGAGAACAAGATGAGAGTAATTCTTTCCTGTGCTGGTAAGTATGAACTTATTCTCTGATTTCAAATCCGGCAGATTTGTTTCTCTCTATAATTCACGGACTTAGCCGATGTTTTATGAATTTTGAAAAAGAAATTTTCACCGTATAATCTCACATGGCGTTAACCATCTGCCCATGTCATGGAGACAACTATGCGTTGGTTGTGCAACCGAACTCGTTGCGCTGTCCCAGTAGAATGCAAGGGTCATCTTAGGATTCTGCAAAAGGTGACCACCTTATTTACAGCCAGACCGGTTTTTTTGTTCCACTTGGATCCCGTAAGCGAATTGAGTAAAATAAACAACAGCAACACATGAGAGTGAGTGTCGCTGCCACCAGCTGTCATGTCAAAAATGAAAGGGGAAAGGGGATGTGCACCAAGTAGGAGATCAGAGAAGTGCAAATTTGCTCGCACCCCTACCAGCGCCCGCGCCGAAGCCCGGGAGGGGTTCAGCGGGCGTACAGGAGTTCAATACTGCAGAAATTCAACTTATCCTATTTGCATTGCATCAATTTAATCCAGGTTAAAACTGACGCACATGAGTAGAATCCTTGAAAACAATTCAGATTTCTCAGTAACGTATAGCCCCACAATTAACTTTAAGCCATATGCAGGCGATGTCGGGCGCATCTGAAAAGATTGCAAATACGGATTTAGAACTTACAGTCAGAGAAACTACTCTAACAACTGAAGCAGGACCTGAGATAAAAGTGTTTGCTGCCTCAGATCAGGTAAGAAATAATAAGGAACATTTGATTGACACCATATTTATCAAAATCCATTATAACTGCACATAGCATCTACCACCAACACAACAGGGCAAATTTGCCTTAAACTAAAGAATAGAATTAGTAAAGAGGCGGGAAACATTCTGTTCCTATGTGGAAAGGATGGAAATTTTCATCAAAGCCAATAACATCGTGGAAACAACAGAAGAATCGATGGCACAACTCAAGCTAATCAGGAGCGGAGGTATATTCGACTCTAAGTAATCTATTGGCACCTATGAAACCCAAAGATACCCTGTTCATTGAAATTTGTATGTGCTTTGGAGAAATATTACGATCCAAAACCCTTTAAAAATTGCACAGAGATTCTATTTTGGCATCCGAAATCAAAAGTCTGGAGAATCCATCGGGGATTATGTGCTGGCGTTGAAGAAGTTGGCCATTCATTGTAACTATGGTGAGATCCTGGAGTGAGGTCTAGGTGACCGATTTCTCCGCGGACTCAGAAACCCGAAGATACAGAATAAATTGCTAAACATAAAGGAAGGCTTGTAGGATTGCCAATGCTATGGACATGGCTGAGAAAAACATCCAGGAGTTCCGGATCCACCCTACGACAAACGAAGGCTCGGAAGTGAGACATTAAGAAGATTGGTCATTTAGCATCTGTTTGTCGAAACAAAAATGAATCCAAGGACGGGGCAGTGCATAATTTGCACATATCTGAATCAGGTAGCGAGGATGAATTAGGGATCTATTTCCTGTACTCACTTGACACAAACAGGCCCAATTCCCGAGGTTACTGGTAGACATTGTAATAAAAGGGAAACCTTATAAAATGGTGGTAGATACTGCTGCAGACTATTCCATAATGACACGCAGTTTGTATCAAGAGAAGTTTGCAGACATACCCTTAGCAGCATCAAAGGTAGTGCTTTGGACATACACTTGGGAAAGGCTTTATGTGTCAGGTGAAATGCAGTGTGATGTTGTTTACAAGAACATACACTATTCTCTACCAGTAGTAGTGGTAGCTAATTACAGAGGAAAGCCTACTCTAACTACTCGGCAAAAATTGGCTGATTCAAATCAAATTGGCATGGGGTGAGATTTTTATTGTTCCCAGTAAAAACATAGTCAGTTCCCTGAGTCAACTAAAAACTCTTCTGTCACAATATGATTTGTTCAGCGACAGTTATGCAGGACAGGGCTTTCAAGAGGCAAATATAGCTATGAGGGGGGTTTTTAAAGCCAATTTTTGTAAAAGCCCGTCGCCCAGTGAGAATCTGCGGTGATTACATGGCGACTATCAATCAGACTGTGGAGGACGAGCCATATGTTTTACCCACCACTCATGATCTGTCTGCTTCCCTCGTTGGTTCAAAGGTATTTAGCAAACTTGACCTATGCCACGCATACGCACAGCTGAATGTTGACGAAGAAAGTCAAGAATACTTGACTATAAACACTCAGAAAGGTCTAAAATCATCCCCTAAAATATTTCAGGCCAAAATGGACCAAATTCTCCAAGTGTGTGTGTAAGCAGGATGATATATTGGGGGGAGACAATGAGTGGCAAGAGAATCTTAAAGCACTCACAAAGGTTTTGGACAAGCTGCAGCAGTACAATTTGCATCTAAGACTGTCAAAATGCGATTTCTTAAAACCTGAAGTGGTTTACCTAAGCCTAAAAATAAGCGCAGTAGGTCTCCAACAAGTGGAAGAGAAAATCATCAATGCAGTAAATAAAGCACCAGCCTCTCGGAAGGTAAGTGAATTATAGTCTTTCCTAGCCATGGTCCAATATTATCATTCTTTCCTTGCAGGTCTAGCCACAACATTAGCACCGTTGCATAAGCTTTTGCAAAAGAATGTGCCGTGGAATTGGACAAAGGAATATCAAAGAGCTTTCGAGGACTGTAAGGAAAGTCTCACTAGTGATTCACTATTAGTTCACTCTGACTTGAATGGCGAGTTACGGCTGGCCTGTGATGCATAACATTATGGCCTATGAGCTGTACTAAGTGACGTTATGGATGACGGGCGGGAGAGGTCAGTAGCCTATACCTCTCGTACCATAACCCCCAGAGAAAGAAACTATGCACAAATAGAACGGGAAGCTATATCTATTGTGTATGGAGTAAAAAATAAATCATCAATTTTTGTGCGGACGAAAGTTCACGTTAATAACTGATCACCAGCCTTTGTTAGCTACAGAACTGCGTCCTATCGGGCTCAAGGGTATTCATTCCATATGTGTTCAGAGAGAAAATCTTAAAGGAATTGCATTGGGAGCATCCTGGTATTTTTGCAATGAAAGCTATTGCCCGCACATGTGTATGGTGGCACAAAATGGATGACGAAATTGAGAGAGCAGTGAAATTATGCGCGGTTTGCGAGAACGTAAGAAGTTCTCCACCAATTGTTCCTGTAATACCGTGAAAGTGGCCGACACGCCCTTTCCAACGTATTCACCTCGATTTTTGTCAGAAGTGATCTGATCATTTCCTAGTATTGGATGATAGCCATTCAAGATGGCTGGAGGTAAAATATGTCGTCAACTACCACAGAGCGTACGGTGGATGAAATACGTGTTATATTTGCCTAGCATGGCTTGCCAGAAGAAGTGGTTTCCGCTAATGGACCACAGTTCATTTTTATCAAATTTTCCGTGTTTATGAGCAAAAACGGGGTCAAACATACTCTAGTTTCACCATATCACCCTCAATCGAATGGTGCAGCTGCATGAGAGATCGGCAAGGGTGGTTAAGGAAGCTCTAGTGAAGCAGGTTTTAGAGGGCAACAGGGCTTGGTCTCTAAAGCACATGTTAGCTGATTTCCTTTTAAGATCTCGTACAACCCCACACTACAGGCATCAGTCCAGCCGAGCTGTTAATGAAACATCGTCTGCGTACCCGATTAAGCTTTGTAAAACCGACGTTAGCCCAAGCGATAGAGACCAAACAGGAAAGCAAGGAAGAATATAAGGATTTTAAAAATCATTGGGAGAGGCAATTTTCTGAAAACGACACAGTTCGAGTAAGAAACGCGCAAGCGAATGACAATAGTGAGAAGTGGATCCTGGGAAGGGTTTTAAAGGTTTGTGGACTTACAATCAGCGACAAAATTGTTGGCACATTGACCATTTTTACCCCCCCATGGCGCATTTCTTCTATCTTTTAGCCTTCTTAGGTCCTTTCCCCCAAACAATGTTGTAGCGTGATTCCTGGGATATTTAGGTACAAATAGGCAACATTGAATGGGGGGGGGGGGGGGGGGGTCTTATCAATAATTTAGAGCATGATTCAGATTACAGTGTTATTTTACACTTAAAAGGAACTGTTTAAACGCAAAGTGTTAAATAAGTTTGTCCCTGATTGTAGAAATCAGTTATCTGTTCAAGACGAGATATAAGACCAGATTTTTGCATGCCGATCATTTAATTATGGATCAAGATAAAGAACCAAATGAGACTAGTGAGATTAAACTACTTCTTCCTGAGTCATGTCAGCAATCGCCTCCAGTTTAAGATATTGATACAGTTTCTGATGATATATGCCAGCCAAACGTTAGTGCTGCAGATGTGAAATCTGAGCCTAGTTTTGACCAAGGGGCTAGCTGAGATTCCAGTTTATGTCACAGTACTGTCGTGTTTCTATCCCATTTGTGGCAAAAAGCAGTGTAATGTAATAGTATTTGGGTGCGGCTTTACCCATGATGCCTTGGTAATAAAATGGTTGAAACCCGCTATCTTGTGTGTCGTGCAAAATGGTAGTTTACAACAGCAACCTTAAACACAACAATTGGCTTGACTGGAGTAGTGCCTACAATCGCACGAGGCAGCGTTACATTAGCCACATTGCTAATGCTGTTGCAGCGCTGCTGAAGATTGTGTCGCGTGAAAATGACGTCGAGATATGGCAAGCACACTTATCCTCAAAAACAGTAGACAATAAGCTGTGGAAAGAGCCAACTATTACATCGTCAAAGAGACCTCTTCTTTAAGCTATCACAGAGGTTTATTACAGTCCCATGGCAGTGTAAACGGGGTGAGAGTTACCGTAGTCAAAGGTCAAACATAAACTTCTCCAGTAGAGAAATCCAAAATACCAGGAGTGAACAAATTGAATAACAACGAGTTTGGAGACAAAGGTATTCGGGCCAGACGAGCATATAGAATGTCGTCGTGAAAGACGAGAGAGGTGAGGCTCATTCTTGCAAAATCCAGCTATTTAGTGGTGCATTGCATTTAGTGTAAAGTGCTTTAAAAAATTTTAGAAGACAAAGTTTATTTCTTGGTCTACGATAAGTCGACTGTATTCAATAGCTAATTTGCGTGAAAGAGAGGGCGGGACGTCATGCAATTGAATTGCAACATTCAGAAGGCATTATAACGATGGTGTCATGTTATTTTTTAAACCAACGCTTTAAATGGCTGCAGGAGAAGTTTTCAACAGGGAAGTTTAAATCAGTTGGCAAGCTTTGCCATCATCCTATGGCGACCAAACCGGAAGAAACGGATACCATGGATGGCGTCCATCCTTGAATCAGCAACTGCGCAAGTGCTCTCAGTATACAACTGCCCAAAGGAAGGTTGCATGAGGTAGTGCTTAAAGAAAGCTGAGAGAAGCATACTCCGTGACCAAGCCAGACAGGGATATGACGTGAGGTTGATGGAGGGGGTAGGCGTTATGCCGCCATTGCATCCAGCCCCTGATACTACAGCGACAAGAACGACCCCTCAGAAAGAAGGTTAGGCCCACAAGGTGGCAAAGAAGCCATACCGGTTAAACACGGCCCAGAAGGATTTCTTGACGTCCAAATTTAATATCGGCCAAGAAGCTGGACTGAAACAAGATGCAGATGTCGTTGCACGAGAGATGCTCGAGACATGAATGACAAGCGTCTTTTCTCTGCGTCAAAATTCCTTACCCAACTCCATGTGTCGTCGTTCTTTTCACGAATTGCCGCTAAGGTCTGCCAACAACCAGCAGTGAATGAAGAACCACCTGCAGAAGGATTAGATGACATGGACAGAGACGCTGCAGCCGCCAATGAAGAAATGAAATCAGACAAGAGAAGCTGTCTCGGAATCCGTGCAGCTGGTGCATCCAATAATTTGTGACCACTACCACGTTTGCGATATGGTCAACACGGCTTCCTTAAAAAAAGCTTGGTGTACTAAAGTGGGTACCACCATTTTAAAACTTTTGAGGGCCATCAAAATACCTTGGTTTTTCCTGGAAGCATTCCAATTCCCATCAAGTGGAGTTCTATGTGTTTACAGTTTTACTTTTCGGATTATCGTCCGCTCCTCACGTGTTCATAAAAATTCTTAAGCCTCTTGAGAAGCATTGGAGACATTAAGGCATTTGCGTTGCTGTTTTTCTTGACGACGGATGGGGTATTAAAATAGATTCTCAAGTGTGCAGTATTGTCGCGGATGCTGTTAGAACTGACCTTTCAAAGGCGCGTTTCGTCACTAACGAGTCAGCGTGGATACCTTGCCATAGGCTTGCTTGGTTGGGTATCACTTGGGATAGCGCTCGTGGAACCATTGAAATTGTCGATGGGAGGGTTGCCAAAATAACTGGTACCATTGACAGTATTATCGACTTCTATTTTGTTCTTTCTGCCAGAAAGTTGGCCTCTTTTACAGGACAGATAATTTCTACAGCGCCTGTTTCCGGGAACATTTACCGGATCATGACTAGGCATTGCAAAGATGTATCGCTATTACACTGAGGAGTTAAATTTTTGGAAAACAATCTAAATTCTATCAAAGTGGGCGATTGTTTTCTCTTTAATAAGCTACAGCGTTTCGCTTACTCCGATGCCAGTGCTACAGGGTGCTCTAGAGTCTTATGCGCCAGTTTTGGAACGTTCACTTGTCAAGGGGTTCACTGATAGCCAGACGGCGACTAAAATCCTTGAAGTTAGAAGCATAAAACTGAATTTGCACAGGCTTGCTATTAAGATTTTTCAGTTTGCGCGAAGCACAGTATTCGGTTGGAGGTGCAGTGGATCCCACGAACTGAAAACGAGAAGGCCGATAACATGAGTCTTCTTTTAGAATTTGATGATTGGTAAATCACGCATAATCTCTTTCTAAGTTTAGAAGAGTTATGGGGATCACATACAGTTGACTATTTTGCTACTTATTATATAGCGAAGCTACCTAGATTCGTTTCGCGTTTCTGAAATCGGGGTGCGTCAGGGATTGACTTGTTTGCCCAAGAGTTAAGCTTCGAGAATTGTTTAATGGTTTGTCCAGTTTTTCTTGTTTCCCGCGTTATCCATTATCTGAGCCTACAGAAAGCGATGGCGACCCTTGTAGTCGTATTATGGCCCTCGTCTAGCTTTTTGCTTCTCCTGACGAGCAAAAATCGGTAGTTCATTAAAGGATGCTTTACGCTGAGTGCATCTTAACCTCTCACCCTGGGAAGAAATTTAAGTTCATTAATTTGTTCTCCTCGTTTTACAGGCGACGTTGTCACGCTTAGATTCGAATTTTTGTAGCGATTATCCAGCTTTTTAGCCCTTAGAGTAGGTTTCTGAGCTACCTATTAGTGCCGGTAATTGCAGGATTTGACACTGGTAATTAGTGACATGGAAAGCTGTGTACAGGGTAACTGACACTGGCCATTTACTATACTTTATATTCGTTTGGATGTACTTTGTGGAGCCTTTGCGGGTTTAAATGATCTACTAGAGCAAGTTGCGTTTGGGGTATATATGCGGTTATTACGCGTTTGTTATTTCGTTCTTACTTTGCAGGTTATTCGCTAGGACTCTGTTTAGGAGCTATTTGGCCCCGGGGAGGTCGGTGTAGTTTCTTACTATGATGCTGCCTGCAGACTTTGCGTCACAGGCATACCGCCGCTTATTAGAATCGCTGTCATGCATCACTTGCGTTACAATTGCTAGAGCCGCAATCCTGTGATATAATTTTTTTTCTTGCAGGTTGTAATTGCAAGTAATATACGGATGGCGCTCCCACCTGCTATTAGGTCGGGTTTCAATTCTTTATTTAATTGTTTACTTAGTTCCAGGGCGAATTCTACTGTGAAGAAATATCTTAAAGAAATAAACAAGTTTTTACTGTGGTGTAGAACTAGGAAAATTGCGCTACGGTTGACATTTTCTTCTTCTGTTGTCGCCCTTCATCTATATGACTTAGATCAACAGCTTAAGTCCCCGGCAGCAATGGTTTTGGTCATGCTGCGCTGAAATGGCTCCATTCCTTTGTTCCTGATGATAGTCCCAATCCTTTGGATAACGCTTCTTGCAAGAACTTGATTGAGAGTGCCATGAGGAAAAGGAGCAATCAAGTTAACAAGAAAAAGCCCGTGGACCATTGAGGCCATTAACGAGGAACAAGTCGGGTTATAGTTTTAGGAATGCCAATTTATCCTATACTCGCTTCAGGGAAATATTTAAGACTACTGTGAAAGCCTGATTCAGGCTATGTCCCCAAGGAGTACGGGGGTGCTACAGCTGTTGTCAGTAATAACGCTTCCAAAGCGGTTTCTGAGAGGTTGTCAAAACTTCATGGGCGCTGGAAAACAGATGAAGCGAAAGACATGTACGTTTTAGAGACAGAGTCTAATCGTTTAAGTGTGACGAGATATTTAGGTATTTAGCTCATATCTCAATACGTTATCTGTTTTTCCTTTGCCAATGCTGTAAGATCACTCTTCTTTAGAGTGTTAGGGTTCGCACGTGATCCACCCATATCTCATTTCGCCTGGTTTTTGCGGTTACTTAAGCGGTAAATATTTTACTTTCGTTTGAGCGAAGCGAAGTAGAACGTAACCCAGTTTTCTTACGGCTTATATTTGAATTTCAAAAAAAATGTAACGGCAAATCATTTAACTCCCTGAAGAAGTCAGACCGTGCATTAACGAAATTGGTAAATAATAAAAAAACATATATCTTCCCATCCGTATAACTTGCAATATAACAACACCATAACAATTAAGAGGTATCTTCAATCACGTCCAAACTTTGATTGAGTTTTTATCATCACATTTCCTTCTGTCTGTGAGCAGATGGCCACCCACCCGCTCTTTTATCCCACTTCGGTTGTCGTAACCGCTGACCCCTCGCCCGATCTTCAAGTAGCTAGAGAGCTTGTTGGACGTCAAACACTCCGAAGTTCCTCTTTTTATCGTCCGCGATGAGTTGTACGAAAAGTAGGTAAGAGCCACTCAGTATTCTGAGGATTTTAAAAAAGTTCTGCTTTTCATTCATTCTCTCAAACACTCAAGTTTTTCTTGAAAATACAGTGAATCATGAACTGAGAGTACATGCTTGGATTTGTTCGATTCCCACGAGAGATCTGAGAAAGACTGCTCGCCACTTTCGAGGTATTTCCGTTACTGATTAATTTTTCTGTAGAGGATTTGATTACAATTGAGCTCAAAAACTCGTTGGTACACCTGTGGGACCGACCGAAATGTTTGATCGAAGAAATAGAAGACAACATAGTATTTGAATTGTAGGGCCACCCACATGCTTCTGTAAACATAGGCTTGAAAGAACTTTTTGTCGTATAGTATTGTATTAGTATGCAGGTCTATCGCTTTTAAAGGTATAGTTTTAAGCGTAACGCATTGAAACTTTTACTCCGAGTCGTTTTGCACGCACGACCTTGTTTAACAGATATATATATATCGTATGATAATTGATTGTTACTTTCACCACCTACTAAATTGAAGTGGTGATATTTCCTATAAAATCCTAGAATTAGGTAAAAGTAAACAGAACTTCATTTTTTAGCGCTCTTGTTATGCTAGAAAATATCCATCGTGTGCTGGAAATTGTCCGGTTTGTTGTATTAAACGATACACGTAGGCAATTCATTGTCCCGAAACCTGTTGATTGCGTTACTGCTTTCATGTGCGTCGCGCTTTGAATGCCCAAGCCAATTTTTTATATATATTATAGTTTAATAATAGGTTTTTTCTTGTGGCTTTTTTTTTTTTCATGTAAAGTTATGCGATCTCGGTATTTGACGTTTTTAATTGCCAGATTTCTCAAAAACTAAGACAGTTAGGAAGCTTAATTGATATCATCGATAATAGTTCACCAAAGGGTTTCTCCCGACAAATATGAAGAAATCCGATATTTCACTTTAATTTGTCCGCGAATTCTCGATATTTACAGTTACCTTCTCTTAAATGCCTTCGCAAGAGTGGCGTATTGAAGAGGAATATCACAAGGAATGGTTAGTGATCATAAAACGAATTCCATTGCCACAGAGAGAGAACTCTGAATGAATGAACTAAATGAGTCAAAAATTCGCGAGAGGACTGGCAATCAAGGAGTTAACTGGGTTTTTAACCCCCCTTTAGCACCCCATTTTGTTGAAGCCCATGAGATAATGATCAAAGCGGCTAAGAAAGCGGACGAGTAGCTAATGGTTACTTTTATCGGGGCAGAATCTCTTAGAACTCCAGACCGATAACGTACCAGACGGCCAATCCAAATGATGATACCCCCTAACACCTAACCATTTCCTACACTGCCAACTAGGTAGCAAATTTGCGCCCGATTCCGTAGACGAGTGGACGAGACGGCAGTGGTGTAGTAAGGACTGTTTAACACATCAATACATGGTGGCTAGACATAGTGGCGAATCTGAGTGGCGATTTTGGCAAATTCTTGTCAACTCGCCAAATGTATGTAAATTAGTTCAGTATGCGGTAGCCAGCCAGTCGACAAATCATGCGAATTAGTATGGGAGTATCTGTAATCCCGTGAGAATTGTCTGGTGAGAGAAAGTCGCCTATCAAAATGTGTTAAAGGGGCCCAAAGGAACATGTGAAATGTAGTCGGCAATTTTGTAACTTCCACCGACGGCTTTTACGTGAGGTTAAAAGTGTGACCCTCAGAGTTCAACATGGAAACGAAGCTTGACCTTCAACTGCTTTGTTACCATCGTCAATGGTGGCAAATTTTGCACAAAAATTGTCATCCTTTTAATTGGGGTCTGACACGCAACAGTAATAGAACGGATACCGTGACCACGCTAACGTGAAACCGAGGCTGGAACACGTAATGCCTTGTAGCAATTGGTTATGACGACAGAATGTTCCAATCAGCCAAAAGCAATTTTATCACAACTCCCTGACAAATATAAAAAGGTATCCTATTCATCTCCCTCGTCTTCCTCCTCCTCCTCCTCCTCCTCCTCTTCATCATCATCATCGTCGTCATGATCATCATCAACATTATCAACATCAGATGACTCATGGTCATCATCATCGGCATCATTATCACAGCTTCCATCTTGTTCAGCACCATTGCAGCTGCAAACATCGGTACATTTAGGTCCCACTTCGCGACTTTGACATCTATTAGGGGAACAGAGCAGCTTGGGGTAATCCCTGTACAGCAACCCATAGAGATATGGTGTATAAACGTACAGCTGTACCTTGAGAGAAACCATTAGCAGGCTGATACAAAATGGCTGCTGCATGCTGTTGATGGTACAAACTCGGGGGCCACTACTATCAAGATCATGTAACCTGACAACGACATGCACGAGTAGTGTCCCTCATTCGATTCCCAGAAATACTAATAGCTTTCTTAATTAATCCATCATTAAATTAAAAAAAAAAACGATGAATTTACGATAATAAAATTAAAACATGAAAAATATAAGAGGTAATGTACTGTTTCAAGTGAAGCTATGATCCTCGCAGTTATGAACGCAATTTTTGCAATTGCGTAAAGAACCCCGAAAAGTTCAGGACTTCAACGGGGTTTGAACCCGTGACCTCGCGATACCGGTGCGACGCTCTAACCAACTGAGCTGCGAAGCCACTGACGTTAGGAACTGGTCATTTGTGGTTCCAATGTTCCTGTGAGGAATAAACAACGATGATGTATCACTTCATCGTTGATTCATTCCTCACGGGAACATTGAAACTCACAAATGATTCCAGCTCCCAAAATTAGAAATGAGTACAAATTTGGAATTGAACAAGAACAGCAAGGGCGGACCCCCTTTTTTTGTCAAGGATTTGTTTTTCTTTTGTAAACGTGTGTTGGATGGTACTTCGAGCTTTATTACTTTAATATACTGTCGTTACTAAACGTTGTTAATAAGAAAATTTATCGAACGTCGTTCGAGTCAACGGCCCTTACAAACTGGCTTCGAACCGGTTACAGGCGTCGCATTTTATTTCGCAAAAAGACGAGGTAGGCTGGATACGAATGTCTGTTCTACAGTATGTCTTACAAACAGTTGTATCAGTGTAGGTAGGCTTTGTAAAGGAGCAGCAATGGCCAAAAGAACGATCCCATTGACACTCGTAAACCAAGTGAGTAGTAACTGTAGTTACATTTTATCGCCTTGCTGATTGTAAGAAAATTTCTACGCAAGTTACAATATAAGCAATTTTAGATCTATTTCGCTTTTAGCCGCACTGTGCTACAGAATCCAGGTTTTCCGGTTCTGCAAACTGCCTACTTGAGTTTTAGTCAAAAAGCAAAATAAACGAAGACAATGTTAAAGGCAAATCTTCAACCGAGAGGTTTTTTAACTGTTGTTTTTGTTTTTGGAAATTCGCATTGCTTATTGCAGCGATCTGATTGGGTGAATTTCAGCTTTGACGGGATTTTCATATATGACAATTGTTCCATGGCACGCATTGCCTGTTGGTTGAAAGTGGGCCTTTAAAGCAATCAATGCAGCGGCTGCAACTGCACATGTGTCTTAACTCAGCAAGTAACAATTAAACTTAGAGATTTAGTCATTGCTTTAAGTAGAAATTTACTTCAACTGCATGTCCATGGAAGTGATCTACTTAACTTTACGGAAATAAGAAAGCCCACGCAAGTCATTGTTTCTTTGGCAGCCCGAGAAGACAATTAATCACATGAAGTTATGAATTTTCTTCATTGGTCTGTCCTTGGGACGCATTTCCTTTTTTGAAATTGTTGTTATAAATCCTCTTAGAACCTGTGTTCGAAGACTACATTTTGAGTCGCAAATGACCAAAGTTCCCAGAATGCATGCAGTAAATATCCGTCTCAAACAAACTGGAATTGATAATTTTTCAGGGAAACAATGTTGCCGCCTTTGGCGGGAGGTTGTGCTCTCGCCGCGATTGCTTCGGCCCCTGCTAACATCATAAAGTATTAATTACTTCTTTGACCGCAACCACACCTGTATTTTATTAAATATTTTAGCATTACATCCAGGCATTTGCTAAATTTAAGCGTCCAGAATACACTAGATTGCATCTCAGAGAACTTCAGACTCAAAAATTCTCCATGTGGAGAATGTGCCCAAACCTCCCTAGAAAAGTGCGCCGTTCCCAGCCCTCATGGGCCCCTGAACAATGCAATCAATCCCAGTTTAGTTTAATCGCCGTTTCGTTCTCAGAATTTGCGAATCACCATTGTATTAGATTCTATTTAGACAAGAGCAGTAAAATCAATTCCAATTGTCCTAAAAGGAGTCCGCAAGCGACTCAGGGCTTTCAAATCAAGGAAAAAATGGATCCTGGCTAAGATCAAATAAAAGGTTCCACAGAAAGAACCAAAATGACAGACTAGAGAAACATTTAGTGTTTATCTTAGAAGGCTAAGGTTTAAATTGCACTTTAATTTTTAACCTGAAAGGGTTCATTACTGTAAAGACTTTATTTAACTCAGTCGTGTGAGTCACTTTGTAACTAAGTTGCACACAATTATTTGTGGAGTGGAGAGGCACAAAGCCGTGTCATATTTTGTAAGTGTATTTAGAGCAATATACTCACAGCCGACGTAGACCCGTGAGTCCTGAGAAAACGTTTCCTGGGAGTTGACTTATTTTATTTTTATCAAGATATCTAGAAATGAACACAAAATTAGAAATGAGTACGAAATCTGAATTAAACAAGAACAATAAAATCAATTCCATTAGAGTTTTAATAGTCTAATAATAATGCGCTTTATTTGACCATCTTGAGTGAAAAATACAATGGCGATACAATATTAAAAATGCGAGAAAAATGACAAATAATAATCAGAATAATATGTTGAAAACTATATACATATACACACATAAATATATAAAAGTTATATTCCACAAAGTTTATGAGCTCTTGGTATGAAGGAACGTTGGTGTCTGTCGGTTCCCGGCACTTCGATATGTGTGCTTCTCCTAGATCTTAAATTATATTGATTTTTTGGTGCCGATTTAACAAAAACGTTATTTGGGTTAGATTCGTCCTTTAGAATTTTTTCAAGTTCTCGTTTGGTGGCAGTGCTCCTTCTCTCATGAAGCGCAGGGAGGGCAGTTCTTGGTACGCCAATAATACTAAGGCTACGGTCTTGAACTCGTTGGACTTCTTCAGACAGATAGTTAGGTAAACCTCCCCAAACAGGTGACGCGTACTCTAATAGAGGGCGGATCTTTGAAATATAAAGTGCTACATGGCCAACGTTTGTAAAAACGTAACCCTTCCTTGACTTTGTAACCTCAGTTTAGCTTTTATTGCAGTTTGATTCCGAGCAATCACTGATCGCGGCTTTACTTAATTCCAATTGGGTTATCGTGGTTTTCCAACGTTCAGCTCACTGATGAGGCTATTCGTGAGATATGTTTTGGAAGCTAAACGCATGCTTTCTGAACGGTCGGTCAGCGTGGCCCACCGAGAGTAAACCCTCTAAGATTGTCTATTCGGATGCTTCCGATTATGCTTGCAGTTCTTTTGTTGAAAACGAAGGTAATATATTTTAGCAAAACTGGTCGCCTGACGAACGAGAGAAGAGCTCTACTTGGAAAGAATTAAAAGCTGTTAAGTTAGCCATCGGACGTTTTGCTCATAATCTCAAAGGCTAACAGGTGGCCTGGTTGACTGATATCAAAACGTTGTAACCATGGTAAACGGTGGAAGTCGTGTTTAAGAATTACAGTCTCTTGTTTTAGAGATATTCACTTTGTTAGCAACGAATTGCATTTCACTGTAAATGAAATGGATTCCTAGAGACCTGAACGCAGAGGCGGATTGTCTGAATACAATCGTAGTATTCGATGATAAAACATTAAATTATGTTATTTTTTAGAATGTTGGACGTTAAGTGGTTTCCACATTCCGTGGACAGGTTCGCCTGCAGTTATAACACCAAACTTGCTCGCTGTAACTCCGGGTTCCATCAGCCTGGAACAGAAGCGGTTGACGAATTTACTCCAGATTGGAAACACGAGAACAATTGGCTATTGCCCCGGGTTTCCCTGATTATACCAGTTATTAATCATTTGAAACTATGTAAGGCTGAAGGATCAATTGTTTTTCCAGAGTGGAAGTCTTCCTAGTTTTAGACAGTCTCGTCTCGAGACGGCAGACATTTGAGTCCCTTTGTGCACAATTGGTTGTGATTACCTAATCAGACATGATATTTCTCTGTGTAGTGAAACTGAAATTTGTTTCATTTCTCGCCTGACGTTAGGTCATAAATTGCTTATTTCAAAAAGGAAAAAAAAGGGAGGTCAACGCCTTTGTTTCGGAGAGATAAGAAAAGGGAGGCATGTCTAATTTCAATAGATGGGTCATCATAACGAGATGTAGCCTCATCTGCTCATCCGTCGTGAATCATAAAAATAATGTATTAAAGTGAAGGTTTCCGTTTATAGAAATATAGGAGTGAGGTTTTTAGATACTTGCATGCCGCTAGGGATGTCGTAAACAGTAGAGTTAATCCTCAACGAGCGTTTTCGAAAGCGCTACCCGTTGTAACCACCTCCGGAATTCAGGAATTTTAAAAAAGATAACCTCTTGCATTGTGATTTTTTTTTTTTTTTTCATTTCATCATATTTTGTGGATTGTGAGAAGAGTAAGTGATTCATGCTTTAAAAAAAAAAAGGGGGTCACCGATGATCTAAACAAGTAAAATCGATGGGATGTTGCGAAGTTCTTGGAAAATTTGGTTTCTCACGTTTTTATATGCCCTGTCGGGGAAGGTCTGGAACCCAAGACAGGATCGATCGATGAAAGGTTTTTGTAAAAAAAAGAAAACTTTCTCGAGCACAGCAACGACGTTTTAAGCAGGCGACATCTTTACTGTATTTGGTTAGTGTTTTGTATCATATCTCTCAATTGCCGTTATGCTCATATTTTGGAGTGCGGTTTGGTGAGATATAATTGCTGGCGTTTCCATGTAGGTCCGCACCATTTAAGTGGATGGGAAGAAAATACAATTCTGCTCTATTTTCATGAAAGTAAAGGAAAACAACTTCAAAAACATGTATTCATTGTCGATCAAGAAGTTCGTAGCGTAATAAAAACATAAAAAAAGCCCCATTAAATTCACGCAAGGTCGCTGACTTTACTAATCTTCGAGTTTTCAAAACTTTCAGCCACTACTCGATTAGCTACCTCTCCAGACCTTCCTCTCACATATATCTCTTTAACATATTTATGATACATTGGAAATAAATGTGCCTTTTTTTCCTTGGCCAGGGTTCCTTATCCGAGATGTTAGTGACCTTTTAAAAGATCTAAGACGGGGACGGCCGCGAGAACGTCATTTCATATTGCTAGTTTAGTTTTTTAACGTTTTTCACGATTATTCAAGTTTGTTCTACTTCCACTAACTATCCGAACTATCCAGGAACTGAATTGGGAGGAACAGTGTTTAAACTAAGAAGGAAAATCGAAGATTTGCCCTTGTGTGCTCTCGTCTTTCTCAATTACAACTTTAGATTTAGTCATTTCACGTTGCAGATTGGCAGAGAAAGGAAAGAAATGTACAATACTTTAAAGTGCAGGTGCAAAGCCATTGTTTTGCTCATTAGTGTCTATTGTTTGTGGCATTCTCGCTGAGGTTGCCGTCCTAGATCTTAAGGTCGCTAGAATACGGAGCTTAAGCAACGACAACAGCGACGGCAACGAGAACCTCACAAATTTGCATATTTAGTGGGCAAAAACAATAGCTTTGCACGCCCTGCACGTGCGTTTTTCACTTTTGTCCATTTCTTTTCCGTCGTCAGCAAAACAACAACTTGAAATTTGAGGTTTTATGAAGAACGTCAGCCCTTGAGGATAAAGTTTTATTTTCTCCCCTAAATTAAGTGCCATTCCGACCAGTGTTATTTTTGAGGAATTACCACACCCTTGTCATATTAAAAAGGTTGAAATAGTCGCGAAGTGATTACAATAACGAGAATTTATAGTTTGCCATGACGTCCTCGTTGCTGTCGTTGGTGCTTAAGCTCCCTGATATCTTAATTAATGCTGCAAGTAATTCGTGACACATTAAAGTCGTGTCACCTCCGCAGTAAAGCGTGGTTTTCACTAGCGACGCAATCACAAGCCCAAGCACAAGCATAAGTAGCTTACGCTAGTGAAAACGAAGGTCGACATAAGCATTGCTCAAATGCTCAGACGCGAAGAATCTGAAACGAGTGCTTTTATTGGCCAGGCGTAGCAAATGTCTTTTTTTGCAAGACATGTTTCGACATACTTCTGCCAACTTCAGTTGTGATGAGTTTTACAATTTGAACTTAAACCTATTTATAAGAAAAATACAATGGCTGAATTGATACATTATTCGCATACTTAAAAAAAGAAAGTAAATGGATCACCAAAGATACTTAGATACTATGGTCGCGACAAAGTAAATTACAACGAACTTTTTCTTTTTAATTTTTTCATTTTTAACGGCTTTGTCGCGACGATAGTATCTAAGTATCTTAGCTAATCCATTTACTTTGTTTTTGTAAGTATGCGAATAATGTATCAATTCATCCATTGTATTTTTCTTATAAATAGGTTTAAATTCAAATTGTAAAACTCATCACAAGTATGTCGAAACATGTCGCAAAAAAATTTAAAATGTTGTTTTATTTCTTCAAGTCATTTAAAACTGTGATGATGTAGATTAGGCTTAAAATCATGTAATGATGTAGCTGCACGAAGGTCACTGGATAGGCGGTTCCACAACCTTGCTCCGCTGTAAGAGAAATTGTTCTTCAAATAATTGGTGCGGGGCTTCGGAAGAGCCAATTTATTTTCAGTATTCCTAAATCGATATGATGTTATGTCGTTTCGAAAGACAAATCTCGAACTCAGATACTCAGGTGGCATCCTATGCAAGGATTTATACATCATAACAGCAGCTGATTCCAATCTTTGATATTTGAGTTTACCCAAACCCATTGCCCGGAACAATTCATCGACATTTAAATCATAATTAGCACATATAAAAACACGGGCCGCACGATTTTGGAGCTTGTGAAGCTTTTCTAGAGGCCGCTGCAACAGTTGCTCCATACAGTACTAC
>NC_090881.1:3654417-3659417 GCF_036669935.1 Montipora foliosa
TCCATGTGGACGGATCTCTGGTTTTAATAACTTTCCTCTTAAGCTGGTCTCTTAAATCCGCTCCTTAATATGTTAGTAATTCAAGTGGACTATGGGGGCCGCATACGTTTGGTCTTCAATAGGGCATGTCTGTCGCAAAAACGTATAAGAGGGCCTCAATGGGGGGTCCCCTTTGACGGTTGATGGTTAAAAAACAGCCATTTTGACGGTTGACGGTAAATTTTTCGGATGACGCTTATAACACGACATTAAAGGGCAAATTCTTTGCCCATATTTGAATGATAGTAATAATAATAATAATAATAACAATAACAATAACAATAACAATAACAATAACAATAACAATAACAATAACAATAACAATAACAATAACAATAATAATAATAATAATAATAATAATAATAATAATAATAATAATAATAATAATAAGCTGAACCGTGTGCTGAAGGAAACTAAAGGAGCGATGCAGGATATCGGCCTTCACTGGAATCAGAAAAAGTGCTCAGTGGTACAGGTGAAGAGGGGAGCCCAAGTGCTAGACGAGTCTGGTATGAGGATGGACGAGACAACTACCATCACGGCTCTTGGGGAGGGAAAACACTATAAGTTCCTGGGGGTTCTAGAGAACGTTCGGCAAGATGAACGGCTGGCTCTAGCGTGTGCGGCTAAAGAGTATCTACACAGGATATCTGTTATATGGTCCAACCCCCTATCTGATTGTAACCGTGTACAGGCAACTGATCAGTATGCACTCCCAGTGCTGCGGTACTTAATGTGGACACAATATTGGTCTCTATCAGAGTTAAGAGGTGTGGACAGAGCAGCTCGGAAGATCATAGTTGAGAACGGTGGCAAGCACCCAGCCAGCCTAACTTCTTTGTTATATCTACCGAGGGAGAAAGGGGGTAGAGGCCTGCAATCAGTCGAACACGAGTATAAGATCACTAAAATCAAATCGCTACTGAAATTGTATCAGAATTCGGACCAGACTGTGGAAGCAGTTAGAGAATTTGAAGAACACGCCATGGCATCAGGCCACCAGTCGCTTGTAAAGGAAGCAACCAAGTACGCTGAAGAACTTAACATCACACTTCAGCTTGACATCCTAAATCCCGTGTGTGTTACAACGGAAGGAAAGGTGGTGACTGCAGTTAGAGCCGGGAATCTGCTGAAGAAATCTCAAGAGATGCAGTTCTTGGAGATCGCAAAAGACAAAAAGTGGCAAGGAAAGTTATTCCGTATCAGATGGGACGATGATAGCCTAAGCATAACCAGCTGCTTTGCTTGGCTAAAAGGTTGGGCTACATGCCCTACATATACCATCGCGGGCATGTATGAGCTATATGAACAGTTGTTACCTACGAAGCTCTACACAAAGGAAAAGATGCAAACCTCCACCGATGGTGAAGTCCTATGCAGGTTATGTGGGAGGGTAGCTGAGAGGGTTGCACATGTACTGGCTGGATGTTTCTCCCAGGCACAAACCAAGTGCCTATACAGGCATAATTCAGCTTTGAAGATTCTGTTTTTTGAGCTCCTCCGAGAGCATGGTTTAATAGAAGAGGTTCCACCATGGTACTCACCGGCGATGCCAAAACCAGCCTACCAGAACACCACGAGTGAAGCGTTTTGGGATATTCCCATCTATGCAGAGCACAACGAAGTAAGAGCAAATCGGATCGATGCGCGTCTTGTCAGCCACGAGAGGAAAGAAGTTTACACAATTGAAATGAGCTGCCCATGGATTGAGAGTAGAGCCAAGAAAGATGAGGAAAAGACACTCAAGTATGGGCACATGATGTGAGAGCTGAAGCAGAGATACAATGGTTACGGGTTGAACCAGACAACATAATAATTGACGTACTGGGTGGCTATTCTAAACATCTAGAGAAGTCGGTGAGGAACCTAATTGGAGGGGGAGCGCGGGGTGTACTTGAGCGGATGCAGAAGTCGGTCATCTCAAACACTTTGAACATTGCCAGAACATTTAAGATAAATACTTAGTTAGGGCGCTAAGGGCACTAGATTTTAGGTTTTTTTTCTTCTTCAGAAATCCAGAAACACAAGTATTGTCGCAAAATCTGTATTTTACTGATTTTCTACGCAGTTTTTATAGTGCATAAGAGTTTGATATGATTCTAAATAGGCTTTTAGTACAGATAACCAGATTATGATGGCCTCGTGTAGGTTTATAAGAGATAATGAGAGTATAAAAACTGAATAAATTTCTAAATAGGCTTTTAGTAGAGATAATATCACCATGTTTTAATATTCTGAATTAGCTCTCTAAGTAGATAGATTCAAACCATTATGTATATTAGAATTGTACTAGGTTCCGTACCGAACTTTTTTTACTTCTAATTGTAGCTTCTCAAGTGGTGTAGGTTACGTTATGAGCCCTATACTACTCATAATGTGGACAGCATTCCAAAGTTTTATACTGCGAGATAATAATAATAATAAGCTTTATTTAACCAAGGAGCACCTTCAGCAGTCTGTTCTTCAAGGTGTCCCAATTAGTGCTATTATTTGAGCATTAAAAATGAGGTTTTCGGTTTTCTACTATACTATGTGTCTAATTATCTTCGTTACCACTGGACTTACTAATCGCCTGGTCCATCAATGTATATAGGACATATAAAATATTCCGTAAACTGATAACCCTCCGTTACCTACTCACTTCCTCCAAAAATTTATGAGCGTTATCTGGAAAGAAAACTCTTTCTTGTTTAACGGGAAAAACCACTTTTAAACGCAAAGTCCATACAAGCCGCTTCTTTAGAAAAGATACAAAGAAGAGTAAACAATTTCACAGAGCTACAGCAAATAGCTATCATTCGACTGTAAAATTCACGGCTGAGATTCACATCTTTTATTCCTTTCACAGGATACAAGGACATTCTACTCTTGGTGTGCGCACGCACTTTAAACCGACAGAAACTCTCCAGTTCACTGAGTTCATGCACTTTACCTCCCGTCGCCCTCTGGGGGTCAGGAAAGGCCTCTTCAAAGGCTAAGCCCCATGGCTTCTCAGAACTAACGCTTCCCTGAAACCAATATTTGAAGAAAACAACGCACAATTCTAACAAAAAATACGCTACAGGGGTTATCCACATAAGCCTTGGGAACATGCTCTCATCTAAAGTCAGTTTTAGCAAAAGAATGTCGGCTCTAAAAATAAACAAAAAGCGCGCAAAAAGATCTCGCCGTTTATTACAGAGTATCAGCCATCATGCAGTGCCTCATCTCAAATAGATTTACTTAAACAACAACTGGGATCTTATATAAAACCAGCTTTTGCTGAGAAAATTTTTAAAATCCTCCCCTTATTTCGTATAGAAAAGGGAGATCTTTGAAAGATGTACCCGTTAGAGCAAAAATCTGAGGGTCTTTCAATTTCCTATCTTGACTAATAGAGCGATTTCACTCACGTGACCAGCAGCCATATTGGATTACTAAAACAAAAGAGAGTACATGTATTTGAATAAAAATAGAGATCAATTCCCAAATGATTAGTTTGGTACACCATCATGGCCGCCATTCCTTTGTTTTGGAACACCAACATGGCTGCCGTGACGTCATGTAAAAACGCTCTATAGGCCTTTTTTCGATATATCAAAATTCAGCTCGAAAGAGAGGTTTAGAGGACAACGACAAAGGAAAGTGTATGATATGCAAATATTTTTCACATTCACTCCCACGTGTTTCTATTGTTTTTTTCCTCACTGCCTCATTATCAAGCTGAATATTTGATATTTCGAAAATGGCCTATAGGATTGGTGTTTTGCCACGTCAAGCGAACTGACCCGTGATGACTGACGTTTTATGACACCGGAAGTGTTTAGAGACGGAAGTCAGTTCTGTCGTTAACCAGTTTCATCCGAGACTAGGAGTTAAAAGAACTTGCACAGGAATGCATTTGTGTGATATATCAAAAAGATCATTTATAAACAGCATAACTTGACCTTATTTAAGTCAATCATTTAGTTCTTGATTTAAGGATATGTGAGACATTTTGATGGCTGATATTGGCTTGCTCCTTTGACGGTTGGCGGTAAAATTATTGCCTTTTTGACGGCTAAATATTTGACCATTTGACGCTTGACGGTTAACCTCATAAATAAATAAATCATTCCATGATTTCCACATATCACTGGGTCGTGAAATTCTCTCAAATTGTCCCACGGTTGTTTCAAAATGTCGCTTCGAAATTTAGTGAAGTTAAAGTATTTAAATTGCCTATAATTAATTGAGTTAATTTATTTTGAAGGAGCAGGAGTGAAATTTTACGGCATACCTAGACTAAGCTGTGATCGCTTATACCAACGTGAGACACCCCAGAACAGATCACTGGAAAAATCGATAAATTTACATGCACATGCAAATTTAGATCATAACATGTAATTAGCATGTAAATTACATTGAAAACGCTGTAAATGAAAGTTTACAGGTAAAATGCCCTTTTGCAGATCTTAGAAGATACTGCAAAAAGATACTGTAAAAACGTTGTAAATTGCGAACACACCAAGGCCATAATCTTGTAAATACCATGTAAATGGCATACACCAGACTTATTCCAACCTGTAAACTCCCTGTAAATATTTCCACTACACTGTAAACATCCTGTGAATCCATGAAACAGACAGGGGTTTGAACCTGTAAAAGCCTTGTAAATCGAAAAAGAGAGACTGGTTTGACCCTGTAAAAACCTTGAAAATTGAAAAAGGGGGACTGGTTTGACCCTGTTAAAAAAAATTGCATATTATAATTGAAAATGAAGACTTAAGTGACCACGCAAAAACCTGGTTAAAAAGATCCCTAGAAACATTTGACAAGGATACCTCCATTGGCTTGACTTTTAATGGCAGCAGATTTTTTACAACATCAAGGTTTGTTACAGTAAATAGATTTATTATATAAACACCAATGAAATATCCTCTATATATGAAATACCACATTTTCTTCGCAAAACGATACTCAAATATTATGCTTAGTTTATC
>NC_090881.1:3664417-3669417 GCF_036669935.1 Montipora foliosa
ATGTTTCACTGTCACCCAGACTGTGATGACATCACTTTCAAGTAACAAAAAGAATCTTTAACCTAGTAACTACCGTGATTTATATGTGTGAGGTTATGGGAACGATTAACACATATTTTTATAGTGTTGTATTTAACATGTATGCATGTAAAGTATGTTCAAATTAAACAAAAAGTTTTGTGTGAATAGTGTCCAATTGTGTGTTCAAGCTTGGTAACTTAGACAGACTATAGTTTTCCATTGCATTTCTTCAATACAAAAAGTTACTTGTAAGGTCGCCAACAGTTTTAATTCTATGAATGAAATGATATACATGTATGAAATGAACCATGTATTGAATTGCGGATATGAAATCAAGTGGAGCTATAATGATCCTCGCAGTTATGAACGCAATTTTTGCAATTGCGTAGAGAAGTCTGAAAAATTCAGGACTTGAACAGGGGTTGAACCATGACCTCAAAATGCCAGTGCGACGCTGTAACCAACTGAGCTTAATGAAGCAGCTGATGTTGGTTGTTGGTCATTTGTGGGTTCAAGTGTTCCCGTGATGAATGAACCAATGAATGTAAATGATATATGAAACAAATCATATATTGAACTCGTCAAGAGGTGGGGTGGTTTAATGCCACAAACAATACTAGTTTTAATCCAGAACCTAAAAAAATCGTGTTTGGCTTGTTCAAGCAAAGCCTTGATGGGCATGGAAATGTGAGAAAGTTTAACTTTACTTTTTTATACACGACATATGACTCCTATTCAAATAAGCTAAAAGAGAGCTCAAATTATTTTGTCTGAATTTGTTAATAATAATAATTTTAAATACAAGGTCGAGAAATTTACATGATTCAATTTACTTTATTCGCCCTCTTTGATTGTTCACTCAGTAATCCCCTGCATGTCAGTATACGATTAGCTGCCTATTACATCCTGTTTTGGCTTGTATGTCATATAATTATAAGTTGTATTTGTTTTCTTTTTCCTTTTATATGTATCTTCATTATTGGTATTCAAGTGTAATGTAAACTTCAGTTGTGTATTCAATAAAAATAAATAAAGAAATATATGTTGAACTGCAGATATGATCCTCAGTGGCTTCATAGCTCAGTTGGTTAAAGCATCGCACCAGCGGTTTTCATCAATATGTTAATGGAGCGCTGGCTAGTGTAACTGATGTACTCTGCATTGCACAGATCAAATTGATATAATCATACACCACACATTGCTGGTTAACCTTTTGACACCCAAACCGGTCTAAACCAGCCAGACGATTTTACTCATCAATGGGAAACCCCTGGGAGTCAATGGGTTAATTTAAAGGTGGTTTCGGTTCACACAGTTTAACATCTTCACCAATTTTGCAGCTTCTGTCCACTGGTGTAAGAATGTGATTTATTTTTTACTCAGATCAGATACCATTCTTCAGCAACTGCATCAGTACTGGTAAGTATTGCATTAATACACATATTCATTGTTACATGTACCTGCTGGTCTATTTACTGCTGCACTCAAAGTCTCATTTCTACAATCATCTCGAATCTTATTGTTTTTTGGGGATCAAAACATTTTAATTTAATTAACAATTATATGTAATTATATTGATTCAAAACCAATAAATATTACCAATAGTCTAAAACCTTGACATGTAATATGAATTTTACATACTGGTACTTGAACCGTGGAGAATCAAATGAGTGAAAGATCATCACAGTTTTGTTTGCTGTTTTCAGCAGCAAAAGACAGACCTGAACTGAAAAAAATAGGCCTGAATGGGATGTGATAACTGACCTCTGTGATACCGCTGCAACCGCCACGCTCAGGTCAGGGTTCAAATCCTGTTCAGCCCTGAAATATTCAGGTCTATCTTTCACTGCTGCTTAAACAGCAAGCAAAACTGTAATGAGCTTAGTCTCTCTTCAGTCTAAAACCATATTGCACACTGAAATGGAGCAACATGATCTGGCGTTAGACATAGTAAAATACCAAATATGGCCGGTTTTGGCCAGTTTAGGGGTGAATTAACCCAACACTAGAACAATGATTGTAAAGGTGCATGTACTTAATACAATATCATATTAAGTTTTACAATCAGATCGCTTCAGGGCAAAGATAACTTGTCAAAGGTCATGAAATGTAAAATAAAATTATAAAAAAGCAATGGTCATACCCATGACTTTCCTTTGAACACAGTGGGGATTTCTGTCCCCTTCCTCTTGATGTTAAGATTTCTTTCCTAAACAGGATTAAAGGCACGTGTTAGTATGTTGTACTTTTAGCATACAAAAACATAGAATAAACGACAGTAGTTGTACTGTCATTATGCCACTGAAAGTGTCACACAAATTTATTTCACCTTTTTTTCTGATACGAAAGTGGCTTTCTTAATGACCTAATGATGCTGCTGATGTCCTTTATGGCTTTTGTAGGATCAACATGTAATGTATAGTGCAACAACACTCTCTGCAAACTTAAAATTAAACAATAATTATTTCAACTCCTTTTAATTTACATGTAATTGCACTCATCCTCTTGATTACCCTTGTAGTAGCAGCAGCAGTAGTAGTAGCAGTTAGTAGTAGTAGACTACTAGCAGTAGCATTAGCAGTACTCGGCAATAGTACTAGAAGTACAGTGCTAGGAGTAGTTGTAGATGCAGCAGCAGACCAGTTAACCACTGGTAAAAATCAAGGAAAGCGCATTCAAGCTCCCTTTTTCTGAATCAAATAAATTATTCTATTGTAGGTTTTGACTGAAGATGACCACTTAATTTCATTAAAATAATGGCAATTTATTCTGGATGCATCATATGAAACAATTTTACATGGGTGCTGAATTTAGTTCTAAAGTCACATAATAAATCACTCAGATCAAGCTTGAGGCCCACACGTAAAATCAAGGTGAGTAGCCAGCCTCACAAAGAGAGCAGCCAAGAAACCTAAAATCACAAATCATGACCTCTTTCATAATGGTGGCCAAATAATACAGTGTACATGATTGTATATTCTTTTGTGTTAACCCTAATAAGCCTTTCTAGCCTCACTCACTACGACGAGCAAAATTTCAAATGAATATTTTTTTTCCAAATGAGGGCAGTAGGTCTAATTAACATATACACAAAAGAATGTAAAGGAGGTCACCATTAATTATGAAAGTGGTCTACAGTATATTCCCACAGTTCCTAAATGACACCATTAGTGGGCATCTTGCTTTGCTCTTCTGCATGTGCTACAATAGGCCTTTTGCAACAAGTCATCACATGAGCTTTTTTTCATAGACACTATGATTCTGCTTTTTTCCAGAAATAAAAAGAGCAGCTCAAAATATGCTACCATGCCGATTTTTGTAAGCATGTCGTTTAAACTGGTGCCGTTACAGTTGAAAGAAATTACAAGGATTTGTATGGGAAAAGGACGCTTTGCCACCCAGTCACACTTCAATGATCTTTACACAAATCCTTGTATTTTTCTAACTTTTCAAACTGCTTTAAGATTATTCCTTCAAAAGTCTGAAAAGTTCTGCCCTCGCATATTTATTCTAACTCATTTGACCCATTGTAAAAATAGGAATCTGAGCGCTCTTTGTGACACATAATTCTGAAAAATTACACTGAAGGGGAAAAGCTTTTCGTTCGTACACAAAAGTATTGAATTTTTGAGTATTTAAATGGTCATATACACTCTTTATCTTAACCCTTTCACTCCCAAGAGTGACACTTATAGATTTTACTCTGTCTAACGCCAGTAGATTTTACTCCTCAATGGGGAACCCCACAGGACAAACATGATTTAATATTTCCATTTCTGGAATTTCTAAAGTCCGAGCTTTACAGGTCACCAACTGTCAGTCATGTGACCAGTTTGTTGCAAATGGCCTACTACCAAAATTATTATTAATGATGATGATGATAATAATTATAATAATAATTTTTAAGGTTTCGTAGTTTATGTTAGTTTTAAATGTTTGACCATTTGTAGCTAGCTGACATACTGTAATTATTACAAATAACTTACAAAAATAAGTACAAATAGATACTCTAATTTAAGAAAGACAATGAAATAATAATAATAATAATAATAAAACTATAAAAGTTAGAGATAACAGGTTAAACCGACGTTTCGGAGTAGACATCACTCCATTATCAAGGTAAAAATGTTCTATGATGCTAAAATTACAGTATTAAAAACGATTGACGCTAAGAATTAACAAAATAAGCACGTGCGAAATTGGCTATAAGAATACTTTAGCACGAATGGAATCCGATTGCACATTGAGGCTAGGCTTAAGTGTTCTTATAAATAACATTTCAAACACTAAGCAATCAAATTTGTTTTTACATTTTTTGAGCACCTCAAAGCGTTTAAGCAGGTCCCGAGGGATCGACCCGTGTGCGTTCTTATAGTGTCTGGCAATAGCCGAGGACTGTTGCTTATGTCCCTTTACACGATTGTGTAAATGTCCGCATGTGTAGCCTACATAACCTTCATCACAAAGGTCACATTGAAATTTATATACAACACACTGCTGATTTATGATCGGCGGCTTTGCCTCTTTCACTTTCAGTTCCTGTTCAATTTTTCTGCTGGTAAATACAGGCTGGATGGTTTTGTTTACTTTCAGGCTCAAATCCTTAAGTTGTTTTTTTTACAAATTCTGCTGAGTTTTGGTCTTTAAATGGCAAGACTACTCGAACCATGTTATCCGTCTCTTGGGCTGTTGATAAAGGTCGCGGTTGGTCGCAGACCTTTGAGTCAACAAAGCGTTTGATAGTGGAATTTACGAGTTGTTTCGGGTACTTTAGGCGTGAGAAAACTGACTTCAAACGGTCACATTCGTCTGAGAAGTGTGACCAAGAAGAAGATAAACGGTGTGCTCGATCGAGCATAGTTCTCAGCAAGCCATTCTTGTACCAATTGTCAACATTGCTCTGAAAATGCAGAAGGAGACCTGAATTCGTGGGTTTTACGTAGACCTTTGTCTCTATCCGGGGAGATCGATTCAGTAAC
>NC_090881.1:3674417-3694417 GCF_036669935.1 Montipora foliosa
AGAAAAAGATACAGTAACTGTAAAAACATGTTTGTTATACCTCCCAACTCAAATACGTTTTCTGATTGGAGGAGAACGTGTTACGTGTCATTGGTCAAAACGTCATGACGCCCTAGGGCAACAACAACTTGAACTTTCGACTCACACGTGATCAGGTCGTGCACCTTTGAAACGGCGGCAAATCTGTACGCCAGCCGACGTCAAGCAAATAATTTTTATCTGTGTATTGTTCTATTTTGAGTTGGGAGGTATAACAAAACACTTAATCATACTTTTACACGATTTTACATGTTCTTCAAATCATCACTGGAAAAAGGTAATTTTTTACAACATATTTACGTTTTGTGGTAAACTGTAAATTCATTGTAAATTTTATTTTGCAAATCCTCAAGTGTAAATTCATAATAGGGAGTTTTAGCAAAGACAACGGCGACCGGAACGAGAACGTCACAAATTTGCATATTTAGTGGGAAAAACAATAGTTGTGCACGCTCTGCACGTGCATTTTTCATTTTTGTCCATTTCTTTGCCGTTGTCTGCAAAACAACAACGTGAAATAGCCAAATTTGAGGTTTTATGGCAAACATCAGCACTTGGAAGATAGTCATTTTCTCCCTTAATATGATTAAGCACCGTTCATAACGGTTTTATTCCTGAGGATCTGCCACACCTTTGGCATAATGAAAAGCTTGGAATAGTCGCGAAGTGATTAGATGACATTCTCGTTGCCGTTCCCTTCGTCGCTGCTAAAGCTCTCTAATATTGTCTTGATGACTTGTGAAAATAAGATCAATTAAGGTGCTTGATGAAGGTGTGATTCGAGTAAGCTCATCAATTTATTGTTTTAAACCATACATTTCGGTAATGCTCAAGAAAGCCCTTGTATGAATATTATCACTTGATAGTAAATTACAATTCAAGCAACCTATAAGATAATGTTCAACATGTTCAGAATCTAGTCTTCCTAACAAAGTATCATAATGCGGAAAAAGATCAGCAGATGAGTTTGGCGGTCTGTACCTCGACGTGATTACAAAAGGTTTTCAGTTAGGCTTACAAATTTTAATAGATAGGATTTCCAGGATTTGACTATCCAAATCCTCGTGGACAACTTAATTTATGTCCGAACGAATATAAAAGCAAACAACCCCACCAAATCTATGATTAACAGTCCTGTCACAACGGATCACATCATAGCCCTCATCTTTTACGTCCTGGTCAAAAATATTCCGGTCTGGTCTTGTCTCATTGGTAGCCAGCAAATCAATACAATTTTAATTTAAAAGAATATTGAACGTTCATCTAAAACTTTGAGTAGACTTGTGATATTTAAACTAACCATTAAAACTTGCGTCTCTTAGGAATTATAGAGTCTGGATTGAACCGGAAAGAAGGTGGGGCTAGGATAGAATCGGAAGTAGCCCCCGGAGATAAAGAATGAGAATTAAATCAATGGACGATATGTTTAACTAAATTACTTGCTAAAATGGCAATACCCTTCTTGTTGAGATGAAGCTTCGGGGTTGTTTACGCACGATTCATCAATGTTTGGGTGCTCAGTAAAATCCCAGTTTATTTAGTGATAAAATGGTTGTAAGGCACATTAAGCTGTGGAAATGCGCCATACAAGACTGTCTGTATTATGATGATGATTATGATTATGATGATGACTATGATGATGATTATTATTTCAACAGAAGTTTACTTTCCGCTTGTCTTTACGATAAAACCCGCCTATTCTTTGATTGCACTTGACGTCACAGGCGGCCATGTTGGTGAAAAGAACAATAGCAAAGCCATTTGGGATTGCTGTATTGTTCTATCTTTTTGGCACCAAGATGGCCGTCTTATCCCGATATATTTTATCAGGAGAAACCCTTTGGTGAACTATTATCGATGACAGCAGTTAAACTTCCCAAAGACTTTAAGTTTTCGAGAAATCTCGCAAAACGTCAAGTACCAAGATCGCAACAAACGCGACTATGAAATTCACTAGGAAATTTCAGTTTTTGCGCATTTGTGTGCAGCAAATCGGTACGTCGCAATTAATTCATCTTTTGCACATAAAAAACTACTTAGCGTAACAAATAGAAAATGTAAACATTTGCAAAGATAGATAATTGTACTTTAGATTTTTTGCAGATGAAAGATGCCACCTCGAGCGTTTTGAGAAACGTCCGAAAATTAGATAACTTTACGTGAAAAAAAATATTGTTTTCCTACATCGAATTCGAGATCAGTCTTTACACCACAAGAGAAACCTCTTATTGGACTATAATATATATATATATATATTTTTTTTTTTAAAAAAAAAAAGCTGGCTTGGGCAATTTAAGTCCGAAGCTCTAAACGTGAAAGCAGTTTTTACGTGTTTCTAATAAAAGAACCCATAGCACCATAACGCAATCAACAGGTTTGCGTGAATTTATCGTTCAATTAATACAACAAAGTGGAAAATTTCTAGCACACTCTGAACTATATCTAGCGGTGGGTTACCAAGTGAAACTCACGGAACAGGCTGATAGCTAGTTAAGAAAATATGATAACCCATCGACACGAGAAATTTTGGTTGCCATCGACCGTTCGTACGTCCGTACGTCCACCCGTCCATGTATGCCAATGTAACCAGTATCACGCTAGTTTTACAGCAGACATCTTTGATATGGGGCATCCATGTTATGGTCAATTGACAGCTGTCACGTGACCAAATCGCGGGCTCAAGTTTAAGGCTTTTTGAGCTTAGCTGTTTTTTTGAAACTAACTTCTGACCAGGTACTGGTTTTCCATTGGATCGGAGGCTCAACTCAGTTTAACTCACCTAAACATAAACGAGGTTTTATTTTTCTTTTCGTTTGATATTTTTACGGATGCGTAATTTCAAAAAGTGGTGTAATCGCTTATTCCTTTGTTCAGAAATGAAACTCGAAGTTTTATTCTCAACTGGGATCAAATAACAATTATCTGTACTCTTTTGGACGTAAAGAAATATAATTGATTTGTTTATTTGTTTTGCTCTAAAATGCAAGCGAGCATTTGCTCTTTTAACCTTTTGCCCAACTGTTTTTCGATGTGCCTCGACAGTGACAAGAAAATTTTGCCCTTATGTTATAAACACGTAAACGGAATGAGTCCTCGTAAAATTAGGGAGAAATATCATTAGCCTGTGTTTTCAGAAGTTTGTTTTAAAGCTCCTACAGGTATTTTGTTGAAGAGGATCTTGTTTGAAGTTTATCCTTTCTAGGTTGCATTGCCGTATTTTGCTGATTCTTGTTCGAAGTCAAGCTGGCGAGTTTCAGCGAAGTACGTCAAAATGTGAATGATCTCGTTTTTAGGGACAAAGTGAAATAAAGTACATCAGCAAAACCCTTTTTTGACCTTGAACTTACAAAGCTTCCCGACGGTTTCTAATTTTAGCGTGATTCCTATTTGGGGGCTATTGACAGTTGACTCTGAAATGGCTTTTTTCCTTTTCCATTCGTTCGCTGAGGATGTGCTTGTTTTCTTTTAAAACTTATTCGACTCCAGAGAAATTCATTGCCAAACTGGTGAATTCCAAAGTAAATTTCGATTGAAAAACTGACATCGCATCGCATCGTGATTCATAGGTTATCGGTTATTTTGCGTGAAATTTACCGTGAAATTTATTAGTCAGGCAATGAATTTCTCTGCATACTCATACCCATCCCCCCTTTTTTTTTCGTTTACGTCGAATGCGTTTCCTGATATTGAGTCGGTCGGTCGGATTGAAAAAAAATAATTTAAAAAAAAAAAAAATTCTCGGAATCGGAGGCCTGGTACCCCAGCATCATAGCTGTGGAGCCAGGAAAACAACAAGACGTGAACCCAAAATCAATATGGCGGAAAAGTTGGTGGATGTTGTTGCAAAATTAAGGCAGCGTGGCAAAAAGGATCAACTACGGAAACTCCTATGCGACATAAAAATGGTTTGAAAACGTCGTTACTTTTTTCTTTCAAATGACAAATAATTGGGTCGGTCGGACGACAATAAACGGAAAAAAAAGGAATTTCTGACGGCACGATGTAGAGGCTCGGGTATTGTCTAGTGAATCTGGGGACTATTTAAAGGTTTTACTGGGAAATATTAATCATTCTACGTCAGTCAATCTTAGGTTCACTTCGCTTTAATTTTATATCATATATTTTATGGTTTACTCTGTTTTCCTCTTTCCCGAGGTCTGGTGCCATAGCATTAGATGGGGAAATACGTTTCCACAGATTTTTTGGCGACATCTAAAAGATGGTTTTTTAGTGGTTTTTAGTATCTGGCGTGGCATACCTATTTCGCTTTTCGTGCCTATTATGTCTATGTCTATCGTTGTAAAGACTGTATAACAATTTCTATATGTACTGTGCTCTAGATGACTGACTAGCTCATCTTAAAGAAACTGTTTCACATTGAATGTTTCGGTTTTAGTGTAGGCAGAATAAGGGGATGGCCCTAGTCAGGCAATGAATTTCTCTGGAGACTCAAAAGGTAAAGAAAATGATTTAATTAAGCAGTAACCGGGAACACCAAAACGCGGACAGTTCGAAAACCTTTTATTTTCACTACCTTACAGGCAGTAAGAATAAATAACCAGGGAGCTCCTCTTGTACATCTCTGGCTAGTTGTGACAAGTATGTATGGCAACTATTGAGTTCTGCTAAAGTTTATGGAAAAGACAACATTGACAACGAGATGAGAATAATTCTTTTCTGTGCTGGTAAGTATGAACTGATTCTCTGATTTCAAATTCGGTAGATTTGTTTCCCTCTATAATCCATGCACTGAGCAGATGTTTTATGAATTTTGAAAAAGAAACTCACATGGCGTAAACCATCTGCCCACGTCATCGAGACAAGTGTAGTATACGTTGGTTGTGCAACCGAATTCAGAAAAAGGTGACCGTGGATTGAACAGTGTCCAATCCCACCTTAATTATTCACAGCCAGTCCAGTGTTTTTGTTCCAGTTGGATCCTGTAAGTGATTTGAGTAAAATTAACAACAGCAACACTTGAGAGTGAGTTGCACTGGCACTAGCTGTCATGTCAAAAAGGAAAGGGGAGACCCGAGGTGTAGGTAGGAGGTCGGAGAAGTGCAAATTTGCACGCACCACTACCCGCGTCAACGCGTCGCCGGGGAAGGGTTCAGCAGATGATGTCTGTAGCTTAGAGCGTAAAGTGGATAAAAGGATGCAGAATTTCAACTTATGCTATTTGCATTGCATCAGTTTAATCCAGGTTAAAACTGATGCACATGAGTAGAATCCTTGAAAATAATTCAGATTTTCCAGTAACGTATAGCCCTCCATTTAACTTTAAGCCATATGCAGGCGATGTCGGGCGCATCTGATAAGATTTCATATACGGATTTAGAACTTACAGTAAGAGAAACTACTCTGCCAACCGAAGCAACCCCAGTTATAAAAGTGTTTGCTGCCTCAGATCGGGTAAGAAGTAACAACGAACATTTGGTGTTGACACCATATTTATCAAAATACATTACGTCAGGTGAAATGAAGTGTGATATTGTTTATAAGAACATACACTATTCTCTACCAGTTTTAGTAGTAGTAGTAGTAGTAGTAGTAGTAGTAGTAGTAGTAGTAGTAGTAGTAGTAGCTAATTACAGAGGAAAGCCTACTCTAGCTACTCGGCAAAAATTGGCTGAGTCAAATCAAATTGGCATGGGGTGAGATATTTATTGTTCCCAGTAAAAACATAGCCAGTTCCGTGAGTCAACTACAAACTCTTCTGTCAAAATATGATTTGTTCAGCGACAGTTGTGCAGGCATGACAGGGCTTTCAAGAGGCAAATATAGCTATGAAAGAGGTTTTTAAGGCCAATTTTTGTAAAAGCCCTTCGAGTTCGTTATGCATTGAAGTAGAAAAATAGTTACGCAAACTTTGGCAAAAGCAATCGTGGTAGTGCCAAAGTACGACAACACAGTGAGAATCTGCGGTGATTAAATGGCGACTATCAATCAGACTGTGGAGGACGAACCATATATCTTACCCACCACTCAAGATCTGTCTGCTTCCCTTGTTGGTTTAGAGGCATTTAGCAAACTTGACCTATCCCACGCATACGCACAGCTGAATGTTGACGAATAAAGTCAAGAATACTTGACTATAACCACTCAGAAAGGTTTGTATTTCTACAAGAGACTACCCTATGAGCTCAAATAAGTGACGTTATGGATGACGGGCGGGAGAGGCCAGTAGCCTATACCTCCCGTACCCTAACCCCCAGAGAAAGGAACTATGCACAAATAGAACGGGAAACTCTATCTATTGTGTATGGAGTAAAAAAAAAAACATAAATTTTGGTGCGGACGAAAGTTCACGTTAATAACTGATCACTAGCCTTTGTTAGCTACAGAACTGCGTCCTATCGGGCTCAAGGGTATTCATTCCATATGTGTTCAGAGAGAAAATCTTAAAGGGATTGCATTGGGAGCATCCTGGTATTTGTGCAATGAAAGCCATTGCGCGCACATGTGTATGGTGGCACAAAATGGATGACGAAATTTAGAGAGCAGTGAAATTATGCGCGGTTTTCCAGAACGTAAGAAGTTCTCCACCAACTGTTCCTGTAATACCGTGGAAGTGGCCAACACGCCCTTTTCAACGTATTCACCTCGATTTTTGTCAGAAGTGATCTGATCATTTCCTAGTAGTGGTTCATAGCCATTCAAAATGGCTGAAGGTAAAACATGTCGTCAACTACCACAGAGCGTACGGTGGATGAAATACGTGTTATATTTGCCTAGCATGGCTTTCCAGAGGAAGTGGTGTCCGCTAATGAACCACAGTTCATTTTTACCAAATTTTCCGTGTTTATGAGCAAAATCGGGGTCAAGCGTACTCTAGTTTCACCATATCATCCTCAATCAAATGGTGCAGCTGAGAGATCAGTAAGGATGGTTAAGGAAGCTCTAGTGAAGCAGGTTTTAGCTATAGAGGGCAACAGGGCTTGGTCTCTAAGGCACATGTTAGATGATTTCCTTTTAAAATCTCGTACAACCCTACACAGTACTACAGGCATCAGTCCAGCCGAGCTGTTAATGAAACATCGTCTGCGTACCCGATTAAGCTTGGTAAAACCGACGTTAGCCCAAGCGATAGATACCAAACAGGAAAGCAAGAAAGAATATAAGGATTTTAAAAATCATTGGGAGAGGCAATTTTCTGAAAACGACACAGTTCGAGTAAGAAACGCGCAAGCTAATGACAATAGGGAGAAGTGGATCCTGGGAAGGGCTTTAAAGGTTTGTGGATTTACAATCAGCTACAAAATTGTTGACACATTGACCATTTCTACCCCCTCTGCCACATTTCTTCTATCTTTTAGCCTTCTTAGGTAGTCCAATTCGCCCCCTTGCCCCCAAAAAACGTTGTAGCGTGATTCCCGGGCTATTTAGGTACAAATATGCAACATTGAATGGGGGAGGGGGGGGGGGGGGGTGGATCTTATCAATAATTTAGAGCATGATTCAGATTATAGTGTTATTTTACACTTAAAAGAAACTGTTTAAACGCAATATGTTAACTAAGTTTGTCGCTGATTGTAGAAATCAGTTATCTGTTCAAGACGAGATAAAAGACCAGATTTGTGCATGCTGATCATTTAATCAAGGATCAAGATAAAGAACCAAATGAGACTAATGAGATTGAACTACTTCTTCCTGAGTCATGTTCGCAATCGCCTCCAGTTTAAGAAAGAGATACAGTTTCTATCCCATTTGTGGCAAAAAGCAATGTAATATAATAGTATTTGGGTGCGTATTTACCCATTATGCCTTGGTAATAACGTGGTTGAAACCCGCCATCTTGTGTGTCGTGCAAAATGCTAGTTTACTACAGCAACCTTCAACACAACAATTGGCTTGACTGGAGTAGTGCCTACAATCGCACGAGGCAGCGTTACATTAACCACATTGCTCATGCTGTTGCAGCGCTGCTGAAGATTGTGTCACGTGAAAATGACGTGAAGATATGTCAAGCACACTTATCCTCAAAAGCAGTAGACAATAGCCAGTGGAAAGAGCCAACGATTACATCGTCAGAGAGAGGTCTTCTTTAAGCTATCGCGGAGGTTTATTACGGTGCGGAAAGCTGGGAAACAAGGCGGAAGATGCTGTCAATTATGACTGGGACCGTTTTGTATAAAGCTATGGCCGAATTTATTCCTTGCCTCACCCGGTATTGCTATTCTGACGCGAATTTTCATCAGCTCCAGTGTGGCCGTGAAACTCAAATGCCCTTGAGAGGAGAGAGAGGCAAAAAGCTAGACTATTTTCTAGCTTTCATTACCAGCCTACACATCGTTCAAGATCTGCCATTTGGCGAAAAGTCCTTTGTGCCTCCTCACGAAGCACGATAGCCGTTCCTAACGTCATTAGGACGGTGATTCCGCAACTGACCTGTGAGCAATAAATCAGCTTCTGCAAAGAAACAGGTTTCAAGACTTTCATCCAGAGGACGATACTGACGATTTTGACAGCGTTCAAGGCTTAGTAAGGAAGTCTTTACGGCATCTAGACTTCTTTGCGGCTGAGCGAACGAAAGCATTTGATGATCTCATAATGGTTTATAACAAGGTGACTGATGTTGGTGCCCGTCAGGAATGGAAAAAGGAGACGTGTGACGGTCTGAAAGCGGGAAAACTGTATTTAGAGGCGGATTACAAGGTAAGCATATAACACCGGTTTTATTCTATTAATGGGCGGAAGGGGGAGAGGGTGTGGTTGTAAGGGGATAGGATGAAGAATAGCACTTACCAAAAATCTCCGGTGGAAGAGAAATCATGGAGTCGGCAGAAAGCGGCGTTCAGTTTCAAGTAGTTTGCCAGGGTATACTGTATAGCTTTGAAGTTCTAGTGACTTTGTTGACGTAAATTTTGCTTATGCAGTAAACATTGTTATGTTGCATTTTGTCTATCGTAGGTCCACATCAGCGAAGACAGCTGTGTACCTAATCACTGTAGCGTGTATGCCCTTAGTAATTTAACAGAGAAACAGTTTCGGCGCAAACGTGACCATTCCCACAATGAACATCGCGGGGAGTGCTAGACCTTGGAACAAAAGGCCCGCAGACGCGGCAGGCTTTAGTTCAGAGGCAATCGTGATGAAACGATCTATTTATGCAATCACGCGGTTCAAGCTATACAGCTATGGAAGTGCCATCAAATTGGTTCGGTGAGGCAGGATCAATGCAGTCTTGACGTTTTACGGCAGCTGATCGAGGAAATCTGCTCAATTACTAATGACTGGGAGAGAAACATCGACAGAATGATCAACAGCTTTTTCGCGGTGGTCTTTGATTTTCTTTTTCCGCTCTCACGCCTTTTGTATGATCATTTTTGGAGTACTTTGTCTCTTTCACATTTCGGGTTTGTTGAGGAGGCTATTCAAGACTTAGTTGAGTCGGGTTGTGTTGTGGAAAAAAATGGAAAGAAGAGGCTCGTTCTTGATTTAAGTTACGTGAACAACAGCTGTGCCTTACTTTGCGCGGGGTGCAGATACGTTTTCCTTCGATCTGAAAAGTGGGTACTATCATGTCGAAATTTTTGAGGGCCATCAAACATATCTTGGTTTTTCCTGGAAGCATTCGAATTCCAGTCAAATGGAGTTCTATGCGTTTACAGTTTTACCTTTCGGATTATCGTCCGCTCCTCACGTGTTCACAAAAATTCTTAAGCCTCTTGAGAAGCATTGGAGGCATCAGGGCATTTGCGTTGCTGTTTCTCTTGACGACGGATGGAGTATTGAAATGGATTCTCAAGTGTGCAGTATTGTCGCAGATGCTGTTAGAACTGACTTTTCAAAGGCGCGTTTCGTTACTAATGAGGATAAATCAGTGTGGATACCTTGCCAGAGGCTTGATTGGTTGGGTATCACTTAAGATAGCGCTCGTTTAACCATTGAAATTATCAATAGGAGGCTTGCCAATATAACTAGTACCATTGACATCATTATCGACTTCGGTTTTGTTCTTTCTGCCAGAGGGTTGGCCTCTTTTACAGGGTAGATAATTTCTACAGCACCAGTTTACGGGAACATTTCTATGATCATGACTAGGCATTGCATTATGTCTACTTTAAGCGCGCGGAACTGGAACTCGAAAGTTAACATGGATCTCTATTGCATTGAGGAGTTATATTTTTGGAAAAACAATCTAAATTTCATAAAAGTGTGCGATTTTTTTCTCTTTAATAAGCCACAGCATTTCGCTTACTTCGATGCCAGTGCTACAGGAGGGGGTTCAGTTATTATTCTTAATTAGGAATCTGTGTGTCCGATGCTTTGGGAGCCTTTAGAGTGTTCTAAGAGCTCTACTTGGAGAGAGCTTGCAGCCATTGATTTTTCTCTAGAGTCTTTTGTGCCAGGTTTGGAAGGTTCACTTGTGAAGTGGTTCGCTAATTGCCAGACGGCGGCTGGAATCCTTGAAGTCGGAAGCATAAAACTGGATTTCCACAAGCTTGCTATTAAGAGTTTTCAGTTTTGCGCGAAGCACAGTATTCGTTTGGAGGTGCAGTGGATCCCACGAACTGTAGACGAGAAGGCCGATTACATCAGTCGCCTTTTAGACTTTGATGATTGGCAAATCACGCATAATCTCTTTCTAAGTTAGGAAGAGTTATGGGGACAGCATACAGTTGACTGTTTTGCTAATTATTATATAGCGAAGCTCCCTTGATTCGTTTCGCGTTTCTGGAATCCGGGTGCGTCAGGGATTGACTTGTTTGCCCAAGAGTTATGCTCCGAGAATTGTTCAGTGGTTCCTCCAGTTTCTCTTGCTTCCCGCGTTATCCATTATGTGAGCTTACAGAAAGCAATGGCTAACCTTGTAGTCCCATTATGGCCTTCGTCCAGTTTCTGCCCTCTCCTAACGAGCAAATATCGGTAGTTCATTAAAGGATGCTTTACGCTGAGTGCATCCCAAGCTCAAACCCTGGGAAGAAATTTAAGTTCATTATTTGGTTCTCCTCGTTTTACATGCGACGTTGTCACGTTTTGATTCGAATTTTTGTAGAGATTATCCAGCTTTTTGCCCTTCGAGTAGGTGTCTGAGCTGGCTTGTAGTGCTGGTATTTGCAGGATTTGACACTGGTCATTAGGTTCAAGGAGAGCTGTATCCAGGGTAAATGACACTGGTCATGTGAAGGGAAGACTGTGTCCGTTGGGGACGTTTTCTGTCGTTTTAGAACTTTGATAGTAGAACGAGAAGGTTTCGAGTTCTCTCGACAATGGGAGCCCTCTTCACCTATGGAAAATTGTTTCCTTTTTTGACACTGATTCACGAATCGTAACTCAACGTGCCATTCTGGCCAAGGTTGAACTGCGTTGTTCTTGTTGGTTTAGGTTTTTTTCCTTTCTTAATCAAGGCTGTAACTCTGTTTTTGCTCATTGTTAGGTTATTTACTACTTTATATTCGTTTCCATGTAGTTTGTAGAGCCTTTGCGGGTTTAAATGATCTACTAGAGCAAGTTGCGTATAGGGTATATATGCAGTTATTACGCGTTTTTGATTTAGTTTTCTTTGATGGTTATTCGCTAGGCTTTTGTTTAGCTGCTATTTTGCATGCCTATTTGGCCCCGGGGAGGTCGTTGTAGTTTTTCACTATGATGCTGACTGCAGACTTTGCGTCACAGGCATACGGCCGCTTATTAGAATCGCTGTCATGCATCACTTGCGTCACAATTGCTAGAGCCGCTATCCTGTTGTTGCAAAATTTTGGTGAGATATTTTTTTTCTTGCAGGTTGTAATTTCAAGTAATGTATGGATGGTGCTCCCTCCTGCTATTAGGTCGGGTTTCAATTCTTTATTTAATTGTTTACTTCGTTCTACGGCAGATTCCACTGTGAAGAAATATCTTAAGGAAATAAACAAGTTTTTGTGTGGTGTAGAACTAGTAAAATTGCGCCACAGTTTACATTTTCTTCTTCTGTTGTCGCCCTTCATCTATTTGGCTTAGATCAACAGCTTAGGTTTCCGGCCACAATAGTTTTGGTCCATGCTGCGCTGAAGTGGTTCCATTCCTTTGTTCGGGATGATGTTCCACTCCTTTGGATAACGCTTCTTGCAAGAACTTGATTGAGAGCGCCAAGAGAACAAGGAGCAATCCAGTTAACGAGAAAAAAGCCTGTGGACCCTGCCATCATTAGAAGCATTGTTGACGTTCATGGCTCTGGGGAAGCATCTTTAAAGGACTTTCGTATTGCCGCAATAAGCTCTTTAGGTTTTGCAGGATTTTTTTCGTTTTAACGAATTGGCTGATATTCAGCCAAGACTCCTCACGTTTGGCGATGGTTTTGTTAAAATGTTTGTGCCAAGGAGTAAAATGGATGTATATAGTGAGGGCAACTACCTTTATATCGATACGTTAGAGAGCAAATACTGCCCAGTAGCTATCCTACGTAAGCATGTTGAAGTAGCCAATTTGGATCTGTCTAGTCACTTGCCCTTATTGAGGCCATTAACAAGGAACAAGTCGGGTTATAGTCTTAGGAATGGCAAGTTATCCTATACTCGCTGCAGGGAAAGATTGAAGACAACTTTGAAAGATTTGGGCTATGACCTCAAGGAGTATGGCCTACATACTCTCTTTTCTGGGGGTGCTACAAATGTTGTCAGTAATAACTCTTCCAAAGCAGTTTCTGAGAGATTGTTAAAACTTCGTGGGCGCTGGAAAACAGACGAAGCGAAAGACATGTGCGTTTTAGAGACAGTTTAAGTGTGACGAAATATATAGGTATTTAGCTCATATTCCAATATGTTATCTGTTTTTCCTTTGCCAATGCTGTAAGATCACTTTTCTTTAAAGTGTTCGCACTCGATCCACCCATATCTGATTCCGCCTGGTTTTGCAGTTATTTAAGCGGTAAATAATTTACTTTCGTTTGAGCGAAGCGAAGTAGGACGTAACCCAGTTTTCTTATGGCTTACATTTGAATTCCAAAAACTGTAACGGCCATTCATTTAACTCCCTAAAGAAGTCAGGCCTTTCCTAACGAAATTGGTAAATCAAAAAAAGAATATATATCTTCCCATCCGTACAACTTGCAATATAACAACACCATAACAATTAAGAGGTATCTTCAATCACGTTCAAGCATTGATTGAATTTTTATCATCACATTTCCTTCTGTCTGTGAGCAGATGGCCACGCACCCGCTCTTTTATCCCACTTCGGTTGTGGAAACCGCTGACCCCTCGCCCGATCTTCAAGTAGCTAGAGAGCTTGTTGGGCGTCAAACTCTCCGAAGTTCCTCTTTTTATCGTCAGCGATGAGTTGTATGAAAAGTAGGTGCGAGCCACTCAGTATTCTGAGGATTTTAAGAAAGATCTGCTTTTCTTTCATTCTCTCACACAGTCATTCCTTTCTGGAAAATACAGTGAATCATGAACTGAGAGTACTTGCTTGGATCTGTTCGATTCCCACGAGAGATCGGAGAAAGACGGCTCGCCACTTTCGACGTATTTCCGTTATTGATTAATTTTTGTGTAGAGGATTTGATTACATGATTGAGCTCAAAAACTCGTTGACACACCTGTGTTACCGACCGAAATGTTTGATCGAAGAAATAGAAGACAACGTAGCATTTGAATTGTAGGGCCACCCACATGCTTCTGTAAACATAGTCTTGAAATAAATTTTTGTCGTATAATATTGTATAAAGTATGCAGGTCTATCGCTTTTAAAGGTATAGTTTTAAGCGTAGCATTGAAACTTTTACTCCGAGTCGTTTTCCACGCACGACTTTGTTTAACAGGTATATACATATCGTATGATAATTATTGATTGTTATTTTCATCACCTACTGAATTGAAGTGGTGATATTTCCTATAAAATCCTAGAATTAGGTAAAAGTAAACAGAACTTCATTTTTTAGCGCTCCTATTATGCTAGAAAATATCCCTCGTGTGCTGGAAATGGTCCAGTTTGTTGTATTAAACGATACACGTGGGTAATTCATTGTCCCGAAACCTGTTGATTGCGTTACTGCTTTCACGTTTAGAGCTCTAAATGCGTCGCGCTTTAAGTGTTCAAGCCAATTTTTTATATATATTATAGTTTAATAATAATCTGCCGAAAATCTAAAGTAGAATTATCTATCTTTGCAAAATGTTTACATTTTCTAGTTGTTAAGAAAAATAGGTGTCCATGTGCAAAAGATGATTTCATCGCGACGTACTGATTTGCTAAACCCAAACACGCAAGAACTGAAATTTCCTAGAAAGTTTCACGGTCATTTTTGTTGGGATCTCGGTATTTGATGTTTTCAATTGCCAGATTTCTCAAAAACTAAGTCAGTTAGGAAGCTTAATTGATATCATCGATAATAGTTCACCAAAGGGTTTCTCCCGACAAATATGAAGAAATCCGATATTTCATTTTAATTTGTCCGCGAATTCTCGATGTTTACAGTTAGCTGCTCTTAAATGCCTTCGCAAGAGTGGCGTATTGAAGAGGAATATCACAAGAAATCGTTAGTGATCATAACACGAATTCCATTGCCACAGAGAGAGAACTCGTGGCAAAACTAAATGAGTAAAAAATTCGCGAGAGCACTGGCAATCAAGGAGTTAACTGGGTTTTTAACCCTCCCTTACCACCCTATTTTGTTGAAGCGCATGAGATAATGATCAAAGCGGCTAAGAAAGCGGACGAGCAGCTAATGATTACTTTTATTGGGGCAGAATCTCTTAGCAACTCCAGACCGATAACGTAGCAGACCGCCAATCCAAGTGATGATACCCCCTAACACCTAACCATTTCCTACACTGCCAACTTGGTAGCAAATTTGCGCCCGATTCCGTAGACGAGTGGACGAGACGGCAGTGGTGTAGTAAGGACTGATGAACACATCAATTCATGGTGGCTAGACATAGTGGCGAATCTGAGTGGCGATTTTGGCAAATTCTTGTCAACTCGCCAAATTTATGTAAATTAGTTCAGTACGCGGTAGCCAGCCAGTCGACAAATCTTGCGAATTAGTATGGGAGCATCTGTAATCCCGTGGCAATTGTCTGATGAAAAAAAGCCGCCTATCTAAATGTGTTAAGGGGGCCCTAAGGAACATGTGAAATGTTGTCGGCAATTTTGTAAGTTCCACCGACGGCTTTTACGGGAGGTTAAAAGTGTGACCCTCAGAGTTCAACATGGAAACGAGGCTTGACCTTCAACTGCTTTGTTACCATCGTCAATGGTGGCGAATTTTCCACAAAAATTGTCATCCTTTTAATTGGGGCCTATCTGACACGCAACAGTAATAGAACGGATACCGTGACCACGCTAACGTGAAAACGAGGCTGGAACACGTAATGCCTTGTAGCAATTGGTTATGACAACAGATTGTCCCAATCAGCTAAAAGCAATTTTATCACAACTCCCTGACAAATATAAAAAGGTATCCTATTCATCTCCCTCGTCTTCCTCCTCCTCCTCCTCCTCCTCCTCTTCATCATCATCATCGTCGTCATGATCATCATCAACATTATCAACATCAGATGACTCATGGTCATCATCATCGGCATCATTATCACAGCTTCCATTATGTTCAGCACCATTGCAGCTGCAAACATCGGTACATTTAGGTCCCACTTCGCGACTTTGGCATCTATTAGGGGAACAGAGCAGCTTGGGGCAATCCCAGTAGAGCAACCCATAGAGATGTGGTGTATAAACGTACAGCTGTACCTTGAGAGAAACCATTAGCAGGCTGATACAAAATGGTTGCTGCATGCTGTTGATGGTACAAACTCGGGGGCCACTACTATCAACATCATGTAACCTGACAACGACATGCACGAGTAGTCCCTTAGGCAATTCCCAGAAATAATAATAGCTTTATTAATTAATCCATCATTAAATTTAAAAACAAACCATGAATTTACGATAATAAAGTTAAAACATGAAACATATAAGAGGTAATGTACGGATTCAAGTGAAGCTATCATTCTCGCAGTTATGAACGCAATTTTTGCAATTGCGTAAAGAAGCCGGAAAAGTTCAGGACTACAACGGGGTTTGAACCCGTGACCTCGCGATACCGGTGCGACGCCACTGACGTTAGGAACTGGTCATTTGTGGATTCCAATGTTCCCGTGAGGAATGAATCAACGATGATATATCACTTCATCGTTGATTCATTCCTCACGGGATCATTGGAACTCACAAATGACAAGCTCCCAAAATAAGAAATGAGTACAAATTTCGAATTAAACAAGAACAACAAGGGCGGACTATCCCCCCTCCCCTTTTTTTGTCAAGGCGTTGTTTTTCTTTTGTAAACTTGTGTTGGATGGTACTTCGAGCTTTGTTACTTAAATATATTGTCATTACTAAACATTGTTAATAAGAAAATTTATCGAACGTCGTTCGAGTCAACGGCCCTTACAAACTGGCTTCGAACCGGTTACAGGCGTCGCATTTAATTTCGCAAAAAGATGAGGTAGGCTGGATACGAATGTCTGTTCTACAGTGTGTCTTACAAACAGTTGTACCAGTGTAGGTAGGCTTTTGTAAAGGAGCAGCAATTGCCAAAACAACGATCCCATTGACACTCGTAAAATCAAGTGAGTAGTAACTGTAGTTACATTTTATCGCCTTGCTGATTGTAAGAAATTTTCTACGCAAGTTACAATATAAGCAATTTTAGATCTATTTTGCTTTTAGCCGCACTGTGCTACAGAATCCAGGTTATTCGGTTCTGCAAACTGCCTACTTGAGTTTTAGTAAAAAAGCAAAATGAACGAAGAAAATATTAAAGGCCCATCTTCAACCGACAGGCTTTTTAACCGTTGTTTTTGTTTTTGGAAATTCGCATTGCTTATTGTAGCGATCTGATTGGGCGAATTTCAGCTTTGACGGGATTTTCATATATGAAAATTGTTCCATGGCACGCATTGCCTGTTGGTTGAAAGTGGGCCTTTAAAGCAATCAATGCGAGCGGCTGCAACTGCACATGTGTCTTAACTCAGCAAGTAACAATTAAACTTAGAGATTTAGTCTTTGCTTTAAGTAGAAATTTACTTCAACTGCATGTCCATGGAAGTGATCTACTTAACTTTACGGAAATAAGAAAGCCCACGCAAGTCATTGTTTCTTTGGCAGCCCGAGAAGACAATTAATCACATGTAGTTATGAATTTTCTTATGATTGGTCTGTCCATGGGACGCATTTCCTTTGTTGAAATTGTTGTTATAAATCTTCTTAGAACCTGTGTTCGAAGACTACATTTTTAGTCGCAAATGACCAAATCTCCCAGAATGCATGCAGTAAATATCCGTCTCAAACAAACTGGAATTGATAATTTTACAGGGAAACAATGTTGCCGCCTTTGGCAAGAGGTTGTGCTCTCGCCGCGATTGCTTCGGCCCCTGCTAGCATCATAAAGTATTAATTACTTCTTTGACCGCAACCACCCCTGTATTTTATTAAATATTTTAGCATTACATCTTCAGTATGGAATCCAGACATTTGATCAATTTAAGCGTTCAGAATACACTAGATGGCATCTCAGAGAACTTCAGTGTCAAAAATTTTCCATGTGGAGAATGTCCCAAACCTCCCTAGAAACGTGCGCCGTTCGCAGTCATTATGAGCGCAATCGCACCCATATTGCCACTGTAATACTATATCTCGAGGCCCCCTCTATCACAAAAGCCTCCGTCCGCCCCTGAACAATGCAATCAACCCATTTTAGTTTAAATTCCGTTTCGTTGTCAGCATTTGCGAATCACGGTTGTATTCGATTCTTTTTAGACAAGAGCATTAAAATCAATTCCAATTGTCCTAAAATGGTGCCCATGAACGACTCAGCGTGTGGATTTACTAGTTCTATGAGAAACAATAGGAAAAATCAAAAACAAAATTTAGGACCAAATGCAGTTTAAAGACATGCATTGTTTTATCGAGCTCTGATAAAAAAGGTTCACTGTATTGTGATCATTAAAAAAAAGGAAGTGTTCTCCCGTGGAAACAGGAATTAACAGAGTTTTATAATATCCTGATAGTTCTAAAAGGGGAGGACTCTTAAAAACTATAAAATGATATTTTGTACCGGTATTCCTGAAACTTTTAACTCTCATCTCTATAAAAATTAAAATTTGAATTGTTTTCGGGATTTTCCGAGGTTAAAATATCTTTAAAACCAACGTTTCGACCAGTTTTACTGGTCTTCTTCAGGTTGTTTAAAAAATGTTATCAATATGGCGGATCGTTTTTAGTAGTTCCGCTTGGTTATGATGACCCATACACGACGTGTAAATTATGTCAAATTGCGCGGGAAATACAGTCTGAGGCCTGTCAAGTATTTTTACCCTTGCCATAATATTTACTATTTACAGCGGTCTTACCCAAGCGAGTATAAGAGGTATCGCCTTCATGAATTCATTGTCATTTCGATAGAAGCTTCTTGACCTCAATATGGCTGAACCTGCTACTGAGGCCCAACCTCAAGTTCCTCGCACTCCTGAAGCCAACGTTGTTAGAGACATTGTAGTGGACCCAGGTCCGGCTGCCTGGTGCAAGATGTAATGTAATGTCCATTCATCTGTTCCTTTTCCGTCTCTTTTCGGTCGCACGTAGCTGTCGGTTTTGGCATTTTGTCCTCCCTCGTGCCCATGTTAGTCTTTGCTACATTTATAAATTTCATTCTTGTTTTCCCGGCATTCTGCGTAGCATGTTTTGCGTTGTTAGATTTTGTCATTTTCTATTACTTCATGGCCGATGTTATTATGGTTGTTGTTACATTTATTTAAATTTTATTCCGTGTAGCATGTTTTGCTCGAGTTTTCCCGGCATGAGAGGGTTTTGGCATTATTTCTCACCTCATGGCCGATGTTTTGATAGTTGCTGATACTTATTTAAATTATTTGTCTCCTAGCCTGACCATGTGCGGCTCCTTCGCCAGCGTATCGAGCAGTTGGAGAGTATGCACAAAGGTACTGACATTGATGTGCAGTTGGAGCGCCTTTCCGCGTACGGCTTGCGGAACTTGGTGGATTTCGATAAATATACCGCCCTTTCTATGGCTGAGTCTTTGGCGAGTGATGCAAAGCAGAATAGTCATCCCAAGGCCTCATTCCTCTCCATGGCTTCTCAGACGACGCGTAGCTATCTGGATAAGGATCCTAAACAGTTCCGAGCGTACTTCCTCGCCCTCTTTGCAGAGAAAGAGTACACTCAGGTGCTCGATCGTATCTCCAAAGTGGATAAGTCTCTTCGTGTGGATCGTACTAGCTCTCAGTTTCCTCCAGGTCGCTCTTCAGGGGGGCCTCTCAGATCCAGTGCTATTATATGCGATTTCTGTGGTATTCCAGGCCACACTTCGTTTAGGTGCTTTCGCCGTATGTCTATCCAGCGTGCCGGTAGGGGTCGCTTTTCCCCTTATTCCAGGGGTCCACGTGGCCGCGCTAGTTTTCAGTAGTTTTCCTGGCTTACCTTGTATTACTTTAGCTTGCTTGTGTTAGGCATTAAAGTACATTTTGGTATCAGACTTTATTTGTTATTTTTTCCTCTCCCTCCCGCTCTTGGATGGCAGTTTTGAAAGGGAGTCAATCTCCTTTTTTAGTTTTTGAGGCCAGAGCTGTCATCCCCAGAGCCACGTTCTCTTATAATTTTCCATCTCCTTTCCTTTTAGCCAACTTCCAAACGTTTTAAGGGTGTCTCTCCAGCCACCCCAGCATAGGAATTTACTGCCGATTTCAACCCTATAAATGTGGTCAGACCGTCAATACGTTGGGTTCGATTTGATGGCTCTCCTCTCGAGGTTGCTCAGGGGATGACAGTAGAAAACCTCCACATTTCCCCTCAGTTTGTCCTAGATGTTATTAGCGGCCATACCCGTGCGAATGCCTCTATACTTGCCTTCAGGGATCCTGATACCTTTGTTGCTGGTAACATCCATGCCTGTTTTCCTGCGTGGGAAAGTATCGCAAAGATTGCTCCTTTCAAGCTCACGGCGAACATTTTACGCTGAATCCAAG
>NC_090881.1:3699417-3729417 GCF_036669935.1 Montipora foliosa
TTTTAATGACCAAATGAAGTTTAAAGACATGTATTGTTTTATCGAGCTTTGACAAAGAAGGTTCACTGTATTGAGATCATAAAAAAGGAAATGTTCTTGCATGGAAACAGGAATTAACAGTGCCATATTATCCTCATAGTTCCAAAAGTGAAGGACTTTTATGCATCGGTCAATTCCAGCAGTGCCCAACCCCCCCCCCCCCCCCCCCCCCCACCCGGCTAACTCCCGGGCATTAGCTTTTTTTTTTAAAAAATGGGCAAATTCCCCGGGGTGGGGGACACATAAGCTGTCTAAATTCCCCAGGGTGGGGACGAAGAAAGCGGGCAAGTGCCCAGCCCCCGGGATCGTTGCCTTCCAATAGGCGCCTGTATTCGCAGGCTACTTTGTCTGTCAAGAATCAAGACATCTTAAATGATCTTTCATCGCATTTTACGCTCGCAAGATCTGCCTTGAAGATCGCATCATTTGAATTCGCAAACCTTCTGTATTTTAACTCCACTTTCATGAATTTAAAAATTGCTAGGCTAGTTTTGAATGCGAAATGTGTTTACGCAGTCTTCACCTATCATCTCTATAAAAATTAAAATTTGAATTGTGTCCGGGATTTTCCGAGGTTAAAATATCTTAAAAACCGACGTTTCGACCAGTTTTACTGGTCTTCTTCAGGTTGTTTACAAAAATGTTATCAATATGGCGCATCGTTTTTACTCGTTTCGCTTGGTGAGCGCACATGACGTATCATGACCATTACACGACGTGTAAATGATGTCAAATTGCGCGGGGTACAGTCTTTTCCCTTCATTTCCCGTGCAGTTTGACATCATTTACACGTCGTGTAATGATCATGATACGTCATGTGCGGTCACCACGCTGAACGACTAAAAATGATCCGCCATAACATAGTTAATAGAGGGGAATGGTTATGAAACCCGGTAAATTTCTTTGTTGTAGGTTTTTGTTCTCTTTTTTGCCCTTGACCGTGCACAAAACACAATAGTTGTTTGCTCCGTACTGAGGAACTAACCAATAGAAACGTGTTGGTTACGTAATTCATGCATAGTGTATAAGCGCAAAGCAAAAGATTGTGCACGTTCGTGGACTTTCCAACCTAAATCTTGGCATCTTTGTTTGCTCCTTTGATGTTTGCCGAGCTTCCAAACCATTCCCCTCTATTAACTGTGGCCATAATGATAACATTATTTAAACAACCTGAAGAAGACGAGTAAAACTGGTCGAAACGTCGGACTTAAAGATATTTTAACATCGGAAATTTCCGGAAGCAATTCAAATTTTAATTTTAAGTACCTAGTATATAAATAGTTACCATTTCGTTGGCGATATTGTCATTTCAATAACTCAAAAATTAATGTGTGTCAGTGTCAATCAATATAATTGTTTTATTTTCTCCTTCTTTAGAAAATGGGGACCTAGCTAAGATCAAATGAAAGGTTTTACAAAAAGAACCAAAGTAACAGACTGGGATAACATTTAGTATTAATCTTAGAAGGCAAAGGTTTAAATGCACTTTAATTTTTGACCTGAAAGGGTTAATTACTGTCAAGACTTTATTTAACTTAGCTGTGTGAGTCACTTTGTAACGGAGTCACACAGTTATTTGTCGAGTTGAGAGGCGCAAAGCTGTATCATATTTTGAAAGTCTATTTAGGGGAATATATTTACAGCGCAGATAGATGTGTGAATCCTGAGAAAGCGCTTTCTGAGAATTTAGTTATTTCATTCTCCCTGAGATATCTAGGAATAAAAAAAATATAAATAAGTACTAAATTTAAATTAAAGAAGAACAATGCAATTAACGCCATTTAATTTTAATTGCCGTTTCGTTCTTAGCATTCCCGGATCATCGTTGTACTCATTTCTACTTGGACAAGAGCAGTAAAATTAATCCCAATTGTCCCAATTGCAAAATAAATCCTTCAACGACTTATAGCCATAAAATCACTGTAAAGGCTTTATTTAACTCAACTGTGTAAGTCACTTTATAACTAAGTCACACAATTATTTGTTAAGTGGAGAGGCGCAAAGGCGTGTCATATTCTGTATATTTTGGGCAATATACGTACAGCTTAGATAGATGTGTGAGTCCTGAGGAAACGTTTTCTGGAAGTTGAGTTATTTTGTTCTTATCAAGATATCTAAAAACAAACAAAATTAGAAAAGAGTGCAATTTTCGAATTAAACAAGAACAATGCAATCAATCCCATTTTAGTCTCAGCATTTGCAGATCACTGTTGTATTCGATTCTTTTTAGACAAGAGCAGTAAAATTAATTCCAATTTTCCTAAAAGGAGTCCGTGAACGACCCAGAGGGTTCAAATCAAGGAGAAAATGGATAACAGTGAATTTGCTACTGCTATGGGAAACAATAGGAAAAATCAAAACAAAATTTAGGATCTTAATGACCAAATTCAGTTTAAAGACATGCATTGTTTTATCGAGCTTTGATAAAGAAGGTTCACTGTGTTGTTATCATAAAAAAAGAAAGTGTTCTTGCATGGAAACAGGAATCAACGGAGTTTCATAATATCCTCATAGTTCTAAAAGGGGAGGATTTTTTGGAACTTTCAAAAACTCATTAATAATTCATAAGCCCATTGACCTACCAAATTGTTGATAATACATCACGTGTAGTGACTTTATATCGATAAATCTCATCCTTATTAGTATGCGGTGTTTTATCAGATATAAAGACACTGCACGTGACTTATGAATGTTAATTAGTTATCAAAACGCAACTGACACAACAAATGGTGGATGCATATTTAATGTTGTTTCAACCAATTTCACACACAGTAAAATTTACTTTTGCACAAAATTAATAGTACACTTGTTAAATACAGATCTGGAAAAATTCTCTGTGCCATTAGTACAGTAATCTGGTAAAGGCATATTAGACAATACTTAATTTCCTCTCTTCCTCGGCATTTTTAGGCTTCCGAAAAGCTCTGGAACAGGACGCCATGTCCTCTTCAGTTAGAAGAAGAAAAGTTCAAAACACGTGTGAGATTTGATTGTCTTGCATACTAATTTATACCCAAAATGTGTTTCTAGATCTCGTATGCAAATTTCCAACATTCACGAAAGCATAATTGTTATGAAATCTATTGACACACGCTTTTTCAGGAATGTTTTTGAAGCCGTACAAAAAACTCGCAGCACGTGTTTTATCGGGTCTAAAACCATTCGGCTGCGCCTCGTGGTTTTAAACCCGATAAAACACTCCTGCTCGTTTTTTAAACATTACATAAAACAATTTTATGTACCCGTATTTCTGAAACTTTCACCTCTCATCTCTATAATAATTGAGGCCAGTCAAGTACTTTTACTTTTACGATAATTCACTGTCTACTACAATCTTTTCCCTTCATTTCGCCTGCAATTTGACATCATTTACACGTCCTGTAATGGTCATGATACGTCATGTGCGTTCACCAAGCTGAACGACTAAACACGATCCGCCATATTGATAACATTATTTAAACAACCTGAAGAAGACCAATAAAACTGGTCAAAACGTCGGTTTTACAAATATTTTAACCTCAGAAATTCCCGAAAACAATTCGAATTTTAATAATTTTATACACGTAGTTTATATATAGTTACCATTTCGCTGGGGATATTGTCATTTCAATAACTCAAAAATTAATGTGTGTCGGTGGCAATCAATATAATTGTTTTATTTTCTCCTTCATAGAAAATGGGGACCTAGCTAAGATCAAATGAAAGGTTATGCAAAAAGAACCAAAGTGACAGTCTGGAATAACATTTAGTATTAATCTTGCATGCAAGGCAAAGGCTTAAATGCACTTGAATTCTTGAAATGAAAGGGTTAATTACGGTAAAGACTTTATTTAACTCAGCTGTATGAGTCACCTTGTAACAAAGTCACACAGTTATTTGTAAAGTTGAGATGCGCAAAGCCGTATCATATTTTGAAAGTGTATTTAGGGTAATATCTCTTTTTGTGAAAGTGTATTTAGGGTAATATACTTACAGCGCAGATAGCTGTGTGAGTCCAGAGAAAACATTTTCTGGGAATTGCGTTATTTCATTCTCCCTGAGATATCTGGAAATGAAAATGAAAATTAGAAATAAGTACTAAATTTAAATTAAAGAAGAACGATGCAATTAACACCATTTTAGTTTTAATTGCCGTTTTATTCTTAGCATTCCCGGATCGTCGTTGTACTCGATTCTACTTAGACAAGAGCAGTAAAATGAATCCCAATTGTCTTAAGATGAATCCGTGATCGACTCAGAGTCATGAAATCACTGTGACGACTTTATTTAAATCAGCTGTGTAAGTCACCTTATAACTAAGTCACACAAGTATAGTGGAGAAGCGCAAAGCCGTGTCATATTTTGTATATCTGGTGCAATATACGTACAGCTCAGATAGATGTGTGAGTCCTGAGAAAACGTTTTCTGGGAGTTGAGTTATTTTGTTCTTATCAAGATATCTAAAAATAAAAATAAAAATAAAAAAACAGAAATGAGTACAAAATTCGAATTAAACAAGAAAAAGGCAATCAATCCCATTTCAGTTTAGTTGCCGTTTCGTTCCCAGCATTTGCGGATCACGGTTGTATTCGATTCTATTTAGACAAGAGCAGTAAAATTAATTCCAATTTTCCTAAAAGGAGTACGTGAACGACTCAGAGGGTTCAAATCAAGGAAAAAATGGATAACAGTGAATTTGCTACTTCTATGGGAAACAATTGGCCGTTCCGAAATTCAGCAGGGAACTAGGGCGAGTTTCAAATTTTAACTAATCGATGAGCTGACACCACCACATGAAAGATCATGTTAAGATTGGTCATTTGACCAAGTATGATGCTTTATGAGTGAACGGAGACCAAGTTATGAACCTTGAAATACGGTTCAAAATCCATACAAACGTCTCTAATTTTGACAAAGCGTCCCCCAAAACCATATAAACACTATTTTTTTTTGTTATCAGTTTAGTGACAACTGTAAAATCCCATCATGTACCTACTATTTGAAAGAAGCTGCGATGAAAATAGCTATGTTTGCCCATTTTAAAGAGTATCACGGAAATCATAAACATTTTAAGAGTTTATATGGTTTTGGGGGACGCTGTGTCAAAATTAGAGACGCCTGTATGGATTTTGAATCATGTTTCAAGGTCCATAACTAGGTCTCTGTTCACCCTAAAAGCACCATACTTGGCCAAATGACAAAAATCCCAACATGATCTTTCATGTGGTAGTGTCAGTTTATCGATTAGTTAAAATTTGGAACTCGCCCCAGTTCCCTGCTGAATTTCGGAACGGCCAATAGGAAAGATCAAAACAAAATTTAGGATCTTAATGACCAAATGCAGTTTAAAGACATGCATTGTTTTATCGAGCTTTGCGAAAGAAGGTTCACTGTGTTGTGATCATAAAAAAAGAAAGTGTTCTTGCATGGAAACAGGAATTAACAGAGTTTCATAATATCCTGATATTTTTAAAAGTGGAAGACTTTTAGAACTATAAACAAATTTTATGTACTCGAATTTCTGAAACTTTCACCTCTCATCTCTGTAAAAATTGAGGCCTGTCAAGTATCTTTACTTTTACGATAATTCACTGTCTACTTCAATCTTTTTTCCTTCATTTCTCTAGTTTTAGAGATATTCACTTTGTGTTTAACAAATTGCATTTCACTGGAAATGAAATGTATTCTTAGAGAACTGAACGCAGAGGCGGTTGTCTGAGTAGAATCATAGTTTTTGATGATAATACATTAAATTATGTTATTTTTTTAGAATGTTGGACGTTAAGTGGGGCCCACATTCCGTGGACAGGTTCGCCTGCTGTTATAACAACAAGCTTGCTCGTTTTAACTCCAGGCTTTATCAGCCTGGAACAGAAGCGGTTGACGCATTTACTTCAGATTGGAAACACGAGAACAATTGGCTATTGCCCCCGGTTTCCCAAATTGTACGAGTTATTAATCATTTGAAACTATGTAAGGCTGAAGAATCAATTGTCTTTCCAGTGTGGAAGTCTTTTTACGTTAGGCATGCAACTGTAAAAGCGTAATAGATTAAAAAAATAAGCGCCTACTACTACAATCAGGAGCAGAAACACGCGAAGGAAGGCTATGCAACTGCCCACTCGACAACCAGTGTCTCGCAAAGGGCACTGTGTACCAGGCCTGTGTCACATCTAGCGAGGGGACTGAGCACTATGTAGGGCATACGGACACGGACTTTAAGGCGAGGTTCGCCAACCATAAGCAATCTTTTAAGACAGAAAAATACAGTAATCAAACTGAGCTAAGCAAATGTGTATGGCGCTTAAATAAAGAAAAAACAGAATATAAGATCACTTGGAAAATTCTAGGCAGAGCACGTGCGTATTCTAACACTACTAAAAGATGTAACTTATGCACACTTAAGAACTATTACATAATTTGCCACCCCGCGGAGCACGCCACACTTAACAAAAGGTCAGAGTTAGTAAGCAGCTGTTGACATGCAAGTAAGTTTTTACTAAATAACGTGTAATTAAGAACTGGACACTGTGCAAGCAAGTGTGAAAAATTAAACGCATAAATAACGCGTTTATGTAGATAGAATTATAAGATCCCGAAGAGTGGGAGCGCCATGCTCCTACGAAACAAGCTTGTAGATCTGTAATGAAAAAGTAGTCCACTCTGCTCTCTATATATATAACCAGCTCCAACTCCTTTGTCGTTGAGCGCTCTCTGGGGGCTAATATGTAGACAGTACTGTTTCGGCCTTCTGGGCCTCATCAGTGCAGGGCTGATGTCTTCGACGGTGGTTACGCTTATAAAGCCACCCCAAATGTCCCACACATATGGTAAATCTAAGCCATGCCAGAGTGCTCAAACTAGCGAGCTAGTGAGCATGCGCAATTGCATAATGTTCCTTATACTAATCAGTAAGTAATGTTTGCAACAAGAGCGGCAGTGTTGTATATAATGTTTACAACATGAGCGGCAGTGTTGTATGGGGCTTTACGATCTCGAGCCAAAGGCGAGAGATTGTAGGGGCCCAACTTGTGAAATGAATACTTTGTGGCAGTATCGCCGATGTGTTAGAAAAGCCTGCATGCAACAAAGTTGCATTGGCGTGTGCTTTCAAGAGAAATCATGCAGGTATTGTCTTACGTTCTACTGAATGTTTGTACTGAGGTTGTCGTCGGATATTGAATATTTATCTCACTTTCGGGCAATGATTTCCTTAAATTGACATACACATTTTCAGTGGAACACTTGGATTTTAAAGTTAAAGTTTTAGTGATCCTTGTGCCCAACCAGTACATTTACTGATCTCTTTCAACCTTGGAAGACTTAACTGCAGAATACCTTGCCACCTTGAAGCTAAAACCTAAATTATGTGGATACGCGGATGCGCAGATACGCATTGGAAACACCGAGCTTAGCGGATACGCGGATAAGCACTCGTTTTCCTGGTTCTCAGTATTTCTCCTTTCTGACGCGTCAAACAAAAAGAGCGAAGGAGATTGGTGTGTATGTATTTCTTGTTCATAAAGCATGATGATCGAGTGAAAAACAATGATGCATCTTAACGCACGATCAATCACCTTGCTGATATGTATTTCTCGTTCTTAAAGCGCGACGATCGAGTCATTTTACAGTTCGGTTATTTAATTAACCACACTTTTCTCGGAATAGCACTCGATTCCTGATTAAGCCTAAGCTCTCGTTTCAGTGATTTTAGTTTTTCATTTACGGCACCGTTATCTACACTTTTTACGAGATCGTGTGAAGAATATACGCCAAAATAAAACTGAACTGTACAAATTACTGTGCAATATACCTCTTCTTTAAACGTGGCGTCAACAACGTGCCTCGTTCTAGCTTTCATTGTACGGTTCGGTTAACTACAATTTTCTTGAAATAGCACTCGATTCCTGATTTAGCCTAAGCGGTGGTTTTAGTGATGAGGACCATGCAATACTGTGACATTATAGCCTTCATTTTACGGTTTGGTCAACGGATCAATGCTTCCTTGTGGGGATAGCACTCGAAATCGAGTACAACGAGAACGTGTTAACTACGCTTTTCTCGAAATAGCACTTGATTCCTGATTAAGCCTAAGCACTCGTTTCAGTGATTAGGCCTAAGTGGGAAATGAGAAGTAACGAAGTTATTTTTGGAATGATCTTCCCCTTTCCATCCGCTCTAGGCATTCTAAAAAACTTTTTAAGAATTCCCTTTTCAGTCATTACTTATCCCAATACTAATAAATGCTGATTGACATGGTTGCTTTATTTTGCTCATATTTAATTTATATATTGCTTTTATGCATGTGTGTGTGTGTACTGTGTTTTATTCTTTTGTATCCACTTAATTAATTAGGTAATTTTTATATGATTCCAACTGTTAGGGCAAGGTATTAGTTTAACTATTTTTTCCCCTTTTCTCATTAAGTCTTCATTATACTTCTCTGTAAACCTGTTTATGTTTTAGAGAATAAACTGTCTGTCTGTCTGTCAAAAAAAAGTAATATGAATTGTGTTCATAAAAAGAACACGTGGTTGTATACTTTGTTACAACCACTAGTGATTGTATATAATTTATTTAATTATTGTATTAGTTCATTCATCAACCCCAGCTTCTCCTTGCTACCCTTTCAAACCCTCCCCATGCTTTCAAGCAGTTGAAAGTTATCACTCTTTACAGACTATGCATGTGACCTGAATAGTGCGTTTCCGTTGGCTGTCACCCTTATGAATTATTAATGATTTTTACAATAAAGGACACACTTTATTACTTACCGAACTGTTAGGCAGTTGCTGAACACAGAGAGTATCCATGCTAACGACGGAATTAAAGCAACTAACAAGCACATGGCAACAGAATGGTCAAGAGCAAAAGAGTGATTTTAGGTGTTTTGGGGGCCTAGTGTATGGTGACTTTGTTCTCCTCTATGACATCTATGGCATCCCAAAGCGCTTTCGTTTTGGTTCGAGTCAGGCACGTTTCTAAGTATTGCAGTATCGCTCTGAGTATAATGCAAATTGCAGTGGTGTATTAAGGACTGATCAGGATGAGTTTTATTTCCTCACTGTCTCTTGGATCGTCACAGACTGTTCACCCATGATAGTCATCAGCTTTCACATCCAAAGGTCGTTACACAACTTCGATTGCATGGTGAATACGCTTCCACAGTTTCTCCAGTTGTCTGTGCTGGCTCTCTCTGTCGTTTTTTTTTTTTTTTAACAGGGAAGTGCACTGATTGTCTAAGATTTTTCCTGTGTAGTTTTTTTACACACAATAATAATGACTTTTATTAAGGTGCCAAGACTTTGTATTGCTGAGGCACTAATTGGGGACACTGAACATATAAATGTAATCAGTTTCACTAAATAAGATCAAACATTCATTTTTAAGAAAGGGGAAACCGGAGAAAAACCTCTTAGAGCAGAGTAGGAAAACAACAAACTCAACCCACTTATGACTTTGAGTCGTATATTTTAATAATAATGATAATAATAATAATAATAATAATAATAATAATAATAATAATAATAATAATAATAATAATAATAATAATACTATATTGTTAACATATTTTCCTCCTCCTGTTCTGTGCAGGATTCGGGTGCATTAGAGATATATCTGGTTAATCAGTGACGTGTGTAGATTTTTTTTAAAAGAGTATTTTATTGCGCCCGTAACTTACAAAAGGTCATTTTACAATACGGTAAAAAAAATCCTTTTAAAGATGAAGGGTATATAGGCTCCCTGAAAAGTGGAAATCGACGAGGTGCCGAGCCGTTTCAGATAAGATATAGAATTTGTACACACGTCACGTATAGTTGAGGTATTAAGTATTGTAGGTACTCTATGGACATTATCCTGTGTTACAGCTAATAAAAGCAGACTACGCTTTACACCAGGCATACGGATATTGACCTCTTATTATAACATCCCTTCAAGAAAGGGCGCGCTCTGATTGGCTAATAAATGCAATCTATTTCCGAGTGGGTTGCACGCTGACGTTAAGCATTTCATAAGACGTTTTGCCATAGGCAGCCCAGGCTCGCGTCACTACAGACAGCCGTTGAGAATTTAAACGCGTTATAAGACATTGTGTGGGAAATCAAATACCGTCGATTATAAAGCCTAAAAAATGCTCAATTTAACTTTCATTCAATAAAGTGAATAAAAATGACTCACCTCTGGTGTATTCTTGTGCCTTTTGGAGCTTATTACACCGTTTCGGGAATTCCGTGTTTTCAGTGTTTTCAATGTTCTAAGACGAAGTCAAGGCTGCACACTACGATTCCGACCGTTTTCAGCTCAGAGGCGGTTTGCGACTCGAAAATCCATCCCAGCCAACATTTTTTCACGCAAAGCTAAAGCCACATCATTTGCGAACCTCCGTGAATGTTTCATCGTCAAAAAACCCCACGCACTTGGCTCGTAACCATGGAGCTGTTACGTGAAGCCGCTGTGGGGATGGGGTAAGTGTGTAATGACTGTACCTCATCGGGTGGAGTTAATTTGACCTCGGACCCAAGCTCCGTGTCTTCACGGGTCATCAGTTGCAGTTAAATTTATCAGCTATCGTGGAAATCGAAGCAGAAAATGTTCATTTCCAGCCAAGTGCGTGGGGTTTTTTGACGATGAAACATTCACGGAGGTTCGCAAATGATGTGGCTTTAGCTTTGCGTGAAAAAATGTTGGCTGGGATGGATTTTCGAGTCGCAAACCGCCTCTGAGCTGAAAACGGTCGGAATCGTAGTGTGCAGCCTTGACTTCGTCTTAGAACATTGAAAACACTGAAAACACGGAATTCCCGAAACGGTGTAATAAGCTCCAAAAGGCACACGAATACACCACAGGTGAGTCATTTTTATTCACTTTATTGAATGAAACTTAAATTGAGCATTGTTTAGGCTTTATAATCGACGGTATTTGATTTCCCACACAATATCTTATAACGCGTTTAAACCTCTAACTAGTTTACCTTCCTTTCTTTATTTTACCATAATTAATAACGAAACAGTTGCAAAAAGGAAAACACAAAAAGGAAAGCCATAAAATGAATCAACCCTGCTTGAATTTAGACAGAATCGACAGATATCTTAAGAGCGGTTTGCTGTAAGGACCGACTAAGGTCTGCAAGATAGAAAAACCCGATTTGCTCATACTTTGCCAGAATAAACGCCAAGGTGAAGTAGTTCTAAAAATATAAGTCTCGGGTCGTTTAGGTTTTTATTTATTTTTTCCAGTAATTTTTTATATTTTGCGTGTGACGGCAGCCTAAATTAACGGCGAAATCGGGAGTTTTCCAAAACCTTCTGTTTATATATAGAAAGCGGTCTTGACAAGATTAACCCAGGTAGTCAAAAGACCTTGTTTGTCTTGGTTATTAACGGTGTTAAATTTAAATAAAATGTTGACGTTAATTCTCGGCGGAATTTTTAAATTTATGCTCTGCTTCAGAGCCTACGACAACCGAATTTAGGCAATTTTCGAAACTCAAAAAAGCACTCTGGTACATGGCTTCACCCATCGACACTATACTCCAGGAAAGGGCAATCATTTGAGCTGCACATCGGTCGCAAAAAATATTGGGGTAAATGAAACGGTGATTTCTGAGAGTACTTTCAAAACAGGTCACTTGAGTAATGTGAGCGACCCTTTGACCTTTCATGTCAATGGAGTATCCGCATCCGACTCTTTAAAACTTTAATACATCTTCCTTTTCGTTTGCTTTCTGTCGTGTTTTCAAGTAGAAGGTTGGGTTTTTTTAATCTGGTGGCATCTACTCGCAATGTTAAAACTTGGGGGTTATATTTTGAAATTTGAAACTTTTAAGTCTGTCTTAAAGACAGTTACCGCGATATTTGTTGATCGACGAATTATAAATGCTTTTATACAACGCCACTATTAACAGCGACAGTCAATTAACTAAAATATTACGCACCCTAGTGAGGTTCTTTTGGCTGGAGACCGCTGTTTTTTAGCGAACTCAAAGCTTGAGCGCCGAGCCACTTGCACATCAGACTTGAAGCAAATAGGTAAGGCAACTTGTGAACAGCCAACTTTTGTGATGTCACGCAATATCTAAAATTTCCTGTGTTTTTCATATTTAACCAAAAATACCTACATGTCACAGTTTTAACAACCTTTAGAAGAAGAAGAAGCTGGGCTTTTGAATCTATAATCCCTTACCAAAGTGAGTTTGCCCTGGCTGGAAAACACAGTAGTTTTATCAAACTACCGCTGTCCGTTGTTACGTAACGCTTTACCAAGAAAAAACACGAGGCCTGGTGGAAGTTCATCTTCACCGTGTGCGTTTTAGTGTACCAGTGAATTTTTTTACGACTGTGTGTGTATGATTCGTCATTTTGGATTGAAATCAAACGTGTTGAAAAACCACATTACAGAAACGGAAGGTCCTAAGCGAAACACATACAAACCGAGTTTCGCTCTATTCCGTGGAACTGCATGTACGCGTGGTACTTGCCGGTTTCACCATTTTCTGAAACAAGCCGTACCAACAGAATATGGCCTCATGTGAATATGGTCAGATTTTAGGGGGAACATGTGGTCCTAGCGTAGACAATCCAGCTAATGTGAAGAGTGTCATGCTCGCCAAATGCAAGAAACCCATTCAAGGACATTTACGTGCTTACAATGTTCGAGACGCTGGTTTAGACTCCGAGTCAAAGCTGTTACTGGCAAGGGCAGGTATGTATAACCACTATTGGCGTTGTAGATTTGCACAAGACAGGCAAAGGCTCCTTTTAAATTTGTTTTTTGGCTAGCACTATTTAACTTGAACATCAATATATTCCTAGATATCGCAAACTTTATTTGGTCTGATTTGGCTGATTTGGGTGTTATTTCCAAGTTCATAGGAGGTTTTCACGTGACGTCATCGTCGCCATGTTTGTGTTCGAAAACAAAAGATCTCTCGTTAGGTTCTTTTGTTCGTCAATTAGAAGCCGTACATTTCTCTGTTGTTATTGGTGTCTCAAACGTTGGTTGCAAACGTCCTATACTTTCAAATAATCCTTGCTGACCGTTCAGCTAGGAAAACCATTAGCAGCAGTTCAAAAGGGAATAATAACTCAAGGACAAAGTGCAAAATTTCAGTTTACGATAACATTGTAGCTCGATGAATAAGATCAACTTTGCGGTCAGCTATCTCAAACCGAAACTAAAACTTTATTGAGTTCACAAGAAGATTGGGCTCTCTGGTCCTGAAGACTTCTTCAGTTGAAAACAAACAAAAGAGCGAGAGTGACTGGCTACCATGGGACAAATAAGAAGTGGTCTGTACCGGGCTTTCAAAACCTCCCATATACGGTGGCTCCTACATCAGTACCTAATTTTGTAACCATTTCATATTTAAAGGCATTTTTGATATCAGCGAAGGTCACCTTGAACTTACGATTTGCCCAAGGCATCGCGACAAACTTGGCATCAGATGGCGCTCGAACAAAACAAACTGTACTGCCCCAAGTGAATGGTCGTCGCATGGCAAGTCAGTGTCAGGGGAGAGAGGAATATCTCTTCGTCATTCCAAACTGCTTCACCAGCAATCCCAAGTGCTGCTTCCTGTAGGCTCACGTGAGTTTACTACCCATATTTCTGTCGTACAAAATTGATGTGTTTTACTCAAGAAACGTAAAACAAAAGTTAAAAAAATAGAGAGTGTAAAAGACGTTACAGTTACAGATTTGCTGTTGTTTCGCTTTTCTTTAGAAATATGCAAGCAGTGTAGACGGAAGCTGGAGAAAGTGGCATCGCTAGTGACATTGTCCACCCCATTCTCCGCTTCAGAGTCAGTCGAAGACCCTGATGACGTTGGGGCCCAAGAGGTGATCTCAGAAGATATCGTACAGGTATATAACTCCTGATAAACTTAGGGTGCGTTCGATTGACCGTATTCCGGAATAAGAATACATGGAATATAAGTTAGAAATCCTTCGTTTTTACAGAGATTCACATTAAAATTGTCACAGATCCGCTAAAATGATATTTTAAATATATTTTTATAATCCTTGCTGCCTCGAAACGCGCGAAACATACCGTTTTAATCATTACTCCACGTATCCTTATTCCGGAATATTGTCAATCGAACGCGCCCTTAGTTACTGTTGCACAAATTGTTTATGGTCATAAAATCTATCCGAGTGGACTGTACAAACTCTTCACTACTCCTCGACAACAACAACCATTCCTTATTTCCTAAAATTAACTTACCAAAACAATTACTGAGGAGGTACAAAAATTAGAATGCTTTGACTTCACAGTTATACATGTAAAAAAATTTACTGAGAAAAAAAGAAACAGAAAATAAGCTACAAACAAGTAATTAAGTATACTTAAATAGTTGGCTCTAGTTAACGCCACGAAGAAGGAGCAGAATTATTTGCAACTACGCCGTTATTTCATTATTGCTGACTACCGCTGTCTTTGCACACTGCGAGAAAACAAATACTATGCGTTATTCGTAGCCTAGGTGCAAACGTTTTACAACAGAGACTATTTCCCTTGATCGCCATGAAGAATTTTACTACAAGTTAACTGTTTTACCTGCATAAGCCTGAAATCATTGTCTTTTTTCCCTGATTAATTCGGTTTTCTCTTTAACACATAGAGAGAAGATGAAGATAGCCAAGAAGACGTATTACAACTAGTTGATTCAATCCTTCACTTGGCGATTGACGACGAGAGCTTGACTCAGCCCGATGATCAACTTGATGATTCTCTCCACCACTCGTCACTAGAGAACGTGAGCCTTTATGAGCCCGACTGTCAAGCGAGTAGCAGTGAAACTTCTAGTGGCAACGAGTCACCCAAAAGCAGTCAGGCCACAAAGCGTTCTCTCCTGAATGACTTCCTACGTTCATGTGATGCTGATACGATCGGGCCACACAAAAGACGATGGGAGTTATCCAGCGTACGTACCAGAGCTAACCATGTATCCAAGGCGAAGTCCCTAATTGTTGCTGGCCTTAATGTAATTGCCCCAGGAGATGCAAGCTACCTTTGGGAGGCCGTAAGAAAATCTGGTTCTGTCGAGAAGGAACTGGGTATTGGCGAACAGCAAGAGGAGCAAAAATATCTTGAGGCACTGACAGAATCCTACCGAAACGCATCTTCCTGGGAAACGAGACGTCAAATATTATCAATCATGGGGGACCAGACATCGTTTAAACGCCTCCAGAGCTACATACCAGGTCTCACCGAATACCGATTTAAAATTGCAAGACAGCATTCCCTTCACTATGGGCGTGGGGCCGAAATACCCCGAGTAAGAAGCCCTAGGATGAGAGTGGAAAGTAAGCAGCTTGATCATTTTTTAACTTACATAACAAGTCCGCATGTCATCCAGGATCTCCCGTTTGGTCAGCGGTACCTCCGCCTCTCCTCTGGGGAGATACTAGAGACTCCAAATGTCATCAGGACGATGATTCCCAATAGGCTAGTAAAGCAATACCAGGCTTACTGCGCGGAAACAGATTTTACTCCATTCAGCCCAGCAACCATGCTAAGAGTCCTGTCCGCCTGTGCAGCTACCGTGAGGAAGTCCCTACAGGGGCTAGATTACATTGCGGCAGATGGCGCGAAAGGTTTTGAAGATCTGTCTCTTATTGTGGAACGCCTAAAAGATAAGGGGCTTGACAGAGAGATCGCTAAAAGCTGGGAAGTGTCTCTGAAGGAGGGGAAACAATATTTGAAGGCTGACTATAAGGTGTTTTTGACTGTCAGTGATTTTAAAATGCTATTGTTACTCCAGCAAAGTACACCACATTCCGTGCACTTGATGTCATTGCATACATATCCCAAGAACAAATATCCGTTTAACTCAAAGTGTACAGTGCTTTTTAGTTATTAGCTTTTTATTTAATTTGCTACGGTCTGTGGATTAATTGCTTTGAAAATATAACAATAATGACGGTGCATTTCATAATCATACAACTTTAGCCAATTGGATTGCCCCATTTTGGTCACGTGCATGTTTCTTGATACCCAATAAAAAGCCAGATCAAGATTACTCCGATTAGTTCAAAAACTGATGAAAACACTGATAAAGACAATTGAAAAAAACAGATAAATTAACTACCAGTACATGATGCATTTTAATTTGGGATATTCAACATAAAACTTTCGCAGTACCTTTTATCATTAGCGTCCAGATGATTAAAAACGAATTTGGACCTCTAATAGTTCGGTGAAAGAGCATCCATTTCAGCAAGGTCAGTACTCAAGGCTTGAACCTCGTGTGGTTCGTAGTCTTTGAAAAGTCCACCGCAACCTAAAACCAGCACTTGTACCTCTCTTAACCTCAGCCACTCGACGAAAATGTTCACAGCCCAATTATTTTTATATTCAGTTGCAACTGGAACGGCCTCGTTAACCGAATCACTTTCTTGGGAAGACGATTTTGGCGGGCGAAGACGACGTGATTCTGATTCGCTCTCCACCACGCCCTATTATGTCAATTTATTCAAAAGTTCTGCCTTTAAACTTACCCAAATATTGAATATTCATTTCCTTTACAAATTCCTATCACTTGTCTGATAAAACAAAAGATCATCACATTAAACTCATACTTTGTTAAAAAAAATTGAGCAGTCCTATCAAAAACTCGTGCTTCGTGTTTTATCAGGGATTCCAAACACCTCCAAACTATAATTATCTGTTTCTCGGTGTTTGAAACCCCTGCTGAAAACACTCGCACTCGTTTTTGACATATTACATCTAAATCTACGAGTGTATTGTTTTCCTAGGTTCATGTATCTGATTGCTCCTTTGTGGCGGACCATTGCAGTGAACATGCTCTGAGCGACAGCAACGACAGTGAACTAAGATCTCTCTGCTCACACACCCACAGTCTCAAGTGCTCGCAGTGTGAAAGACTCAGGGATGTCCTCTACTGTATGGAAAGATACCTAGTTGAGTCAAATGCAAAGTTCGCGCCTGAGGAGCTGGAAGATCTCTCGCACACACTGAATGAAGCAGTCAAGGCAATCCAGTCCTGGAAAGCCCACCAACTCAGAAGTGTTAGACAAGACGCAGCAAGAACTGTGTGCTTGAGCGCTTTAAATGAGTCCACTGTCCTTATCACACAGGATTGGGCAATGAAATTTTTACCAGTCAAATACAGAGAGTCCCAGTCTGATTGGTTTGGAAAGCGCGGGATATCTTGGCATATCAGTGTCATTGCAAGAAAAATCAATGGGCGGTATGAAAGTCAGAGCTTTGTCCACATCGTCGAGAATACATCACAAGACAGCTCTGTTGTAGTGCGCATTATTGAACATACCTTGAGGTCACTGAAAGAGGAGAATCCCGGAATCGACACAGCTTTCCTACGCCAGGATAACGCCGGATGCTATCATAACTCGGCTGTAATAGCATCGTGCTCTCTAATGAAGTTGAATACAGGGGTCAGTGTCCGTAGAGTGGATTTCAGTGACCCACAAGGAGGTAAAGGGGCCTGCGACAGAAAAGCAGCGACTATCAAAGGCCATGTGCGCAGATACATCAATGAAGGGCATGATGTGCAAAACGCCAAAGAATTTAAAACAGCCATCCTATCGAATGGAGGTGTCACCGGGGTCCGCGTTGCTGTTGTCGATGCTGCAGTTGCCGCTTGCGAACTGCCTCAGGTGAAAATGGATGGTGTAAGCATGTTAAACAACTTTGAGTTTTCTAGCGACGTGGTGACGGTCTGGAGAGCCTTTGACGTCGGCCGAGGAAAGCAAATAAGCAAATCTAAGCTTCATGGTAAGGAAAAAACCTAAAAGAGTATAATGGAAAAAAGTAATCGTCGTTTAATTCACCTTATTAGCTGAGTACGCTGTTCGCATTGTGAGCTACGGACCAAGTTTTGTTCTCGGAATTATGCCTCAAGGGAAAAGCGCACGGACAGAAAATCGAGGGAAAAGGTGGGATCCGTTACTTACAGTAATGATTTTGAACTTGGCTAATATCATGTTTATTTAGTGTAAGGCAAAGTGATTTCTCGCTCTGCGTCCGCACAGTAAGTTACGGAACTCAAATTGACCAGCCACAAAGCAAGAAAATACTCAGCTATATGATAATAATTATGCCATTATCACAAATATGAGTGGGAGGACAACCAGCTGTCGCCCTATGAAGACCTAGCCAGCTGGTAGTTGAAGAAACGTTGCGACTTAATCGTGTGGCATTGATTATATTTAAAGACTATCTGTTCTATAGAGATCAATATAAGGTAGGGTGTGGGCTAGCATATCCCTGTCACATAATATGGGCGCATGGCACGTATCCAGTCACGAAGAATGATAAATTAAACTGAAAAGCCCGAGCTGTTTAAAAGCAATAGGCTTTCCTAAGTCATAGATAAAGACCACTACTTGTGCTGTCTTTTTAGTTCCTGACTTTTTGCAAGCCTGCCGATTTGACTGCAACATTTCACGTGGTGATTTCGTCGGTGCATCCCAAGAAACTTCTAAGAAGCCAGGACCCAATGGAACCTTGGAAGAAGAAGTGAAGGACGATGGTGACAAGAAAGCTGCCACCATTCTGTTCTCCTGCCCAAATGAAGGTTGTGTGAAGATGTATGAGCGACACTCAAGTCTTGAAAAGCACTTGTCCTTTGGGAAATGTAGAATGATGCCTGAAAAAGAGAACTTACTAGACAAAGCTAAGAGGACATACCACGCTCTCCTAAAGGAAGATACAAGTACGGCTAAAGCACTAGAAGCAGGAACACTTGAGGTGACGGATGGTGTCAGCTTGTCAGAGGGTTGGGCTTTGAAAACAACAAAAAAATCCGCACGATTCAATGAAGCTCAAAAGAAGTACTTGGAGGATAAATTTAACCTTGGGCAGGAAAAAGGTCACAAGCAAGACCCTGAGAGAGTGGCAAAAGATATGCGTTTTGCAAAGAAAGCAGATGGGTCTAGGCTGTTCTCAAGCGACGAGTTTCTGTCCGCACAACAGATACAGTCATTCTTTTCAAGAATGGCATCTAAGCTGCGTCACGCTGCGGCGATAAGTGATTCCGATATTAAAGCTGCGCAACACGAGCAAGAGTTCTGTGATACCCGTCAGGTTGTACTAAATGAAGTACAGTTGCAGCACCCCATCGCTTATGACAACTTCAACCTGTGCGACATGCGTAAGAAAGGAAGCTTAAAAAAACTTAACATAACCATGCTAAAGATTGTTTGCGAGTATTTTGGTGTGTGCACAGATGGATTCCACGTGAGGCGCAAGGCGGAGTACATTTCTGCATTAGTGGAACTGATCGACGCATGTGGTTGCTACCCCGTCTGAGATCTGTATTCTTGATTTAAGTTGAAAGTCCTTGTATCCCAGGCATGACTAATCATATCTTTCATAGATTATTAATATAATCGTCATTATGCGGGAAATGAAAGAGTGTCGTCGTTGTTGTTGTTAATTGCACGTGTAACCTTTCAGTTGGGTTCTTTTGCCTATCCCTTGCAAGTTCTTTTATGCACCCCAGATTTCGAAACTGTGTAACAGCATGAAGAGAAACAGGATGTCGAATAGTTTGTTGTAGATAGTGATAGAAAGTGTATGGAAAACACAATACAGTTTACTCAGCTAAGTAATTAGCACCAGGCCGGTTAGCTAGATAAATCATCAAACCAATAAAGTTCCCTCCCCCACCATACTAATTTAAATGGCAATAATTAATTAAAGAAGCTTCCATTGCTCTTAAATGTCACGCCAAGATAAATCCACTGCAAGCCCTTAGTAAGGGGGCTGCCATTTATGAAGAAACACATTGATTTAAGGTTTTGGTTTAGAGGAATTAACCTTTTCGTCTGCGAATAATTAATTTTAATTATTACCGATTTTCATTATAATTTTGAACAATATCATATCAATTTTCCTTTCCTCAAAAAATACGAAAAAAATGTGATATTGCGTGACATCGTAGTCGATTGACAGCTTCCCTCGCGAGTGACATGGCTCGGCGCTCTCTCTCTGAGTTTGCCTATAAAACTACATGTACTGTGGTTTCCAGCCAAGAAATGCTCACCAAGGTAAGGGATATTTTTTTACATATTCAATGAATCAAATCTAACATCGCTCTTAACACTGAAGATGTGTAAAATACTTTTTGAATAATTCGTCGATCAACATATCGTAACCGTTCAAGTTAGTTCCTCAATCTCAAAATATACACACCAAGTTTAACATTATGAGTAGATGCCTCCAAATTAAAAAAAAAACAGCCTTGTACTTTAAAACACGACAGTAAAGCAAACAAACGAAAAGGAAGATGAATTTCTTTGAACGAAAGTCACGTTTTAAAGAGCTGACTGTTGACATGAAAGGTCAAAGGGCCGCTCATATTACTCAAGTGACCTGTTTCGAAAGTCGTCTCGGAAATCGCCGTTTCATTTACCCCAATTTGTTTTTCGACCGATGTGCAGCTCAAATGATTGCCCTTTCCTGGAGTATAGTCTCGATGGGTGAGTCCTTGTACCAGAGTGCTTTTTTGAGTTTCGAAAATTGCCTAAATTCGGTTGTCGTAGGCTCTGAAGCAGAGCATAAATTTAAAAATTGCGCCGAGAATTAACGTCAACATTTTATTTAAATTCAACACCGTTAATAACCAAAACAAACAAGGTCTTCTGACTACCTGGGTTAATCTTATCAATACCGCTTTCTATATATACACAGAAGGTTTTGGAAAATTCCCGATTTCGCCGTTAATTTAGGCTGCCGTCACACGCAAAATATAAAAAATTACTGGAAAAAATAAATAAAAACCTAAACGACCCGAGACTCATATTTTTAGAACTAGTTCACCTTGGCGTTTATTCTGGCAAAGTATGAGCAAATCGGGTTTTTCTATCTTGCAGACCTTAGTCGGTCCTTACAGCAAACCGCTCTTAACGCTCCTCCTTACAGCAAAAGGCTTCAGCTAGCAAGTGATCCCACATTTTTTCGGTTATCAAACCAGGTGTTAGATGCGCCACTTGTTAATTTGAAAAGAAGTGGAAAGGAAAACGTAACCCATAAACCTGCTATTTAAGAACAACATCTCAGACAGCTCAAAACCAGCGGAGTCATTTTTCTTTCTTCCTCACTGTCACTTTTAAGAAATGTCTGGTTCCACATAGTCCTTTACTTTTTCCGAAGAGGCCGTGAAGGACAGAGAGCTCTTACTATCAACAGCTTCAGTTTTGTCGTTGATGCAGCCAGGAGAAAATTCGCAATCATGGCACATGATAAATCTTCGAAGAACCATCTAGATGGGGTCAGTGACAAGCCGAGAGTTGACCCGAAACCACTGATGCCGAAATCAATTGATGCTTAAAGTAACCTACTTAAAAGGTGACGCGTAACCAGTAGACCTCGTCGCCTGATGAAGACTAGCGGTATGCAGTCGAAACTTCGCGATCTACGTCACAAGTGACCACATCGTGAAACAAACGAGAATACTTTATTATTATTGTACTTCACCACGATGTGTAACAGCAACCTTTTTTACGACATTAACCTACCAATAAGCATGGCAGTCATGCATGGCGCATGGCGGTCATGTGAAGATTGCAGATTATATACTGCAGATTACGCAGGTTGCGCAGATTGAGTACTTTTTCATTTGGTAACCAGAAAGAGGTGCTCTACATCGACATGTCCCTTAATTTGTAAAAATCATGTACCCAAACAATGCATTTTGCATCACGCACTGGAGATGGTTAATTTGTTACCCCCAAACAATGAGACCACAGTTTAGGAAAGGATAAATTAAAGAGTAATAAAGGCTAATAAGGAGTTAGATAATATACCAACACTTCTCTTTATATAAGTTGCAATGAGAGCAATTCGGTGTTTCCAACTAAGATTCCAATCAATAAAAACTCCAAGATATTTAATAAACGACTCTTGTTTCAATTTCTTTCCACTCAATGTCAAGGGGATATTAAATGTTAATTTTCTTTCGGCAGGATAAAAAAAATTCAAAACTAGATTAACTATACTAAAAGAAAGATCATTCGCACAAAAGCCAAGCATTGATACCAGATAGCTCAAAACTAACAAAAGTCTGGAGAGAAACTTTATATCCGTTATATCCGTTGCAGTGAGGGGTTACGTAAACCTAAAAGTCCAAGGGATTGTTATTTTTATGCTTATGAAGGCTTCAGTTTGTTCTTCCTTCCAGTTTTCGGCAAAACAATCGTCTTCTCATAGCAATCGGTCATTAAAACTCCCCCTGTAAAGCTTCAATTCTTCACGTTTCTCATAATGCAGGACAAAAACCTTGTATAAAAGTAGAGCTGGGGCCCGTTTCTCAAAGGTCCCGAAACTTACCAGGCCACTTTCGGGTGTCACATTTCCCTCTGTATCTCAAGAACGGAGAGGATTTAAGTAGTCAAACTTAAAAATGAGTTTGATTTTTGTTACCTTGAACACATGTTAAAGGATCGGATTTCCAAAACAAGCGGTTGAAAGTTTTAAACATGGCTTTTTGGGCCCGAAAAGTATTCGGAACCTTCGAGAAACGGGCCCTGGTATTCAAAACTAACGACACGGTCACTGGCTGTACTTAAAGACAAAAGTCCCAAATGAAAATTGCTGTTTGTTCAATGGTCTTCAAACTTGAAACCAGTACTGTACGACAGTTAGGACACACAAGGTAGCTTTTTAAACGTCAGTCGACCAAAATATAACTTTGAGCTGTTTTAGAGCCGATGTCTGAAATTATGGAGAATTGGGCGTCAGTCGTGAAATTTCGAACTTATTCATATTTTGCCCAAGTAACCTCTATACCGAAGCATTTTCAAAAATAACATTAAAAGTTTCAACAGCTTTTCAAATTTTGCGAAATTGGGTAAAGTTTGAAAACATGGCATGTTGGCCTCCTTCGAATGGTAAAATTGGCGGAAAATAAGACATCTTTAATTCGCTCGTACGGTAAGACGTGACGTCGTCTGTTTATGAAACACAAACACAATATAATCAAACTTTAGCTCTTTATAACTCAGTAATAAAATTTGGATAAGCTGTTGAAATGAGAATGTTTTGGCCTTGAGAAGAAAACCAGTTTCGGGCATTTAAAAAAATTGCAAATTTCACCCAACTTCCACATTACAGAAACCCAATTGGTACGTCCAGTTTGGACATGAAATAACAACAGCTTTGAAGAACAACCTTTGTAAATTACTGTGTTAAAATATTTCTGGCGGCAATGAAAAATTACCCCGTCGAGAGATCAAAATGTGAAGAGTAGTTTGACAAGAATCTCCGACTGAATTTGACACAAACCGCCGACTGGCTACGCAAAGCAAATTGTAACCGTTTTCATGGAGAGAAATATTGGAGAAAATCTTCGCAAAATTACTTAAGGGGCTTGCAGAATATATTTATATAGTGTTGATGCTTTTGAACTTCGATCAACACCCGGGGGGGGGGGGACTCCCATATGGAACAGACGGGGATGCTCGTCAGAAATTTTGAATTTAACCCCTAAAGGAGACCATCTGGGCGTGGCTCAAGCTTTTTGTGACCCCTAAAGGAGACTAATCTGGGCGTGGCTTAAGGAAATTTTGACCCCTAAAAACAACTTAAAAAGAAAATGTGACTTCTGTTTATCTTCGCGTAATTCTGTGTTTTTTCGTGGAACCCTAAACGAGACCTTGGCGGCTTAAGATATTGGCGCTTTGCCCGGAACACCCTAAGCGAGACCAAAATCCAAAGTTTACAACCCTAAGCGAGACAACGAGCATCCCCGTCTGTTTCATGTGGGGGTTCCCCCCCCTCCCCAGCCGGGAGCAACACACACCGCCCTTAATGTTTCAGTCCCGGACTCGATCGAAACCGCAACATAACATGAACTTTACCATGTTTCTAAAATGTATCCATTATCTTTCTGATCAAAATAATCCTCCACTAAATCATTGTGTTTGGTACTGTAATATATGTAGCTTGCTGGACATGTGATACTCTTGTTTCCGCGAAATTTGTCGCTACCTGGCCGCAAACAAATTCACAGAAGTAACATTCCGGAACAGAACCAGGATATGATGTAAGAACAATATTGCGTGACGCATGACCTGGCCAAAGCCAGGTCAATAGCTATAATCCTTTTTTGGGTGTTAGCGTTTTGAGGTCTAAGCCTAAAGTGCGTGCTAGAAATACTAGTTCTCAACGATCTACCTTTTGATGCGACAAAACCTCTCATGCGTTGATATCGAGTCGCTAGTTGTTAACATTTCATTGCATGGCATCTTGCAGCTATTCACTCCTCGTTGGTGGACCCTGCGGCCCCAGTTCATTTAACCCCGCGAATGCGGAAGGTGTTGCAATAGGCGAGTGTAGCAAAGATGTCTACATTTTTTAAAATTTAATCGGCATTTTTATTTCAGGCATTTTTGAGACAGAAGAGTCTTATTTAAAAATAACAGTGTGCCCACGACATCGAGATTTATTTGGGACTAGGTGGAGGTGCAATAAGTGGCGGTGTTCGCTCCCCACTCCTGCGGGGATCGATGCCCACAGGGGAAAATCCTTAGCCCCAAAGGTTCAATATGGATTGAAAAAGGCACATTCAGCCTATGTTATGAGCGCCACGAATATGCTTGTACCAGTAAGCTCGCTTAAGTATTAAACATTGTTGTTATACCCTGGGTAAATTTGTATAAATTATTTTCGTTCCTGATATATGTATATCAACCGCAATTTGTTTATGCGGTTTCTCTAGGGTTAGTGCATAGTTTTACTAGCTCTCATGTGGATGCGGGAGAGGCGCGGTGGTGACGCATGGACGGAAAGAGTTGGCACAGAGCACCGCTGCTCAAACGTACTTGCCTAACAAGCTCTAACAGAAAACCGTTGGCGCCTTAAAACATGATTTTTGGAGTCAAACCGTTTATTCACTTAGTGCTTTAGACAGGCGAGTGCACGAGCGCGAGCCGCCAAAAAAAGCATGTTCTCATTCCCCCGGCCAACCTTACACCCCTAAACCCTTGTGCACGCTCGTAAAAACCCATCTTACGAGGGAATAAACGTATGTGAAAAGACTAAGTCTTGTTGAAAAAAACTGTTAATTGTCCAGTATGCTCGCTCGGGTTTCGTTAAAATAGTTTTGGCGTTGTAAAACCTTCCTAACCACTTTTCCGTAGACATTGACACGCTGTGAATAAGAGATGATTGGTCTATTATTTTTATGTTCTTCCGGTTTCCTAATTTTCATGAATTATTTCATGGATAAAAACCATTTTGGAAACAAACATTCTTTGTTTTCGTGATCAGTATATATATCCGTCGAATTTGAACACCTTAGTCTACGAGCAGTCTCTCTTTTCGCTCAGGGATAGTCGAGGACCGAGAAAAACGAACAAGCGAGCGACCGCGAAAATCATGACTTGCGTGTCGAATCGCTAGTGTGGTAAGCCGGCACGACACGCAAGTCACGTTTCCACGCTACGGGGCGATTTCCGCGGTCGCTCCCTTGTTCGTTTCCAAAAGGGTTTTTATCCATGGAATAATTCATGAAAATTAGGAAACCGGAAGAACATAATAAAGGACTGATCATTTCTTATTCACAACGTGTCAATGTCTACTGAGGGGTAGCTTGTGAGGTTTTACAACACCAATATAAAAATATCTGAGGTACGCAGTTTAGCAGATATTTGTTTTCTGCACGTTTCGTTAAGAATTTGTTTGTGCATTCCAGCACAATTCATATCCCCAATGAATTGATAGTACTCGTATTTGCATACGAGCTATTTGATATAAATAGGGTGTTCATTGTAGTGGTTCTTCCTTCGGGTCGAACGCTAAGAACGACAACTTCACTTAATTTTTTATCTTTGTTCATCTTTTATTTTCTGCTACTTATTTGCTTTTTTATCATTTATAGTTTTAAAGTGTTCAATTTAGACCAGCTAATAGTGATAGTAGGCCTATACCCCTTTTTTACCGATAGATCTATTTTACGATATCAAGGGCTGCAATTTATGATGGCAATATCTTGACGGCTTCTTCTTGATTTCGTTTTTAGTGTGGAGAATAGTAAGCTGCAAGTCTAGGGATTCTGCCCAGGCCTCCTCTAGCTCAACGGATAAATGACTAGATGACAGCGATCACAAAGTTGAGTTTGATTTAGAGTTTTTTGACTCAATTGCGAGGGTAGTAATGGTAGTGTTAAAGGCCGTTTAAAATCTCATTAAGAGTTTTGGGAGTCTGTGTTAGACACCTCGCAATTTGTGACCAGCATGATCAGGGAGGGTTATAGGCTACCTTTTAGTGAGTATCCAACTCCTTGTTTTCTCAAGAATAATAGATTTTTGCAAGAAATTGTACAAATTTGGTCCGAAGTAAATTTCGACAACCAAATTAAAACCAAAATGCACTAAAAGCACTAAACTTATACACTTTCAATACAGACTCCTGCACAGAATTCTACCGACGAACCTTTTTCCAGCAAAAATTAAAATAAAACAAGACCCAAACTGTTCTTTATTTCACAACTATCACGAAAACCTGATTCATCTCTTCAGGGACTGTGAGATAGTCTCAACTTTTTGGGAAAACATGACTGAAAAACTTAAGCAATGCAATCTGATATCGATAAACTACCAAAAAAATATCTCCATATATTTGGGCCTGAGGCCTGATACTTCTCAGTTCTCACTTCAACTGAACTTCTGTTTTCTTCTAGCGAGACATAGACATCACATATGGAGCTGCAGGGCGAATAACAAGACTCCTCTTTTAACAAGCTTCCTAGTGCGACTTAAATCTCAGTTCAATATAGAATCGAACAACCCTTGCCTAATCTCGAAGAAATGGAACCCTCTACTCCCGCTCCTCAATATCTCGTAATGTCCACGGTAACAAAGAGCCCTTACCGTATTTCTATCTTCTCTTTGCAACTTTCCAAGCCCCTGGTACATTTGAGGAGGCCTCACCGTCGGCATCGTCATGCTAACGCAACTGTCTACTATAGTTATGTCTCTCTGCGTTTCTTTTTTTTTTTTTTTTGTTGCTTACCAACATTTATTAATAGCATAGAGCATTATCTATATCTTAGAGCAATATATATGTATATACAAACAATGACAGTAACAATGACTAAACAAGTTAAGGTTAAAATGAATCTAAGCACTGGAGCCCCCCTTCCCCCTTCATTAATTATCTATTTATTTATTTATTCATTTATTCATTTATTTTATTTCTTTTCATTGATGTAATTTGTTTTTCCTTTTAAATCAACGTAGTGTAGTGTAAGTAAATAGCATAGCCGTATTGTAAGTTGTGTTTTTATTATTGTAAATAAAATTTAAAAAAAAAAGAATAATAGATCTGCTTTTATGCACCCCGAGTTTGTTGTCAAAGCTATTGGAGAGCTTCTTTGCAATAATTGTATTGTTGAGCACGATTTTCCCCCATATTGTGTCAATCCTCTAACCGCAGCGGAGGGTAAGAAGCTCCGTCTCGTTATCGACGTTCGCCATGTAAACGCATTTGTTTCGAAGATCTTAGATCTCTATCCCAGGTCCTGGAAGAGAATCATTGGTTTTTTTCCTAGGATCTTAAGTCAGGTTATCATCATGTCGACATCTTTGCAGATCACCAAAAGTATCTAGGTTTTTCGTGGATAATTAACGGTAAACCCAGATATTTTTGCTTTTCAGTTCTACCATTCGGTTTAAGGTCGGCTTGCCATTGTTTTACTAAGCTTATGAGACCCTTAGTTAAGCGCTGGCGCTCATTGGGCCACATATCTTTTGCGTACTTAGACGACGGTCTTACTAGTCAGCCGGACTTCATCTCCGCTATGGCTGCAAGTCCTATCCAACAAAAGGAGCTCAGGTTGTCCGGCCTCGTGATTAAAGAAGAAAAATCTAACTGGAGTCCTAGGCAAGTCGGAGAGTGGCTCGGCCTTATAGTCGATGCCATCGCTATGCGATACAAAGTACCAGAAAAGAAGTTAGACAAGCTGAGATCCCTGCTCAATGGTGCTGTCAGTGACAAATACCTAACCATCCGACAACTGGCCAAGATTGCAGGCTCAGTCATATCCATCAGTTTGGACGTGGGCCCGATTGCTCGGCTATGCACGAGGCAGATGTACTATTCCATCGAATCAAGGACCGGAGGCTGGGACCAACGCCTGACGCTCTCACCGGCACTCTTAGAGGAGCTGAGGTTTTGGTTGTTCAACATCGACAGCTTCAACGGTTTCGCTATCAAACCTCCGTGCTCAACCTCTCCCATAGTCATTTACACCGATGCTAGCGACTTCGCATTCGGCGGGTATTCGACCAGTTTGTCTGAGTCTGACGTGCGAGGCATGTGGCTACACGAAGACGCTTCAAAGAGTTCTACTTTCCGCGAGGTGAAAGCAGTTCTTTACGTTTTAATGTCTTACGAAGAAAAGCTTAAGTCATCAAGAGTAGTTGTCAAGACCGACAGCCAACGCGCAGCCCGCGTCTTTACAGTTGGAACTACTGAAGCCTCATCTACAGAGATTAACTATGGACATTTTCCAGCTATGTTTCAGACAAGATATTACTCTCGAGACTCAGTGGATTCCCCGTTCGCTCAACGATAGAGCAGACGTGCTAAGCCGCTTTATTGATCCTGATAATTGGTCTGTTCATCCTTCAGTCTTCTTCCTCATGCTAGATGCTCGATTTGGTCCGCACACAGTGGATCGCTTCTCTTCCCACTAAAATTCCCAGGCTACCTCACTTCAACACCAAATACGCATCACCTGGTAGCTGTGGCGTTGACGCGCTTACCCAAGATTGGTCTGGTCACAATAACTGGTTATGCCCTCCAGTCAACTTAATAGTAAAGTGCGTACGCCATCTCGAATCTTGTCATGGCACTGGAACACTGATCATTCCTGAATGGCCATCAGCTTTTTTCTGGCCGTTTCTGCATGCCAATTCCAGTTCCTTTAATTCAAGCCCTTCGTGAAAGAGGTCGTGCCGCTACCAAGGATAAAAGATCTCTTGCTGGAAGGCGATCCTGTAAAAGACGAGGCAGTCTGTTTTTGTTGGCTGCACAGCGTTTAGAATCTTAGCATTACGGCTCAAGTTTATCTGAATTATTTATTTCTGTTTTCCATATTTTCTTGCATTGTGCATCAAGGCCTTACTCACTTAGAATAAGCTAATTGGCCCATTTTATGGAGTGAAGGAATCTTTATTGCCATTTGTTCCTATTGCTTGTTTGCGCGCGTTTTTGTTAAGAATTATTTATGCAAAAGCCATTTAGGCTGTGTAAGCCATTTAGGCTATGTAAGCCATTTAGGCTACGTAAGCCATTTAGGCGATCATAACTTGCCTCCCGCTTTCGCGGTTCTCTCGCAAATTACGCGCGTGTGTCCATTATTTTAGCCAACTTTGGCCTCTTTATGTGTGTGCTTTGTAATAGCACGCGCAATTGAGGGCGGTGTGGATCAATTTACTCACACTAGGTGTGTTCTTGTTTCATTGTTATACAGATATATTCAATAAAGGGATCTGGTCCGACGCCAGGGAATTGGAGTATCCTGAAATGGTTGTTCTAGTCAAAGTCAGAAGTCCTCAAAGGCGTTGAAAAGGGCGCCCACGAAAGGAATCTCTACTACTACTACTATTCGTGAAGAGTTCAAGACCCATGCATCGCCATTTGCCGTTAACATTCAACAGTTAAGCATGCACAACATGAAATCTGCAGCTGGTGCAGCATCAAACTCATTAGACTCTGACCTGATTGACAGGCACGCCGGTTGGCGCTTCTCATCTTCCAAAAGGCGTTACATTTAAGTGTCCAAGTCGTTGAACTTATAAGGAGCATTATGAAAAGTCCTGTCAGGGGACGAGGAGTAGTCTCGGCCTGACCCAGATTTCCTACATTTAACTTTACGAGGTTTTACGGTTAGGTTTTTCCTGGCCTCCCTGGCTCTTCTCGATAGTTGAAAATTCTATCATTTTTGCTCTGTATTGTGTAAAGTATCTATTTGTAAGAAATAAACATGGTTGT
>NC_090881.1:3736917-3746917 GCF_036669935.1 Montipora foliosa
TCAAGCAAATACCAAAAACAAAAAAATTCAATCTAGGATACAGAAGTTTCAAAAATTATAAACTTTTGTAATATTATACATCGACGACTTCAGTATTAATTTTAAAGAATACGCTACGGCAGATTTTGACAGGACTCAGTAATTAAGTATGAGTTTAGGATGTATAAATTATCACTCAATGATCATCATCCGAGATTTCTAATTAGAGGTTTAGCTACAACATGCGTAAATACCGATGTGCATAACAAAGAAACACTTCGTATAAAACTTTATTAAATAAGTAGGATAGTACGCGCACTCTCATTGGCCAATAGGTGTGTTTAGATGAGAGTATTGAAACACGGCTGTGACATCACACGAATTTTAAATGGTTATGTTGTCAGACGCGCGTTTTGATTGGTTGGACGGAAATATGAGCTTGTATCAAGAAAATCTGTTTCAATCTAGAAGTAAAAGAAGCAGCATTTCCCTTCATTTGTCGAATTATCTTTCAGAAATATTTTATAAAAGCAATGGAGGATTTTTTTCCGTGTTTCCACAGCCTCATCTAAACACTCGAGGAAGTTGGGAGAATTCTCGTCAGTTATGCAAACCCTCGACTGCGGTTTGCATAACTGTTTCGAATTCTCCCAACTCCCCCTCGTGTTCAGATGAGGCTATGGAAACACGGAAAACATCCTCTATTGCTTAAATAGAAATGAATTTTGGTAGTTGTGGCTAAAACAAAAAGCCGAAAGGAAGAAATTTAAAATGTAATGGTTGTATAGCTTTGCCGGATCAGTCAAGAAACAACCTTGCTCTAAATCCATGGTGATCATGCTTAAAAAAAAAACATCTTAATTGAGCGTCAAGTTACGCTGAAAAGCCGAAAATAGTATTTCCGAGAATTTTTTTTTTTTTCATACTTCTCGGGGAAGGGGGATGCGCAAAAACGTATAAACTATTGTAAATCTCCTAAGAACATTATCATTGACCAAAAAAAGTCTTGAAGAATGATTCTAATGTTTACTTCAACAGTAGAAACTTTGTGATTGTTATCGCGTTTATCGCGTTCGAGCGAAGCGAGACGCTTACTAATGGTGTCGATTTGAGCATTTTCATGAGACTGATTACTCGCCTCGATTTTATGCGGGAAGCCTTGTGCCAACGCGTCGTGACGTAATGGACAAAATATCGCAGGCTCAGAACATGTGCTCGATTTTCTAGGGTTAACCTGCGCTGCCTGCGACTTAGCTTGGAGCGCTTTTTTTTTAGTTTTTCTCCACGAGTGAAATTGTGTTTATTTATTGATATTTAACAAGTTTGTCTCTTTCGCAGCCGTTTTTGGCGATGTCACGCAACGCTCCCACCAAAGAAACTGCTGCACACATTCAAGCCAAATTTCTTTTCTATTGTCCATTGTGTTAACGGTCTGTTAAAACAACAAAAAAGGCAAGCAAGTTAAGGGTGACGAAAATCATTCATTGCGATTTCTGGCAGCCCAATGTAGGTATTTAGATTGAAACGCCGAAAAAATCTCGACCGCCCAACAAAGAGTACTTATTTTCGGCAGCAATAGTATCCACATATTTGCAACAGTATATAGTACTAGAAACTATTTGGGCATTTTAAACAGAGTTAACTGGAGAGAGTGTTGTGCATTTGCCGGGTTACTGGCCGCAGATTGAATCTGTGTTTTGACCAAAGCAAAACGCCATCTACCGTAACAGAAAGCCTTACTATTACCTATCTTTTTAACAGCCGCGGTCAGATTTTGAGTACACTTTTGTTTGCTTCGGTTTCAGCTCTGTTTACATAGTTACATAGTGGCAGTTAAGAATAGAGGAAAATAATAAAAATATTGAATAATGTCCTTATATTTACATCGGTTCATTATTTTAGTTAACAAGGTCACTTTGAAAATACAAAGAACAGACCTGCATTTTTGTGATGATCAAGCGCATTGATGAAACTAGAGGTGTTATTTGGTCGAATCGCACGATACAGTTCCAGAAAATGGAAAGCCTACCCTGGTCAGTAGTATCGATTCTCAAACCTCTGCTAACATATATTAGTTGGATCAATAGAACATGTAAATGTGACGATAAACTAAAAACCCAACACAACAAACAAAGAAACAATAGATTAAATTGGCATTTGATGCAAGACTACTATCCTCCGTAAAAATGTAAAACAATTAACGGATCTGACTATCGAAAGTAAGGCAGCTCAAACATACTCCCTAATCTGTGATTACTGCTAGTTTCTAGATATAAGTAATTTCAAAGTTGAGGAGAAGGGTAAGAGGACACTTGTTCAGGCTTATGAAAATCTGTTTGCATCTGATTAGGGTCATTCCTGGACATGCTCAGTGAGTATTTCCTTACTTTGTAGAGACAGGCAGTTTCCGCTGCCCGGATTCCCGCAAGTTGGATAATGTGCCATGAAGCCTGAATCTGACACAGAGGAATCAGTAACGAATCGAACGAGTAGATTTCAATGGCAACTAGATTGTCACTGACTGATAAGTAAACGCCCTATTCGCTCTAAATCAAATGCAGGCTATTGGGGAAAGTGAGGAGGCGAAAGAGGCAGCAGATATTCTTCTCTCTATTCAACAAATATACTGAAAGTAGTATATAATGGCAGCTGTGCAGTCGATCTTGTGTTCTGTTCTCGTCGTTGCTGCGCATTGATTCTTGGATCAAGTTAGAAAGTTGCCGAAATTTGTTTGTTTACATCCTATACTTGCTACAAGTTCACTATTTGTACATTCAATGTGCTGTTAAAAAAAAGGTTCGAGAGAATTTTAGTTGGCCTTCATGGCAAGCGTTTCTGTGTTTTTTATTTCTTTTCTTTTTTTCTTAAGCAAGGAACAACGCTTGATGATTTGTCCATTATCCTTCTTCGAGTTTTATTAGTTCAGTGCAAGTTTCATGGAAACTGTAATTCAGATTGAGTTTCACTTGAGTTATTCAGAAAACTCTGTTTGTAAGTTCTTCCACATACGATGTTCGTTTGATATTTCTTCAAGGGCAAAGAAAACTATTAAAGTAAATTAAAAAAAAGAAACATTGAGTTGCTGAAGTGCTCGCCTCTCTTTACCACTCAAGAAACATACTTAAGACTTACTTCAAATCAAAGTACGAAAAAAGACAAATATGATTGCAGATTTATTTTACAATGAATGGAAATGAGGTGCATGAAAACCATAACCACAAAAAAAGACTATGGTTGTAGATTTCAAATTTGCGAACGCGACCTTCAAAATATTAAAACGTCGAGTCTATAATAGTTGAAAAGGTTCTAAATTTGTTTTTCTGTCCTGCAATCGTCTTTTAGTTTTTCCGATATAAAAATTATTGCAGTCCCAACAGGCAGCTTAATATACAATCTTTGACATTTGGCCACGGATAAGTTTATCTTTGTACGGAAAGAAGATTTAATGCGACGAGTGCTTTGAAAAATCACTGTAAGGTCAACGCACGCATAGAATTTATTTATACACATCATTTGTTTACTAACGATTTTGCTTTGAAGCCCTAAATATTAAAGCGGTAAAACTAAGAATATTTTCTTCTTGGGAACTGTGATTGTTAGGGTCAATAGTTTGTTTTGTAGCTTTTGAAAGACATCATTCATGTTATAATTAACAGCACCTCTGGGGTAACCGTTTTGTGATAGCAACTTTTTAAGTGCATCCAAAGACGATTGGTAATAAATAGTTTTAAAGCGTTTTTGAGAAGGGACTACCATGATAATTAAACTAGTAAAATTAAATAAAGCTATAATTGATTCATTCATTTGTAACAAACGAGACGACGAGAAAATCAGATTTACTTTGTGTTTTCGAGGTGTGAACGAATCAGAATTTTGTGTAAAGACCAGTGAAAGTTTTATTTCGATAAATTGATGTTGAAAAAAGAACGATTACGACGTTTGATAAGTACATCAAGAAACGGAATCACATTATTTTCTTCAAACTCTATAGCAATTTTGATGTTTGCATGGCAGCTATAGATACTGTAGAAATTGAGTAACATGCATTGATTTTTACTGTCGAACAGAGGGAAAATATCATCAACGTATCGAAACCAAATAGTGATAACTTGATTTAGTATATAGTAAAACAGTGGACAGCTGCGTTAAACGCCCCACTGATTGACTATTCAAACTCCGGATATCCTTTGCTATTGACCCCCGAGCTCCACTTCGGTGAATAATTGATAAATAGCTAATGCCAGGAGGTTTCTGTAGGTAGAATCATAAAACAGCGGTAAGGGCCAATAGGCGGTCCTAGTACAACTTTTAAGAAACAAGTGCAATTTTGGCAGGTAAAGTATCACGGTGGCAGCTTCATTGGCATTTGCTGAGAAACCAAGGCCTGTGTCCTTCATCTGGTAGGTAACAATCCACACTTAAATAATGTCAAGGCCCTGCGTTATGAGAAATATGTGCCGGGAAAATTCGAGATTGCTTGCAGACTAGGGCTATCCTCATCTCAAAGATAACCCTCTGCTAAACGTTGTCAACACAGACACGCGCGTCCATACGCTGGGCAAGACACTAAACTGCAGGGAGTTACACGAAGTACATACTTTCAACAGGAACACCCAAGGATCTGTTTGAAAGCTACTTACAAATGTAATTTCTGACTGTTGAGCGTGCGAATAAGACAGAAATTGATATTTCTGCGGCACGGGAACAGAAGGGTCTGGGTCTCGATTGGTGCGAGGCATGACGGGTATCAGGTTGTCTATAATGTGCTCGTTCATCACGTGGTGAGCCATTCTAGGCCTGCATCAGGCCGTGTAACTTTTGTTTCTTTTAATGAATTGTTATTGTTTTGTAACTAGAGACGCTTTAAACCCCGGGGGGATCGTGGCACCGCATTGGTTCGGGGAATACGTTTCCAGTTTTTGTCCCTAACGGGGATTTTGGGTTTTCGTATCAGGCGGTGTCACGGGGAATCGCTTTCCTGTAGTTAGTGGTTGTTACAGTTTCGCATGAAGGTGGTTCATGCCTGCTGCTGGTATGAGGCCAAAAGAAACCAAAATAAACCTATAATGGTTGCATTTGTCTGTGTAGTGAAGTTGAAATCTAATAAATTCAAGTTGAAGTTATTCAAAAGAGTATAGAGAGTTTGCAGCTTATCTCTAGAGACACCGATAACTATGCTGCAATATACAATTGCTGGTGGACGAGCAAAAGAAGCTAATGAGAGATCTTTTGTTTTCGTCCATCAACATGGCCGCGATGACGTCACGTGAAAACCTCCTATTTATCGTTCTAAAATCGCGACTAGCAAATTAACCAGTGATCGATTGTGAATTCTAGTTACGGTTTGGTTAACTACATTTTTCACGAACTCATGTGAAGAAAATAGCGCTCGTTAACATTTAAACTTTCATTTTACGGTTCGGTTTACAACACTTTTCACGAGTTCGTGGGATGAAAATAGCACTCGTTTACTGATTACGCCTAAGCGCTCGTTTCAGTGATTAGGCCTGAGCACTCCTTTGTCATTTTAGCTTTCAATTTACGGTTCGGTTACTGATCCTCATAACAAATTGGATAAAATGCAAAGATAAATGACAGATAATTGGCATGCCAGTAAATTTTTTTCGGGCAGGCATCATTGTCGAAAACAATTCTTTCATTGAAAACAACGCTTAAAATTCTTACTTCAAAAAAGTATCAAAATCAAGAAAGTATCGTCAACTAATAGTGGAAATTTAGTCGTGATAAAAAGGAACAACAAAAGTTTGTTCACAGTTCATCGTCGCTACCTATGAGGGGCAGGATTCTCTTGATTTTTTTTTACTGGAATTGCGGCATGGTCGATAAGGTAGCCAGCATCGGCAGCAGTAAGGGTGAACTGGCAGTTGTCAAAAACAGCTCCAGTGAACAAATTTTTTCCTCCATTTTTATCTTGCTGTGGAACAGTTCTTGGCGTAGGTATTTGGCTTTCAAGAACAGGTTTATTACGTGCTTCACATGAATCGAAGTAGCTGCTGAGTTTCAAGGACATGTCCTTTTGCTGCTCTGTGGACGTACTGGTACGTACGTACGCACTCTAAAGAATTTGTTTCTTTGTCCAGCACGTCCAATGAACTATAGAAATGCATTTTGGTTGTTGAGGTTAAAACAAAAAGCCGAGAGGAAGAAACATCAGTCCAGAAACAACCTTGCTCTAAATCCACGGTGATCATGTTAAAAAAGTAACCATCTTAAGTGAGTGTCAAGTTACGCTGAAAAGCCGAAAATAGTATTTCGGAGAATTTTTTTTTCATATTTTTCGGGAAAAGGGGATGGGTAAAAAGGTATAAACTATTGTAAATTTCTTAAGAACATTATCATTGACCAAAAAAAGACTTGAAGAATGATTCTAATATTTTTGATTGAATGTTTTCTCAGGATTGCACCTAATCTAAGATGCACGCAGATATTTATAAGCGTCATGCAGTAGTGTCCCGTTAAGCCTAAGCATTACGTTATTTCAAATTAACAGTAAGAAAGAAGTTTACAGTAAAATTTGAAATAGGACGACCTTGAGGTTATCCCTATAATGGTCTCCTGGGCGATCGAATTTTTCACGTATGTAAAAAGAAATTTCTACTTATAAAATTCCTGCTTACAAATTAAGAATATTAAAAATAGTTAAAAATAGTAAAGCGTGCTCGTGTGTCTTTAGGATTTGCATTCACTTAAAAATTAATAAATATTCATAAGTGTTTTCAGGCGGCTTTTGAAGCCTTTTACACTAGTTGCTCTTTCAAATACATGGTTAGGTAAGTTGTTCCAAGGCTTTGTGATTCTTTCGAAGACGGAATACTTAAAGCAATTCACCTTAGCTGATTTCGTTTGGATCTTGTATTGATGGTTGGCTCTTAGTTGTTTTACTCCTACATGGCTTAAAATAGTCATTAAAATCTAAGCCATTTACGCCGAAAACAATCTTGTAGCATTCAATCAACGACAAATACTCTCTTCTATGTTCTAAAGAGTTCCAGTTTAACATTTTAAAACGCTCTTCGTAAGGCATCTCGCGAGGTCTTTGTCCTAAGGCAATTCGTGATGCACTACGTTCAATTTTTTCGATAGATGAAATGTCTTTTACCTAACATGGAGCCCATACCGGACATGCATGTTCTAAAATTGGTCTTAATAGTTACTTATATAGCATAGAGAAAATTACAATGTTATTGCGACTAACTGTGCGTTTTAACAAGCCTAATACTCTATTTGCTTTGTTTACCGTAAGATCTACATGATACGACCAAGTAAGGTCACTTGACATGTTAACACCCAGATCCTAATATGAATATACAGATTTTAATAACGTGTTAGATGGGTAATATGAGTGTTTGGTTTTGTTCTTCTTGTGCGTTATTCTCATTACTTCACACTTCTTTGTATTAAATTTGACTTGCCAGTCCGTTGCCCATCTGTCCAAAGAATCCAAATCAGACTGTAAGATAGTAATATCGCTTGGGTTGGTTAGTTCCAGGTAAATCTCTTTGTGTCGTCAGCAAATAACTTTATAGTCGATTTAACATCTTCTTGTATATCGTTGACGCAGATCAGAAATAAGATAGGCCCTAAAATGGTGCCTTGTGGAACTCCCGAAGTGACTGGAGACCAATCAGAATGGATGCCGGGTATTACGACTCTTTGTTTTCCGTTTGCCAGAAAGTTCCTTAACCATCGGAGAAGCGATCCGCTAATACCATATCGATTTAACTTCAGAAGTAAACGCTCATGAGCTACGCTGTCAAATGACTTAGCTAGGTCTAGGAAAATTGCATCCGTAGCTTTGGAGTTGTTTCTTGATACTGCCCAGTCATTGTAGCAGCTAAAATAGCCAAACTGGTTTTCATTTAAAACTTGATGGTGTAACCAGAATGCTGATATTCTCGAACATATGATTTTCTCGGCTACTTTGCAGATAATACTCGTTAAGGAGATTTGGCGGTAATTCTCTTTCTGGTATTTGTAACCTTTCTTATAGATTGGTGTTATGTTTGCAATTTTTCAATTCACTGGTAGTAAACCAGAGGAAAAGGACTTGATGAACATTTTACATAACGAGGTAGACAATTGTGGTGCGCATTCTTTCAGGATGCGAGGTGAGACATGTCAGGCCCTGGGGACTTATCATGTATATTAAGTGCCTTCAGGTGTTTTTCTACTTCATTTGCAGTACAATAGATATTGCATAATCCATCGTTTCCTCTGTTTTCGAAGTGAGGTAGATCATTTTCTTCTTGGGTAAATACAGATGAAAAATACAGTTTCATTCGCTGTGCAATACTTTGGTCGCCGGTGATTTCCTCTTCTCCTTCTTTTAGCAAAACTTTTGTCCCCTTGCGTTTGAATTTATGTAATTCCAGAACGGTTTTGGGTTGTTGTCGAATTTCAGATTTTTTGCAAGGTCTTTAAGGGATTGCCATTTCGCAGAGATACATTTATTTTTCAAGGAATCGTTCAAGGCTTTGTAAGCAGTCCATGTTTCTACCCTTACTAATCTTTTTGCTTTTTTTGATAATTTTAGCGTTTATCTTTGAGTTTTTCTCCCCGTGTAAAATTGTGTATTTATTGATATTTAGCAACAAGTTAGTTTGTTTCGGAGCCGCTTTTTTCGCTCTTCCCAAAGAAACGGCTGCTCACATTCGAGCCTAAAACAACAAAAAAGGTAAGCCAATAAAGTGCGACGAAAACCATTCATCGCGATTTCTAGCAGCCCCATGTAGATATTTAAATTAAAACGCCGAAAAAATCTCGACCGCCCAAGAAAAAGCATTATTTTCGGCGGCCATAGTCCCCGATTATTTGCGACAGTATATAGTATTAGAAACTGTTGGGCATTTGCCGGGTTACTGACCGCAGACCGACTCTGTGTTTTGACCAAGGCAGAACCTCATCTACCGTAACAGAAAGCCTTACAATTACCTATCTTTTAAACAGACGCGGTCAAATTTTGAGTACACTTTTGTTTGCTTCGGTTTTCAGCTCTCTTTACATAGCTACATAGTGGCAGTTTAGAATACGTGAAATTGCGAGTACAGGAAAAAATTGACTTTTAAGATAATAAAAATACTGAATAATGCCATTATATTTACATCCTTTCATTCTTTCGGTTAACGCTGTCCCTTTGAAAAGACAAACAACAGACCTGCATTTTTGTGGTGATCCAGCGCATTCATAAAACGAGAGATATTATTGGGCGAGTCGCACGGCACAGTTTCAGAAAATGGAACTGTAGCTGTGATTGGCTCAATCCGAGAAAGGAATCTGGTTTCAATGTAAGCACCCGTTTATTTCGTGGGAGCATTGCGTGACATCGCCAAAATGGTTCAGAAGGAGACTAGCCACAAGTATGATTAATGCTATTTGTCAAAACTTCGGAAAGCTGTGTAGTGCTGTTTTTTTAATTTAATTATTTATTTATTATTTTAGGAAACTGACGTTGCATTTCGTCCTTGGTTCGTACGCAATTGCTAATCGATATAACAATTCTTTTGTCTTGAGCCATTTTAGTCCGGTAAATAAAAGTGTACCTTGGTCAATAGTATCTATTCTCAAACCTCTGCTAGCAGATAATAGTTGGTTCAATAGGACATGAAAATGTGACGATAACCTTAAAACCCAACACAACCTCCACGCAGCAAACAGAAAAACAAACAAACATCAATATGTTTCTGTTATGCATCTAAGTTAAATTGGCATTTGATGCTGGGCTATCCTCAGTAAAAATGTAAGATAATTCATAGATCTGAATATCTCAACAAAAGGAAGGCAGCTGAAAAAAAAATTCCTAATCATTACCAGAAATTCGAGTCATATTGCGTCACGAATACAGCATGTCAATCAAATGGAACAGAAAAAATGGCTGCCCGATGTTATAAAGAAATGTATGGGATCTAAAATAAAATATCAATTTTTGGCAGTTCAAATAAATTAAATTCGATGTGCCGACCTTTCCCTGATAAATAATATGCAACTACACTACGAATAGAAG
>NC_090881.1:3751917-3769417 GCF_036669935.1 Montipora foliosa
GAAACTTTGCGATTGTTATCGCGTTTATTGCGTTCGAGCAAAGCGAGACGCTTACTAATCGTGCCGATTTGACAATTTTCGTGACACTGATTACTCGCGCCGTGACGTAAGGAACAGAATATTGCAGGCTCAGAACATGTGCTTGATTTGCTCGGGTTAACCTGCGCTGCCTGCGACTTAGCTTGGAGCGCTTTTTTTTTAAATGTTTTTCTCCGCGCGTGAAATTGTGTTTATTTATTGATGTTTAATAACAAGTTTGTCTCTTTCGCAGCGGTTTTTTGCGATGTCACGCAACGCTCCCCCCCGAAGAATCAAGCCAAATCCCTTTTCTATTGTCCATTGTGTGAACGGTCTGATAAAACAACAAAAAAGGTAAGCAAATTAAGTATGACGAAAATCATTCATTGCTATTTCTGCCAGCCCTATGTAGGTATTTAGATTAAAACGCCGAAAAAATCTCGACCGCCCAACAAAGAGTATTTATTTTCTGCAGCAATCACGGTACCCATATATTTGCAACAGGATATAGTACTAAAAAAATATTTGTGCATTTGTTACTGGTCGCAGATCGAATCTGTGTTTTGACCTAGGCAAAACCCTATCTACCGTAACAGAAAGCCTTACTGTTACCTATCTTTTTAACAGACGCAGACAGATTTTGAGTATACTTTTGTTTGCTTCGGTTTCAGCTCTGTTTACATAGTTAGATAGTGGCAGTTGAGAATAGAGGAAAATAATAAGAGTATTGAATGATTTCGTTATATTTACATTCTTTAATTATTTTAGTTAACACGGTCGCTTTGAAAATACAAAGAACAGACCTGCATTTTTGTGGTGATCGAGCACATTGGTGAAACGAGAGGTATTATTGGTTGAGTCGCACGGTACAGTTTCAGAAAATGGAAAGTCTACCCTGGTCAGTAGTATCGATTCTCAAACCTCTGCTAACATATATTAGTTGGATCAATAGAACATGTAAATGTGACGATAAACTAAAAACCCAACAAAACCTCCACACAACAAACAAACAAACATCAAACGTAAAAAATGTAAAATAATGAACGGATCTGACTATATCAACATAAGTAAGGCAGCTCAAACATACTCCCTAATCTCTGATTACTGCTAGTTTCTAGATATGAGTAATTCCAAAGTTAGGAGAAGGGTAAGAGGACACTTGGTAAGGCTTATCAAAATCTGTTTGCATCTAATTAGTGTCATTCCTGGACATGCTCAGTGAGTATTTCCTTACGTTGTAGAGACAGGCAGTTTCCGCTCCCAGGATTCCCGTAAGCAGCATAATGTGCCATGAAGCCTGAATCTGGCAAAGAGGAATCCGTAACGAATCGAACGAGCAGATCTCAATGGCAACTAGATTGTTGCTCATTGATTTTTGGATCAAGTTCCAGAGTTGCCAAAATTTTCTGTACATCGTATACTTGCTAGAAGAAGTTCACTATTACTATATTCAATGTGCTGATAAACAAAAAGGTTCGAGAGAATTTTAGTTGGCCTTCATAGCAAGCGTTTCTGTGTGTTTTTTTTTTTCTTAAGCAAGGAACAACGCTTGATGATTTGTCCATTATCCTTCTTCGCGTTTTTCTTAGTTCTGTGCAAGTTTCATGGAAACCGGAATTCAGATTGAGTTTCACTTGAGTTATTCAGAAAACTCTGTGTGTAAGTTTTTCCACATACGATGTTCGTTTGATATTTCTTCAGGGGAAAAGATAACTATTAAAGTAAATTTTAAAAAAAACATTGAGTTGCTGAAGTGTTCGCCTCTCTTTACCACTCAAAAAACGTACTTAAGACTTAATTCAAATCAAAGTCCGAAAAAAGACAAATATGATTGCAGATTTATTTTACAATGGATGGAAATGAGGTGCATGAAAACCATAACCACAAAAAAAGATTACAGTTGTAGATTTCAAATTTGCGAACGCGACCTTCAAAATATTAAAACGTCGAGTCTATAAAAGTTGGAAAGGTTGTGAATTTGTTTTTCTGTCCTGCAATCGTCTTTTAGTTTTTCCGATATAAAAATTATTGCAGTCCCAACAGGCAGCTTAATATACAATCTTTGACATTTGGCCACGGCTAAGTTGATCTTTGCAAGGAAAGAAAGATTTCATGCGACGAGTGCTTTGAAAAATCACTCTAAGGTCAACGCACGCATATAATTCATTTATACACATCATTTGTTTACTAACGATTTTGCTTTGAAGCCCTAAATATTAAAGCGGTAAAACTAAGAATATTTTCTTCTTGGGAACTGTGATTGTTGGGGTCAATGGTTTGTTTTGTGTATAGCTTTTGTAAGACATCATTCATGTTATAATTAAGAGCACCTCTGGGGGAACCGTTTTGTGATAGCAACTTCAGTTTTAAGTGCATCCAAAGACGATTGGTGATAAATAGTTTTAAAGCGTTTTTGAGAAGGGACTACCATGATAATTAAGCTAGTAAAATTAAATAGAGTTAATTGATTCATTCATTTGCAACAAACGAGACGACGAGCAAATCAGATTTACTTTGTATTTTCGAGGTGTGAACGAATCCCATTTTGTGTAAAGACCAGTGAAAGTTTTCTTTGGATTAATTGATGTTGAAAAAGTATGATTACGACGTTTGATAAGTACATCAAGAAACGGAATCACATTATTTTCTTCAAACTCTATAGTAATTTTGATGTTTGCATGGCAGCTATTGTTATTCTGTAGAAATTGAATAACATTGATTTTTACTGTCGAACAGAGGGAAAGTATCATCAACGTATTGAAACCAAATAGTGATAACTTGATTTAGTATATAGTAAAACAGTGGATAGCAGCGTTAAACGCCCCACTGATTGACGAGGGTGCCCTATACTTTTTACGTGAAGCGTGATTGGGCGATTTATTTTCTCGTGAATCGTGATTTAGAATTTTTTTTCTTCCTGATTCGTGATTAAAGATGGTAAGATCTTTTCATGTCCACGGGAACGATTTTTTTTCATTAAACGTGACCCGTGAATGAAGATTTGAATTAAACGTGATTCGTGAACCACTGTTTTTTGCGTGATGAATTTCCAGCCATTTTATTGTTTTAGAAATGCACGTGTTGCTTTCGAACGGCTTTGATTAGGTTTTGATGGGACATGGATTTCATATTGAAAGTCATAAAATAGACCACCAATGGTTTTTGAACAAATAAGATAAGACATTACGTCATCTTTTGTCGCGTATGCTGACAGACAACCTCAGCAAGAGTGGAACCATGTGCTCTGACGTAGGGCTGGTTTGAAGTGAACCGGCTTCAAAAGAGAGAGGGGAATTTTTCCTATTTTTTTATGTGAAGTGTATGAACCAACTTTTGTTCGTTAGAGCGGGAATAGTCGGAATATTGACCAATATTTTGGCTTTCGTGCACAGACGCTACATACATAAATATAACGGACTAACCGTGCAAATAATTCAACGACAGTCCAGAAGACTAACAATCGAATTTTCAGTAGAAAAACAGTCATCTACAGCGAATGACGGCGAACCGGGGCGTGCAAACACACAAATCTTAGATTATTTTTCTTACTCTAGAAAAGACTAGAAGTAGTAAAGGGTCGCATCAGTTAGAAGTCGAAATGTGACTCCATCAGACAAGGACAAGTCCAGAGATTCCAACCCTCCCGATTTGATGTGTTCCCTCCCGCTTTCCCGACTTTTATCAGATTTTCCCGATTAATCATGAAATTCTGAAAACAAGGAAAAAAAAAAGCTTAACTTAAGTACTTTTTTGCGATCTGAGTGTAAAACGTTTAATATCTATCCTCAGGAGTATCCTATGTCTCGCCCAGTCTCCCCATTGAAAACCCTGTGTTGAGAAAACTCGTAAGGCCCGCAGTCTTACTCCATGCAAGTCCAAAAATGGCGGGACTCCAGTGGTAAGAATAAAGACCTTATAGAATATTACAAAAATGGTGTCAAAATGCAGGAAATGCCACTTGAAAGAAACTTAATTTGCAAAATTTCCTGGGGGAGGGGGATACCCCGGACCCCTCCTACAGACTCGTGCCTTCGGCGCTAAAAAATACGCCCTAATTTCCTTCAAAACTCAAAAGAGGTTGGAATCTCTGCAGGTCAGACAGACCTGCGATTTAGATGATCACTCGATCGAAGAGCCAAACTCGGAGGATAAACACCTTTATAGAAAGGTTACAAGAAGTGAAAATATTAATTCGTGAATTTCCTTTTTATTTTTACGTGAAACGTGATCGTCTCGAATTTCGCGTGAACGTGAAAGAATTTTGACTGTTATTCGTGACGCGTGAAAAGGCGAAATATTTTTGCGTGACTGAGTTTTACAAAGGGGTATAGGGGACCCTCATTGACTACTCAAACTCCGGATATCCTCTGCTATTGACCTCCGAGCTCCACTTCGGTGAATAGTTGCTAAAAAGCTAATGCCAGGAGGTTTGTGCAGGTAGAATCGTAAAACAGCGGTAAGGGCCAATAGGCGATCCTAGTACAACTTTTGAAAGAAAGAAGTGCAATTTTGGCAGGTGAAGTATCACGATAGCAGCATCATTCGCATTTGCTGGGAAACCAAGGCCTGTGTCCTTCATCTGGTAGGTAACAATCCACACTTAAATAATGTCAAGTCCGTGGGTATGAGAAATATGTGCCGGGAAAATTCGAGATTGCTTGCAGACTAGGGCTATCCTCATCTCAAAGATAATCCTCTGCTAAACGTTGTCAACACAGACACGCGCGTCCACACGCTGGGCATGAAACTAAACCGCAGGGAGTTACACGAAGTACATACTTTCAACAGGAACACCCAAGGATCTGTTTGAAAGCTACTTACAAGAGTGATTTATGGGCAGCCTTCACCTCCAAAAATACGAAGTATGTCAAAAGGAATAGAGCAACGTGAACTGCTTCATTGGCGCAGTGAAGAACACACTAAATGATGAAGAAACGATGCAGCCTAAATACATTCAAGTAGTCTTGTTGCCTTTTGTCAAATGGTTCACTCAAAGAATAAACGAAATAGGAAGATAAGAAATTCTCTAGTCATTACTATTAAACCGTTTTATGGAAATGAAAATCAGTTCATCTTCCAAACGCGAACTGCTATAGTGTGTCAACAAACGGTCTGGTGCGATATTACTAAATGGCTTACTTTAAGGTTGTCCAAACCGGTTTCAATAATTTATAGGGAATGTGTTATTAGAAAGATTAACTCTACAACACTAAAGTTCTGCGTAGCTGGCTGCTCGGTACGCAGAAAATGTAATTTCTGACGGTTGACCGTGCGAATAAGACAGAAATTGATATTTGTACGGCACGCCGGGAACAGAAGGGTCTGGGTCTCGATTGGTGCGAGGCATGATGGGTATCAGGTTGTCTATAAAGTGTTAGTTCATCACGTGGTGAGCCATTCTAGGCCTCCATCAGTCCGTGTAACTTTTGTTTCTTTTAATGAATTGTTATTGTTTTGTAAATAGAGACGCTTTAAACCCCGGGGGGATCGTGGCACCGCATTGGTTCGGGGAATACGTTTCCAGTTTTTGTCCCTTACGGAGGTTTTTTGGTTTTTCGTATCAGGCGGTGTCACGGGGAATCGCTTTCCTGTAGATTGTTAGTTGTTGTTATAGTTTCGCATGAAGGTGGTTCATGCCTGCTGCTGGTATGAGGCCAAAAGAAACCAAAATAAACCTAATGGATCTCATTTGTCTGTGTAGTGAAGTTGAAATCTAACAAATTCAAGTTGAAGTATGTAATTTATTCAAAAGAGTATAGGGAGTTTGCAACCAATCTCTAGAGACAAAGATAACAATGCTGCAATGTACAATTGCTGGTGGACGAGCAAAAGAAGCTAATCAGAGATCTTTTGTTTTCGTCCACCAACATGGCCGCGATGACGTCACGTGAAAACCTCCTATTTATCGTTCTAAAATCATGACTAGCAAATTAAGCAGTGATCGATTGTGAATTTTACGGTTTGTTAACTACATTTTTCACGGAATCGTGTGAAGAAAATAGCGCTCGTTTACTGATTAAGCCTAAGCCCTCGTTTCAGTGATTAGGTCTAAACTCTCTTTTATCATTTTAGCTTTCAATTTACGGTTCGGTTCATTGACAACCCTTTTCACGAGTTCGTGGGACGAAAATAGCACTCGTTTGCTAATTAAGCCTAAGCGCTCGCTTCAGTGATTAGGCTTAAGCACTCCTTTGTCATTTTAGCTTTCAATTTACGGTTCGGTTACTGATCCTCATAACAAATTGGATAAAATGCAAAGATAAATGACAGATAATTGGCATGCCAATAAATTTTTTTCGGGCAGGCATCATTGTCGAAAACAATTCTTTCATTGAAAACAACGCTTAAAATTCTTACTTCAAAAAAGTATCAAAATCAAGAAAGTATCGTCAACTAATAGTGGAAATTTAGTCGTGATAAAAAGGAATAACAAAAGTTTGTTCACAGTTCATCGTTGCTATCTATGAGGGGCAGGATTCTCTTGAATCTCTTCACTGGAATTGTGGCATGGTCGATAGGGTAGCCAACATCGGCAGCAGTAAGGGTGAACTGGCAGTTGTCAAAAACAGCTCCAGTGAACAAATAGTTTATTCAGACAGATATCTATTCCAACCTACGAATCATCACATCTATTTATTGCGTAACAGTGCCCACCCATCTCTTTGTACCAGGGCTATCCCGTTCGGAGTTTCTACAAGAGTTCGCAGAAATTGTTTCACAATTGAAAAGTTTGAAGAACGTAGCAAGGAATATCAGAATTATCTAGTTGATCGTGGTTACCACCCGTCTAAAGTTAAAACACAATTTTATAAGGCCAAAGATACACCCAGGGATGACCTCCTTTCACCTAAAGAACGAGAGAAAAAGGTTATTTTTCCCCTTGTGGTTAATTTTAACCCACATTTGCCCAACATTGGTAAAATCATTAAGTCTTATAGCCATTTCATTCATGATTCACCCACTTTAGCACAGATTTTTCCCAAAGGGTCAATCATTCCATCTTATAGAAGGGCCAAAAACATCAAAGAGCTCCTAGCGGGACACAAGGGATCTTATTATAGTAACAACGACCATTCTGCTACAGGTTGTTTTAAATGTAGCAAAAAAATGTGATTTATGTAAGAACTTTTTAAAGGAGGATAAGATTTTTTACAACGCTGGAACAGATCGTTATTACACTATTAAGCAACATCTTGATTGCAAATCTAAGAACGTAATTTATTTGGCCACTTGCAAGAAGTGTAGGTTTCAGTACGTGGGTTCAACATCCAATGAATTCAAGGTCAGGTTTCGGAATCACAAATCGGCTATGCTTACTGCTAACAAGACTACGTGCGAATTAGCGGTGCGTTTCAATAAGGTTGAACACCGGATGTCTGACTTTGAATTCATAGTCATCGAAAAAGTTGTTAATGAAAGTGAAGATCACATTGATAGGCGTTTACTCACAAGGGGAGCTCTCTGGTGCTCCCAGTTGTGTACTCTTCATCCCCACGGCCTTAACAAACCATCAGAGTTTAACTCAAAAAAATAGAATTAGGTTCAGCTAATAAGTTTTATGTATTTTTTAGTCACTTTCAGACATACTCTTTTCTATTCAAATATTTTTTCCCTCAAATTCCTTATAACTTTAAATTAGATATAATACTTTTTAATTTTTTATTGTGATGGTTACCTGCCATGATTAACTCTGCATTGTTCACTTTGCGAGATATTGGGAACTTACAAATTATGTACTATTGTGAAAGTTGTTTTTTCTGTCTATAAGCTAGCCTATTTTGTCACCAATTCATTAGCACTTGTTTGTAAATTTCATGCAATTAAGCAATCTGTTTATTTCGTAACTATCACTTTTTCACATATTTAAGATCTTGTAACCAACTTAGACTAGGTTTACAGTAGAGGAAATTGTTCCGGATTCGTTAATATTTCCGGATTCATCAAATTTAGAGTATTCGGATTCGTAAGCGTTTACACTGAAAGAATATTCGGAGTCCCAAATTGCTCAAAACAAAACTCACTGAGCAATCTGGGACTCCCCTCCCTCCAGAACTCATTATACTCGTCACCAGGCGTCCCGAGTTCAGTGCCATTTTGAATTGGACACTTCGCGAGGACAACGCTGTCGCGCCGCCATTTTAGCAGGTCAACTTACAAGTTCTACGCAGCCTGGTGGCATCGCGTTGCTACCTGGAGATGCTTCAGTGGATTCATGGTTTAGAGAAATTCCTGTTCCACGAACCTGGTGTGTTTATTTAGCGACTGGATTCGATTTTCGCGAAAATCGTGCTTGTTTTGGGTCGATTGGAGTCCCGACACTGGCTTCAGTCTCCTACCTTGTTACTACACTATGAAGGGAGGTGAACGCGGACCATTTTTCCCGAAACTTCGTGCACGTATTAAAGACAACAACAGCTCACCACATGGTCTCCATTTCCTAGCAAATTTTCAGACCTAAACTTCGCCTCGTATGTTCTCTATATTTTAATACCTACGTGACGCACACAGTGAGCCTGGGTTACCTGTGCCTGAACCTGCAACAAGATTAGGCAACCGGAGACCGTAAGCAATGTTGGCACCAGATCCTCCATTTTGGTTTTACTGCAAACTCAAAAGATCGCAGGCGGAAAAATATCCCGATTCGAGATCAAAATCGTTTACACGACAAAACTTTCCGGATTCAAAAGTTTTCGGATTCAAAGTCCCCACTTTAGATTCCTGATTCAAAATCTCCGGAGACACGACCAAACCGGGAAGGTTTTATGTCGGATTCGTCCACCTTTGTGTAAACGGCAAAACTAATCCGGTACTAAAACGTTCCGGATTCATCACGAATCCGGAACAGTTTCCTCTAGTGTAAACCTAGTCTTAGTTCCAGCCAAGTATTTTTTTAGTTTTTAGCTTGTATCGTGAACACTGAAGAAGCCCGAAGGGCGAAACGTCTGTCCCCTACATTAAACATGGACCTGTGAGTAGTTTGCTTTTGACTCCACTTTTCATTCAACCTATATAAATATATATCTTTGCCTTGTGTGTTTACTTTTTTTTCGCTCTACTTGTAATGGTATTGAGCGCTCTTCACCTTCACACCACACAGTGACTATAAACTTGTAAGGAGAATGAATCAAAGTGCCACTGTCGTTACTCGTGGATATGAAAGTTTAACTTACCGCGATTGCTTAAAATTGGCAGGCTAAAGTTTTTTTTATGCATTATCATTGATAGTTGGATAATTTTGTAACAGCACGGTGGGCTCTCGTCTGCAACTAGATACCCAAAGTAATGCATTTATGTGAGGTAATCCCCTTTGCTGGAATTCAACCCTGTGAAATAAGTATACCATTTCTCCAATAGGCATAAGATTACTCGTTAACACATCCTCTATAAAGAGCTGTACCATGTGTTCAAAATTCGTTGCACAGATGACAGGGTAATTTAGCATAAGGTCTGATTTTTGTTGCCAGGTCATATTGTTAATGTCATCAGGTTTAGCAAGTAGAGCAGATCCATTCAGTAATATTAACACTTTTTGTGCCAGTTATACATTCCTCCAACAAACCTTGCGAATATTTATCACTATATTTGATACTGTTACACTTAGAAACAGATAATCTGAACCATAAATGATCACAGCAAGTGCATACATATTCAGGGCCATGTATTATCTTATCACTAATAGAGTCTTGACCTTGACAAATCTCAGTTTGGTTTAGCCTTAAGCTCTGCATAGCTTTTCTTAAATGGTTTTATGCTTTTCTGTTTAGGTCTCTGATATGTTCTGGATTGCTTGGATTTGATGGATTTGGATCAGTTTGATTTGTTCAAGTTGTATTCATGTGGATTTGATGACTCATAGCTGTAATATCCAGTCCAGCATTCCGACAATTCCAGTATAGTTCAGTTTTGCACATGTGCATACCTATCGTCTTTTGTAGTGCCACGTTGTGAGATGTAGTCGGCAAAGTGATAGCTTATGTTATTAAACGGCATTTAAACAGAGAAGACTCGCGGTTGTTACACTGGCGACGAGGATAAACACGTTGAATTACAAGAGAAATCTAGCAAGCCAAGTCTGAAGCCCAGCGAGAGAGGCAAGCAGGCAAAATACTTCAACGCGTGAATCGATCGATCGACAAAACATGTCTCACACGGAACAAGCAGATGCTGGCGCAGCAGCTCCAGTTCAAGTTATCACGGCAACGAGAAATCTAAAGTCTCAACCATTTATCCCAGGAGATGACCCGATAGTAAAAGGGAAAGCGTGGGACGACTGGCTTGAAGAAATCGAACGGGAATTCAGATACTTCAAGATTACGGAACCGCTCGACAAGAAAGATGCACTCATCATTTATGGCGTGAAAGAGATCGCTCGCCTGGAGAAAAGTTTACCAACCCCGACAGATGGCGCTAACGAGTACGACAAGTTGAGAAAGAAGCTAAATGACTACTTCAAACCGAAGAAAAATAAACACCACGCGAGATACGTATTCCTCAAAATGAGACCGACACATGACGAAACAACGAACGCGTACGCTGCACGTTTGAGGGAGAAAGCCAATGACTGCGAATTCGAAGCCAATTGCGATGAACGAATCTTGGAACACCTCATCCAAACAACACAGAATCGATCGCTTATACAAAAAGCCATCAACAAGAAATGGGATTTGACACGGTTTTTAACCGAAGCTGCTCAAATTGAAGACACATCGCTTCAAATAAGCGACATGAAAATTCATCAAGACGTGAAGAAACTTGGGCGACGCTTCGAGAAGTGGCATTCACTCAAGGACAAACAAAGCGGTAAAGGAAAGCAACCCTGTGGATACTGCGGACAAATAGGCACACACGAGGAAGGCAAGAACTGTCCAGCGTATGGGAAAAAATGTATGAAATGTCAAAAGTTCAACCACTTCAGTTCAGTGTGTAAGTCTAAAGGCCCGCACAACAGTAAGAAAGGCAACGACCAAAAACGCGATCACAAGCCACCAGAGAATCCAAGGCACAAGCGCCGTGTAAAGAGAACCACTGAAGGAGAAGATGCCGACAACTCAACAAGTTCCGATGACGAGTTCTTCTGCCAAGCCGTAAGACACCTGAAGCAAGTGAAGAAAATCAAAACCGATGGTGAAGACAGAACCGTATCAGTGAAGATAGAAGATGTTGATGTAAGAGCTGAGCCTGACAGCGGAGCAGAAGTAAATGTCATGGATGAACACCAATTTAAAGCATTGACAAACCGGTCCAGTGTGAAACTTACACTACAACCGAGCAGAGTAAAGTTAAGCACCTTGCAGAGTGAGCTACCCGTGAAAGGAGAGTTTACAGCCACAATAAGGAACCAGACCTGTGGAGCAGTCGTAAGATTTGCTGTGACCAGAGGAAGAATCAACTCCCCACCCCTCATCAGCAAAAGTACCCTTCAAGAGCTGGGTATGTTACAGATCAGAGCAGATGGTTCTTTCGCCGAGACCAATGACTTGAGAATCCAAGAAGAACCACCAGACGTCAAAAGTGTCAAGCGAGATAAAGATCTCAAACCTGGAATAAAAGAAATGACTGATCAATACAGTGACGTATTTAAGGGTATCGGGAAGATTAGAGACATTAAGAATGGAAAAGAGTTCTATGCGAAGTTTAGCATGAGACCAGAAGCAGTGCCCGTAGCTCAAAGACCGAGACCAGTGGCTTACTACCTGCAAGAGCCATTGAAGCAATGGCTGGGCCAATGTGTAGAAGAGGAGATATTCGAAGAAGTTCCTGAAGGCGAGGCAGTCACATGGTGCTCACCGCTGGTTGTTCAACCAAAGCCGAAGTTCAACACTGTAGACAAGGAGAACCGCACATGATCAGGGCCAGTGTGGACCTCAGGGTACCAAACCAATTCATGGAAAGAAATAGGATCACCCAGGGACCTATTGTTGAAGACTTCATGTACAAATTTCATGATTGCACTGTGTTCTCCAAACTTGACATGCGGCAGGGGTACCACCAACTCCTACTCGATCCAGAGTCCAGAAAAATTGCCACTTTTAGCACCCCGTGGGGGAACATGCGACCAAAACGTCTAATCTTTGGAGCAAAAGCCTCGCAAGATCTCTTTGACGAAGCTATCTACCGAATATTTGGAGACATACCAAGATGCCTCAACCAACGGGATGATATCCTGCTAGGAGGAAGAAACATGGAGGAGCACAACAAGATACTGGAAGCAGTCCTGCAGAGAGCAATGGATTTTGGAATCACATTCAATCCTGACAAGTGCCAGTTTGGAGTCGAGGAGATAGAGTTCTACGGACACAAATTCACGAAAGACGGATTAAAGCCAAACCCAGACAAAATCAGAGCTGTCAAAGAAAGCAGTCCACCAAAATCAAAAGAAGCGGTGCGAAGTTTCCTTGGCATGACGGGATACCTTTCAAAGTTCATCCCAAGATACGCACCACTAACTGCACCATTGCGGAAGCTAACCCACAAAGATACAAAGTTCAAGTGGGGAGCAGAAGAGAATGAAGCATTTGAGAACCTGAAAGCAAGCATAACTAGTGAAAGCACAATGGCATACTTCAACCCAGCTAGACCAATCGTTGTGAGAGTGGAAGCCAGTTTCCATGAAGGGCTCTCAACCGGATTATTCCAAGAGACAGGTTGTGGTCTCCAGCCAGTTCACTTCATTAGTCGTACCATGACCGACACGGAGAAACGGTACAGCCAGACAGAAAAAGACGCCCTGTCAGTTCATTGGGCGAAGAACAGGTTCAGCATTTACCTCCTTGGAGCACCAAAATTCAAGATCATCACTGCCCACAAGCCACTGCTCCCACTGTTTAACAAGGCAGCCATGCGACTCCCACCGAGAATTGAAAAATGGGTGATGGGAATGCAAGATGTCGACTTCGAGCTAATCTATGAGCCTGGAAAAGATGATGCAGACCCCCTTGACTTCCTGTCAAGACACCCATTGCCAGAGAAAGGAAAGGATGCTGTAGAGAGAGTAATCAAATATGTCTTGAAAGCCGAGCATGCTGTCGTTGTAGATCAGATCAAGGAAGAAACTTGCAAAGATACCCAACTTCAAAAACTGTCGGCCAGGATACTAACCGGGGACTGGGAACGTTACAAAAAGGACCCAGACATTGCACCATTCTACAGTGTGCAGAATGAATTGTATACAGTGGATGGCTTACTCTTTCGTATGAATCAGATCATCATCCCCAGAAGCTTGCAGAGACAAGTCATTAAGGCTGCACACCACCTCGGACATCTGGGAACGACCAAAACAAAGCAAATGATAAGAGCAAAGTATTGGTTTCCAACCATGAACACCATGATCGAACAGATCATTGGACAGTATTACGAATGCCAGGTTACCACAAAGCAGCACAGGCAGGAACCCATCAAAGTCACAGACATACCCAAGAAACCGTGGGATGTCATAGCTGTAGACTTCAGTGGACCATACCCTGATGGCCGTTATAATCTAGTAGCCATAGACAAGAGAACAAGATATCCTGAAGTCGCGAAGACCCACTCAACAGCTTTTCAACCAACCAAGGAAAAGCTCAAAGCAATGTTTGCCACTCATGGCACCCCAAGACAGCTGGAAAGTGACAACGGACCACCGTTTAATTCCAGAGAGTTTGCAGAGTTCGCTAAAACAGAGGGATTCCACCATCATCGAGTCACCCCAGAACATGCACGTGCCAATGGCGAAGCGGAAAGCTTCATGAAACTGCTTAATAAGACAGAGCAGATCACCCACCTTAAAGGCGGGAATAGCAGCATAGCTATTCAAGAAATGCTGACAGGCTACCGCTCAACACCACACCCTGCCACCGGAATAGCACCCTATGAAGCCCTCATGAACAGACAAGTGAGAACCAAATTAGACCATCAAACGAGGGAGAGCAGCGAGAATGCTCGTGACACAGCCATCAATGAGAGGGATGAGAGATACAAAGAGAAGCTCAAACAGAATGCTGAGAACAGGAACACTAAGGCACACAACTTCATTGTAGGAGATCATGTATTGTTGAAGCAAAAGAAGAGGAACAAATGGTCCACAGCATATGAACCAGCTTTCTACACCGTAATCCGAACCGACGGATCAAGCATTGCCGCACGTCGAATCACAGATGGACGGGAAGTGTATCGGGACGCAAACCAGTTCAAGATTGCCAACGCTTTGGTCCAAGACAATGCCAGTGAAGAGTGGGACGACCGGGAAGGAGAACCGACCACAGAGGATTGGAGAGAGAAAATCCTGCTGAATGCCAACCCCAGTCAGTCCAAGAGGAGATTATCTCCAGCACAGAGGAAATGGTCGAAACCAACAGCAGTGACAAAACGGAACAGAACAAACCAATTGAGTCCTCAGCAGCTGTAGCCAGACGAAGGCGTGATCGGAGGCGACCAGACTATCTGAAAGACTATGTTACCTAGACTGTACTAAGCTTATGCTCACTGGACATAGACATTTATATGCCCTGAACATTTTCTGTTTAAGCGTAGAACATTGGACATTTTGGGACATTGTTTTCTAGTCTCGTTTTATTTAAGGAAAAGACCGTCTCTGGAAAAAGGGAGAAATGTAATATCCAGTCCAGCATTCCGACAATTCCAGTATAGTTCAGTTTTGCACATGTGCATACGTATCGTCTTTTGTAGTGCCACGTTGTGAGATGTAGTCGGCAAAGTGATAGCTTATGTTATTAAACGGCATTTAAACAGAGAAGACTCGCGGTTGTTACAATAGCTTGCAGAACTTCGTGATAGCTTTGATAAACATTGGTGTACTTTGATAGCTTCGGTGTTACTCTCCAATTGGCAGTCACCTTCCAAATGGAATTTATTTATTCCCCGTGAGCTTAGGGGATGAACAGCACTGTCTTCTCACATTGTGTCTGTCGATTCCATTTCTACACGTATTAAAGTCTTCGCGTTGGTCAGTGAAAGGCGGTTCACAACTAATTGCATCAATCTGTACTTGTTCAGAATATTTTGCTTCACCTTCGAAGAAAGCCATTTCTTTAATTCTTCCGTTTCTTGCTTCTAAATGCAGCGGAAGGTGCTCAAACACTTAAGTATAAAAGCGGCATACAGCAATGGCGGCGCACAACCACGCGAACAGGAAGTAGCTTTCTTAGCTGTGTTGTGATTATCCATCCTGATTGGTGATTGGCTTATTAGATCGAACTTCCGGTTACGCAGGAGTGACACATTTGCATAAAGAACCTCACCAAAACTCGTGGATATATCCACGAGTAAAAAATGAGTCGGTGGCGAACTTCTCACAGGTCTAGTATATTTTAATCTCGTGTAAACGTTTCGCCCTTCGGGCTTCACGCTAAGAACTAAAAACTAAAAATACCTGGTACAACTGAACTTGCGCTATTTATACAAAACCATGAACCAGAAGGTGTAAAATGTTTAAAATTACAAAAAAATTATAAAAAATCACAATAATATGTCACGTAATATGTGCGATTGGAATTCATTAAGTGGACAATACGTGAGATAAGAAATAGTTAGCTCTATTCCGAAAAAGGCGTTAATCACCAGACATCGAAACCAATAATTTAAAATAAACAACAGGACTTTGTAAATCATGCAATCAGATGGCCATATGATGAGCGCAAAACAAGATCCCAAGAGAAAGCCTCTGGAACCACGCCAGTACTAAAAACAACAGAACCCCGCCCAGGGGCTCTAAAAAGTAATAGAATCCCTGAACAGGGCTTGTGAGAATACCCATCTGCACAGCGTAACTGAAAAAAAGCCCAACTGGTTGCACAATTACTCCAGTGAATGATTAATTAAACTTTATTCTATTTTTGGAATTAAACTCGGATCTTTTGCTCAAGCCGTAAGGTTGGAGGGTGCATAACTGTGCGCACCAAAAGGCCTCTCTTGTGAATAAAACCTTGTCCATATCATCAGTAGTGTCATTAACAATTTTTCCAATAACAGTGAACTCAAAGTCAGACATGTGATGTTCTTTCCTGTTGAAATGGACGGCCAATTCACACGTGGCCTTGTTGGTCAACATAGCCGATTTGTGATTCCGAAATCTGACCTTGCATTCATTCGATGTTGAACCTACGTATTGAATCTTGCATGTTTTACAGGTGACTAAATAGATGACATTCTTCGACCTACAATGTACATCCTGTCTAATGGAGTAAAAACGGCCTGTACAGGCGCTGTGAAAAATCTTATTTTCAACAAGATAATGTTTGCATAGATCACATTTGTTGTTGCATTTAAAACATCCTACGGGAGTATTATTGCTGTAATGGGTTTTTTTAGGCCTTGCTAGAATCTCTTTTACGTTTTTGGGTCTTCGATAAGAAGGAATAATTGACCCCTTTGGGAAAATCTGGGATAGCAATGGCGATTCATAAATAAGATGACTAAATGATTTGATGATTTTGGTGATGTTTGGTAGATGAGGGTTATAGTCGACTACAAGAGGAAAGACGAGACAAGAGGAAAGACGTGACATATTATTGCGATTTTTTATAATTTTTTTGTAGTTTTGAACATTTTACACCTTCTGGTTCATGGTTTTGTATAAATAGCGCAAGTTCAGTTGTACCAGGTGTTTTTAGTTTTTAGTTCTTACCGTGTACTGAAGAAGCCCGAAGGGCGAAACGTTTACACGAGATTAAAATATACTAGACCTGTGAGAAGTTCGCCAGCGACTCATTTTTTGATTCTCCTTATTAACTTATCTGAGTCAAGACGTTTTGTATCCTTTTGGATCCTCCTCGCAAGTGGCATCATCGTTGGATACTCAATCTTTATCATTCTACTTATGTATATATATATATATATATATATATATATATATATATATATATATATATATATATATATATATATATATATATATGTATGTATATATATACACCCGTTTTCAAAAACGTTGCAATTTCAAAGTATATATGATATATATATGTCTTTTGTTTTCTCATCAGAACAGTGTTGACAGAAAAAAACAATAGGGGGCCATTTTTACAAAAGGAAAGAACAATAGCTGCTATCAAACCTTTTGAAGGCTTTGCTTGAATTTCGCCAGTTTACCTCTTTCTAGCATCCACCATATCTTTTCTTCTCGTTTTTTTTTAATAATTGAAAAGAATAAGGTATGTGGGAAAGGCAGTATCTTAACAACTTAACAACTCAGTGTTATTTTTTCCTAACTGAAATAACTGCTCGGGTTATGAAGATGGTGATTAATAGTCAACTCTTTTCCGAAATACCTTGAAGAACGGGGCAGTTTCACCACATATCTCAACTCAAAAGCCAAATTAAAAAAAAAAAAAAAAAGTAGAACGTAAATTACTTTTGGAGAAAGTGAAGTTGTAGGAGGTTTTCACGTGACGTCATCGCCGCCATGTTGGTGGATGAAAACAAAAGATCTCTCATTAGCTTCTTTTGTCCGTCCACCAGAAGTCGTACTTTTCTCTACTTTGTTATTGGT
>NC_090881.1:3774417-3779417 GCF_036669935.1 Montipora foliosa
TTAAAACAACAAATAAGGTAAGCCAATTAAGTGTAACGAAAATCATTCATTGCGATTTCTAGCAACCCCATGTAGGTATTTAGATTAAAACGCCGAAAAAATCTCGCCCGCCCAAGGAAAAGTACTTTTTTCGGCGGCCATAGTCCCAGATTATACGCCGATCAAATCGAAACTTCAACATTCCCCCACCCCCCGGGCAAACATTTGACTATCTTTAGTGTCCGGGAAGTGGGGAATTTGACCTTTGCCTGTGTGGGGTGGGGAAAATTGAACCGGAAGTGTCAGGTTTCAAATGATTTGTTTTCGGGCGCCGAAGTCGCTAACAGCTATAAAACACGTGTTTGGACACGATCGAAGAGTTTAAAGGAAGAGATGTTGTATTTGTGAGAGATTTGCTTACAAAAAAAGGACTTCAAAAGGTCTTTATTAAAGACAAGAGGAGCCGATGCCGAGTGTTCTTTAGTAGGGTACGACAGATAAATCCGACGATAGGGTGGTGCACTTGAACACCATTTTTGCCCAAGGGGGCGGGAATTTGAACGATCCAATCTTCAAAAGTTCAAATACCCGGGCTTTGCCGGGGGTGGGGGGTGGGGGTCGTTAAAGTTTCGAGTTGATCGGCGCATTATTTCCGACAGTACTAGAAACTGTTTGTGCATTTGCCGGGTTACTGGCCGCAGACCGAATCTGTGTTTTGACCAAGGCAAAACCTCATCTACCGTAACAGAAAGCCTTACTATTACCTATCTTTTAAACAGACGGGGTCAGATTTTGAGAACAATTTTGTTTGCTTCGGTTTCAGCTCTGTTTACATAGTTACATAGTGGCAGTTTAGAATACGTGAATTTGCGCGTACAGGAAAAATTGACTGTGAAGATAATAAAAATACTGAATAATGCCATTATATTTACATCCTTTCATTCTTTCAGTTAACACGGTCGCTTTGAAAATACAAACAACAGACCTGCATTTTTGTGGTGATCGAGCGCATTGATGAAACGGGAGGTATTATTGGGCGAGTCGCACGGTACAGTTCCAGAAAATGGAAATGTAGCTGTCATTGCCTCAATCCGAGAAAGGAATCTGGTTTCAATGTGAGCAACCGTTTCTTTTGTGGGAGTGTTGCGTGACATCGCCAAAAACGGTTGAGAAGGAAACTAGCAACAAGTATGATTTATGCTATTTGTCAAAACTTTGAAAAGCTGTGTAGTGCCGTTTTTTTTTGTGTTTTTCATTTTTATTTTTAGGAAACAGATGTTGCATTTCGTCCTTGGTTCGTACGCAATTGCTAATCGATATAACAATTGTTTTGTATTGAGCCATTTTAGTCCGGTATATAAAAGTCTGCCCTCGTCAATAGCATCGGTTCTCAAACCTCTGCTAGCAGATAATAGTTGCATCAACAGAACATGTAAATGTGACGATAAACTAAAAACCCAACACAACCTCCACGCAGCAAACAGACAAACAAACAAACATCAATATGTCACTGTGATGCATCTAGATTAAAGTGGCATTTGATGTAGGACTACTATGCTCAGTAAAAATGTAAGAGAATTCATGGATGTGAATATCTCAACGAAAGGAAAGCAGCTCAAAAACATTCCGAATCTGTGATTACTGCTAGTTTCTAGATATAACAGAAGTAATGTCAAAGTTGAGGAGAAGGGTAACAGGACACTTCATAACGCTCATCAAAATCTGTTTGCACCTAATTAGGGTCATTCCTGGACATGCTCAGTGAGTATTTTCTTACTTTGTAGAGACACGCAATTTCCGTTTCCAGGATTCCCGTAAGTTTCATAACGTGCCATGAACCCTGGAGCTGAAACAATGTGATCAGTAGCGAATCGAACATGCAGGACATTGCTCGTGCTCCAAACACACCAAGGACTTTGATAACCACAGCGTTTTATTTGAAAGGAACGCGATGGATAGTTTGAGTCAGATACTTCCACGAAGTCATATGAACAGTGTTTTCCACCATATTCCAGAGAAAAGTTAGAAAACTGCAAGTAAATGTAGCTGCCTGGTGTTACAGTAATAGACCAGATGTAGTTCAGGCGATGTGGGTAGCTGAATGGATAATTCGGACTTGAGAAGTTTCCTTGAAGGTCAGTCAAGTTGTGTGCACACGACCCTAGGAAAAAGAAAAGCACTTTGTCAATCTTTTATATACGGAGAAGGACTAGCTAAAGTATATTTGTCTGCTACCCATAATTTCATTCTTCTCAGTTGCCAGGGAAAAATAAAGCAACTTCCAAGAACATAAAAAATTAATTTACGAAACAAAAGTTTGAAAATGGGAAACTTTTGTAACATGATACATCGACGACTTCAGTATTGGTTTTATAGAATATTCTACGTCAGATTTGGACAGGACTAACTAATTCAGCCTGAGTTTAGGATGTATAAATTATCACTTAATGAGCATCATCGGAGATTTCTAATTAAATGATTAGCTACAACATGCGTAAATACCGATGTGCATAACAAAGAAACAATTGATATAAAACCATAGAAATACATTTTTCCTCAAGATTGCACCTAATCTAAGATGCACGCAGATATTTATAAGCGTCATGCAGTAAAAGTGCCGTTAAGTCTAAGCTTCAACTATGTAGCTGCAACAATCCAGTGGACAATAGCTATCGCATTATATTTCAAAGTTAGGGTAATCACAATCGTTTTATGTTTACTTTAACAGTAGAAACTATATATGTGATTGTTGTCGCACTTATTGCGTGCGAGCGAAGCAAGACGCTTACTAATCGTGTCGATTTGGGAATTTTCGTGAGATAGCTGATTACTCGCGCCGTGACGTAAGGAACAAAATATTGCAGGCTCAGAACATGTGCTTGATTTGCTCGCGTTAACCTGCGCTGCCTGCGACTTAGCTTGGAGCGCCTTTTTGTCTCTTTCGCAGCCGTTTTTGCGATGTCACGCAACGCTCCCACCAAAGAAACTGCGGCTCATATTCAAGCCAAATTCCTTTATAGTGTCCATTGTGCGAAAGGTCTGTTAAAACAACACAAAACGTAAGCAAATTAAGTATGACGGAAATCATTCATTGCTATTTCTGGCAGCCCCATGTGTAGGTATTTAGATTGAAACGCCATAAAAATCTCGACCGCCCAACAAAGAGTTTTATTTTCGGCAGCAATAGTACCCACATATTTGCAACAGTATGCAGTAATAGAAACTATTAGTGCATTTGCCGGGTTACTGGTCGCAGATCGAATCTGTGTTTTGACCTAGGAAAAACTCCATCTACTGTAACAGAAAGCCTTACTATTACCTATCTTTTTAACAACCGCGGTCAGATTTTGAGTACACTTTTGTTTGCTTCGGTTTCAGCTCTGTTTACATAGTTACTTAGTGGCAGTTGAGAATAGAGGAAAATAATAAAAATATTGAATAATGTCCTTATATTTACATCCTTTCATTCTTTTAGTTAACGCAGTCGCTTTGAAAATACAAAGAACAGACCTGCATTTTTGTGGTGATCAAGCGCATTGATGAAACTAGAGGTGTTATTGGTCGAATCGCACAATACAGTTCCAGAAAATGGAAAGCCCACCCTGGTCAGTAGTATCGATACTCAAACCTCTGCTAACATATATTAGTTGGATCAATAGAACATGTAAATGTGAAGATAAACTTAAAACCCAACACAACAAACAAACAAACAAACAATAGATTAAATTGACATTTGATGCAAGACTACTATCCTCCGTAAAAAATGTAAAACAATTAACGGATCTGACTATCGAAAGTAAGGCAGCTCAAACATACTCCCTAATCTGTGATTACTGCTAGTTTCTAGATATAAGTAATTTCAAAGTTGAGGAGAAGGGTAAGAGGACACTTGGTAAGGCTTATCAAAATCTGTTTGCATCTGATTAGGGTCATTCCTGGACATGCTCAGTGAGTCTTTCCTTACTTTGTAGAGACAATGCAGTTTCCGCTGCCCGGATTCCCTGACACAGAGGAATCAGTAACGAATCGAACGAGCAGATCTCAATGGCAACTAGATTGTCACTGACTGATAAGTAAACGCCCTATTCGCTCCAAATCAAATGCAGGCTATTGGGGAAAGTGAGGAGGCGAAAGAGGCAGCAGATATTCTTCTCTCTATATACTGAAAGTAGTATATAATGGCAGCTGTGCAGTCAATCTTGTGTTCTGTTCTCGTCGTTGCTGCGCATTGATTCTTGGATCGAGTTAGAAAGTTACCAAAATTTGTTTGTTTACATCGTATACTTGCTACAAGTTCACTATTAGCACATTAAAATGGTGTTAAAAAAAGGTCCGAGAGAATTTTAGTTGGCCTTCATGATCATAGCAAGCGTTTCTGTGTTTTTTCTTTCTTTTTTGTTTTCTTAAGGACGTTCGCGCTAATTATTTGTGCGCAACGTAACTGCGCAGGTAACGCGACTGTAATATGTCACACATTACTTCGAGCATTAGTGAAGTTGAGGTTTGAAAACCTTTGCAGAAACCGTGGACGATAAGATAAGTCTTGCACAGCGTTGGATAAGAGAAGATCGTGATCAGTCAAAATTGATTAAAAATATTTAGGAAAGTCAAGTAGACTACTGCACGACTGATGTTCGCGTTGTTTTTATCAGTCGTGCACTAGTCTACTTGACTTTCATAAAGTATTGTTCAAGCATTAGTTAAAGTAACATGGCGACAAAAACGCCGGGGAAAAAATTCCAGGCCGGCAAAAGAATGGCACATTTATTTCCGAATCATCATGAAACGTTAAAGAGAAGTGAGCGGGAGGATGGAAAAGCTCTTTAAAAGGTAGCTGCTGATCGAGTAGTGGCTGAAAGTTTGGAAAACTCGAGGACGAACCGTTGCGTAAATTTAATGGGGCTGTTTCTTTTTTTAATGTTTTTATTACCCTACGAACTTAAGTTCAAAATGAATGTATGTTTTTGAGGTTCTTATCCTTTATCCTTTCGTGAAAATAGAGCAGTATTTTCGTCCTCGTC
>NC_090881.1:3784417-3801917 GCF_036669935.1 Montipora foliosa
TTTTCACGAAATCGTGTGAAGAAAATAGCGCTCGTTTACTGATTAAGCCTAAGCCCTCGTTTCAGGGATTAGGCCTAAACTCTCTTTTAACATTTAAACTTTCATTTTACGGTTCGGTTTACAACACTTTTCACGAGTTCGCGGGAAGAAAATAGCACTCGTTTACTGATTAAGCCTAAGCGCTCGTTTCATTGATTAGGCCTGAGCACTCCTTTGTCATTTTAGCTTTCAATTTACGGTTCTGTACTGATCCTCATAACAAATTGGATAAAATGCAATGATAAATGACAGATAATTGCAATGCCAGTAAATGTTTTTCGGGCAGGCATCATTGTCGAAAACAATTCTTTCATTGAAGACAACGCTTAAAATTCTTACTTCAAAAAAGTATCAAAATCAAGAAAGTATCGTCAACTAATAGTGGAAATTTAGTCGTTATAAAAAGGAACAACAAAAGTTTATTCACAGGTCATCGTCGCTACCTATGAGGGGCAGGATTCTCTTGAATTTCTTTACTGGAATTGCGGCATGGTCGATAGGGTAGCCAGCATCGGCAGCAGTAAGGGTGAACTAGCAGTTGTCAAAAACAGCTCCAGTGAACAAATTTTTTCCTCCATTTTTATCCTGCTGTGGAACAGTTCTTGGCGTAGGTATTTGGCTTTCAAGAACAGGTTTATTACGTGCTTCACATGAATCGAAGTAGCTGCTGAGTTTCAAGGACATGTCCTTTTGCTGCTCTTTGGACGTACTGGTACGTACGTACGCACTCTAAAGAATTTATGTTTCTTTGTACAGCACGTTCAATGAACTATAGAAATGCATTTTGGTTGTTGTGGTTAAAACAAAAAGCCGAGAGGAAGAAACATCAGTCCAGAAAAAACCTTGCTCTAAATCCACGGTGATCATGTTAAAAAAGTAACCATCTTAAGTGAGTGTCAAGTTACGCTGAAAAGCCGAAAATAGTATTTCGGAGAATTTTTTTTTCATATTTTTTGCGGAAAGGGGATGGGTAAAAAGGCATAAACTATTGTAAATTTCTTAAGAACATTATCATTGACCAAAAAAAGACTTGAAGAATGATTCTAATATTTTTGATTGAATTTTTCCTCAGGATTGCACCTAATCTAAGATGCACGCAGATATTTATAAGCGTCATGCAGTAGTGTCCCGTTAAGCCTAAGCATTACTTTATTTCAAATTAACAGTAAGAAAGACGTTTACAGTAAAATTTGAAATAGGAAGATCTTGAGGTTATCCCTATAATGGTCTCCTGGGCGATCGAATTTTTCATGTATGTAAAAAGAAATTTCTACTTACAAAATTCCTGCTTACAAATTAAGAATATTAAAAATAGTTAAAAATAGTAAAGCGTGCTCGCGTGTCCTTAGGATTTGCATTCTCTTAAAAATTAATGAATATTCATAAGTGTTTTCAGGCGGCTTTTGAAACCTTTTAAACTAGTTGCTCTTTCAAATACATGGTTAGGTATGTTGTTTCAAGGCTTTATGATTCTTTCGAAGACGGAATACTTAAAGCAATTCACCATAGCTGATTTCGTTTGGATCTTGTATTGATGGTTGGCTCTTAGTTGTTTTACTCCTACATGGCTTAAAATAGTCATTAAAACCTAAGCCATTTACGCCGAAAGCAATCTTGTAGCATTCAATCAACGACAAATACTCTCTTCTATGTTCTAAAGAGTTCCAGTTTAACATTTTAAATTGCTCTTCGTAAGGCATCTCGCGAGGTTTTTGTTCTAAGGCAATTCGTGATGCACTACGTTGAATTTTTTCGATAGATGAAATGTCTTTTGCCTAACATGGAGCCCATACCGGACATGCATGTTCTAAAATTGGTCTTAATAGTGACTTATATAGCATAGAGAAAATTACAATGTGATTGCGGCTAACTGTGCGCTTTAACAAGCCTAGTACTCTATTTGCTTTGTTTACCGTAAGTTCTACATGATACGACCAAGTTAGTTCACTTGACATGTTAACAACCAGATCCTTATATGAATTTACAGATTTTAATAACTTGTTAGATAAGTAATATGAGTGTTTGGTTTTGTCCTTCTTTTGCGTTATTCTCATTACTTCACATTTCTTTGTATTAAACTTGACTTGCCAGTCCGTTGCCCATCCGTCGAAAGAATCCAAATCGGACTGTAAGATAGTAACAGACTTAACTGATTAGAGTGTAATCACGTGACTAGTGCTAAGTCTCTACCACATATGAACCATGTGAGCGTTAGCCCTATGATGGAAATGGGCCCACACAAGGACAGAGAAAAACTCTGACCACCCTTGTTCAAATATAAGTGCTACACGGCCAACGTTTGTAAAAACGTAATCCTTCCTTGTACTTGTACACGGTTCATATCTTCAGTTTCCACGGCCTTCTCCCGTCTAACCTTGTAGCTCAGTCGGTAGAGCAGCGGTGATCTAACCCGAAGGTCGTGGGTTCATTTCCCACCCTGGTCAGAGTTTTTTGCTGTCCTTGTGTGGGCCCATTTCCATCAGTAGGGCTAACGCTCACAGGGTTCATATGGGGTAGAAACTTAGCACTTCACATTACACTCTGATCAGTTAAGTCTGTTCAAATATAAGTGCTACACGGCCAACGTTTGTAAAACGTAATGCATCCTTGTGCTTGAAAGATAGTAATATCGTTTGGGTTGGTTAGTTCCCGGTAAATCTTTGTGTCTCAGCGAATAACTTTATAGTCGATTTAACAACTTCTGGTATATCGTTGACGTAGATCAGAAATAAGATAGGCCCTAAAATGGTGCCTGGTGGAACTTCTAAAGTGACTGGAGACCAATCAGAATGGATGCCGGGTATTACGACTCTTTGCTTTCTGTTTGCCAGAAAGTTCCTTAACCATACACCTTATTCCAAAATGGCCGCTGATTTATGCGCATACAAATTGGCCCTTGTTGCCTCGTTCAAGACAAAATATTCTTTTGAATTTTAAGTTTAAGAACGAGGCATCAAGGGCTAATTTGAATAAAAACAAAAGAATATTTAAATAACGGCCATTTTGGAATAAGGTGTATACGAGAAGCGATCCGCTAATGCCATATCGATTTAACTTGAGAAGTAAACGCTCATGAGGTACGCTGTCAAATGCCTTAGCTATGTCTAGGAAAATTGCATCCGTAGCTTTGGAGTTGTTTCTTGATACTGCCCAGTCATTGAAGCAGCTAAATAGCCAAACTGGTTTTCATCTGAGACTTGATGTTGCCGAACCAGAATGCTGATATTCTCGAACATATGATTTTCTCGGCTACTTTGCAGATAATACTCGTTAAGGAGATTTGGCGGTAATTCTCTTTCTGGTGTTTGTGACCTTTCTTATAGATTGGTGTTATGTTTGCGATTTTTCAATCCACTGGTAGTAAACCAGAGGAAAAGGACTTGATGAACCTTTTACATAACGAGGTAGACAATTGTGGCGCGCATTCTTTCAGGATGCGAGGTGAGACATGTCAAGCCCTGGGGACTTATCGTGAATATTAAGTGCCTTCAGGTGTTTTTCTGCCGCATTTGCAGTACAATAGATATTGCATAATTCATCGTTTCCTCTGTTTTCGAAGTGAGGTAGATCATTTTCTTCTTGGGTAAATACGGATGAAAAATACAGGTTCATTCGTTCTGCGATACTTTGGTCGTCGGTGATTTCCTCTTCTCCTCCTTTTAGCAAATTACAATTACCTATCTTTTAAACAGACGCGGTCAAATTTTGAGTACACTTTTGTTTGCTTCGGTTTTCAGCTCTCTTTACATAGTTACACAGTGGCAGTTTAGAATACGTGAAATTGCGCGTACAGGAAAAAATTGACTTTGAAGATAATAAAAATACTGAATAATGCCATTATATTTACATCCTTTCATTCTTTCGGTTAACGCTGTCGCTTTGAAAAGACAAACAACAGACCTGCACTTTTGTGGTGATCGAGCGCATTCATAAAACGAGAGATATTATTGGGCGAGTCGCACGGCACAGTTTCAGAAAATGGAACTGTAGCTGTGATTGGCTCAATCCGAGAAAGGAATCTGGTTTCAATGTAAGCACCCGTTTATTTCGTGGGAACATTGCGTGACATCGCCAAAATGGTTGAGAAGGAGACTAGCCACAAGTATGATTAATGCTATTTGTCAAAACTTCGGAAAGCTGTGTAGTGCTGTTTTTTAATTTAATTATTTATTTATTTATTATTTTAGGAAACTGACGTTGCATTTCGTCCTTGGTTCGTACGCAATTGCTAACCGATATAACAATTCTTTTGTCTTCAGCCGTTTTAGTCCGGTAAATAAAAGTCTACCCTGGTCAAAAGTATCTCTTCTCAAACCTCTGCTAGCAGATAATAGTTGGTTCAATAGGACATGTAAATGTGACGATAACCTTAAAACCCAACACAACCTCCACGCAGCAAACAGTCAAACAAACAAACATCAAAATGTTTCTGTAATGCATCTAAGTTAAATTGGCATTTCAAGCAGGGCTACTATCCTCAGTAAAAATGTAAGATAATTCATAGATCTGAATATCTCAACAAAAGGAAGGCAGCTCAAAAAAAATTCCTAATCTCTCATTTCTGCTAGTTTCTAGATATAAGTAATGTCAAAGTTGAGGAGAAGGGTAACAGGAAACTTCATAACCCTTATCAAAATCTGTTTGCATCTTAAGGTCATTCCTGGACATGCTCAGTGAGTATTTTCTTACTTTGTAGAGACACGCAGTTTCCGCTGCCAGGATTCCCGTAAGTAGCATAATGTGCCATGAAGCCTGAAGCTGAACCAGAGAAATCAGTAACGAATCGAACATGCAGGACATTGCTCGTGCTCCAAACACACCAAGGACTTTCACCACCACAGCGTTTAATTTGTGTGGAAAATAATGGATAGTTTGAATCAGATACTTCCACGTATTCAAACGGACAGTGGCTTCCACCGTATTCCAGAGAAAAGTTAGAAAACTGCAAGTAAATGTAGCTGCCTGGTGTTACAGTAATAGACCAGCTGCAGTTCAGGCGATGTGGGTAGCTGGATGGATAATTCGGACTTGAGAAGTTTCCTTGAAGATCAGTCAAGTTGTGTGCACACGACCCTAGGAAAAAGAAGAGCACTTTGTCAATCTTTCATATACTGAAAAGGACTAACTAAAGTACATATATTTGTTTGCTACCCATAATTTCATTCTTCTCAATTGCCAGGGAAAAATCAAGCAACTTCCAAGAACATAAAAAATTAATTTACGAAACAAAAGTTTGAAAATGGGAAACTTTTCTAACATGATACATCGACGACTTAAGTATTGGTTTTTGCCCCCGCAGGGATTTCGCCCAGAGGCGAAATCCCGAGGAGGCATCCTAGTAGCTTGCGCGTATATCAAGGACAGTACTTACGGTTCAAATATGCAGTCGGTATACTAGAAAAAATCTCGATTTGCTTGAACAGGGGCCGCGAGGAATCGGTAGGTAATGATGACGTTTCTATTGTTTGCGCCCGCAAGTACGAAATGGTTAGGCTGACGTAAAAAGAAAACCCCAAAGGGAGTTTCTGAGAGTTTGCGTATTGTGACATCACAATAAACAGGGGTAGCAGTTAATAATCCAAAGTCCCTATTTGGGGGGTGCAGAGTATTATGAAAGGAGGCCCATGGTTTAATATTTTGTGTCAGTCGCATCACGGCGTCTATTCTCGCGGTTGTCACACTGAGGAGCAGCTGATTTTAAGGTGAGAAAAACTGAACTTATATATATATATATACTGTAGGAAACAGACAACTTTTTTAAAAGACATGTTTCGGCATGCTTATGCCATCATCAGTTTAATGAGTTCCTAAGTGTGAACAGTTATAAAGTCTACGGGTAGATGAAAAAATTATTACAACATGACGTAATACAAAAGAGGGTACTATTTACAGCGTGACACCAAACATCAAGGCGTAAACTAAAAGTGTTGTAATGCTGCAATTGTTTGTTAAGTTCCGGTTTGATCTTATTTATATGAAAAGCTTCTTTGAGTTTTAAATCAATTGAGTTGCTGGCAGAATCCAGAATACTAAAGCAAGAGGGGGAGTATTTGCTCTAACATAAAGGAGATGTGTTGAAATGGTTAAAAATACGCGAGTTTTTATCGCTTTCCGTGTGTTCCTTTATCCTGGTAGAAAAGTGGCGACTAGTTTCGCCAATATAACGGGAATTACAACCCGCACAAGAAAATTGGTAAACTACCATGGATTTTAGAGCAACAGGAGTACGATCTTTAACACTAAACATGTTTTTAATTTTGAATGAAGTAAAAACTAACCTATCAAATTAGTTTTCCCTTCATTCAAAATTAAAAGCATGTTTAGTGTTGAAGATCGTACTCCTGTTGCTCTAAAATCCATGGTAGTTTACCAATTTTTAAACTAGACCCTCCGTGAGGGTACACTGGGTTGCCTGTGGTACGTGCAGCGTTCCACGCAATTTTTTTCAAGTTGGGTTTGTAGCCGATATAACGCGCGCCCTGATTGGCTAATTGTGACTAGCCCACGGGCCGATTACGGGCTTGCAAAAACAAAGCAAAAGGTAATTAACAAACCATATAATAAACTACTTACTAACCGAGCTAGCTCGAGCCGTACTGGGGAATATTGGCCCTGGGTCGTTTTTGTACGGACCTCGCTGCGCTCGGTCCGTACTGCCACGACCTCGGGCCAATATTTCCCTGGCAGTACGGCCCTCGGGCTCGGTTAGTAAGAAGTTATTAAGGGGTCACCCAGAAGTCATACCAGCAGAGGCCCTTTGGCTCACAGGTCCTCACACGTTCGTACGACGAAACAGATCCTTTTCTGAGGTTAAAAACCTGGCTACCGGCCTAACTCTTTTTCCTACTTTCCCAACCGCGAGAAAACCACGGTAAATCAGCTATTGCCAGAAAATGTTTTTTTTTCTCAAAAAATATTTAAAGTTAGGGGGAAAAAAATACATCATTTTAAAGCTAAGAAAATAAGCTTTCCAACAGCATATAACTTATTTACAGACAACTGAAACATAACAGTAAAATATGTTTTCCAGGCAAAATTTGGTCATTTTAGCGTTGATTACGAATTTTTGGATGCAAAACTAAAATTTTCTGCAATTTATCTGCTTTCTGGGACATAAATTCGACCGAAAACTGATGAGGCACGAATATTTTTAGATTTTTAGGAATAATAGATAACGTGGATTCAATGCGTAATGTGATAATGCGATAAAAGTGTCAAATTTGCGACCCATTGCTAACGGCAACGGAAGCGATCGCATTACGAATAATTAACCTCTGTTGCCAAAAACCACCCAAATAACCGGTCAGTGTAAAACGCAGACTGCAGACTGCAGACCAGGGATAAAATGCAAACAGAGGGTAAAATGCAGACTGCAGACTGCGCGTTAATAAAATAATAATGAAAAAAGAGTTATAAGAGTGTTAGTAGCCGTTTGTACTTTCACACTGAAATCCCAACACAGCTCCCATCGCTTTGGTTGCCCCACCGCATGTTTTAAATCCGGATTTTCATCGAACTCTGTAAGAATTGAAGCTGTTTGAATCCTTGTTGTTGTTGGAAAAAGGATAGTTTCGTTAAGTGAGTTGCTTTTAGGCAAAGAAGTCACCACCCCGTAATTCAACTGTCCATTTTGCTGCACTGAACAAAGTAATCGAGTAATTACCCAATAACTCAATTTATTTTGACACGCATGGCTACAATACCAATTAACAAAGACAGAGATAACGTGGATTTTGCAACCATTTAACGTTTCAATTCAGTCGGCTTAAGCCAGTATGACTGAGGTGTAAAAATTTATTATTAGGATCCTTTCATTCGCTTTCGAGTACGTTATGTTTATCCTTTAGTTCACAAGTTCGTTTGTTTTGCATCTGGAAGATGTAATTTTCAATTATAACCTCTCCCTAGGGGTTATCACGCATAGCTTAACCAATGAAATCCCCGCGTCCTAATTGCTCGGAATACATGAAATTCTTTGTGCATTTCGTTGCACCGAAAATAGACAACCGAGATTATTCAGGTATTCGAAGTAATAATTGTTGGTTTTTCGATCGATTTCCCTCGATGTACCGGTGTGACAAATAATTTGGAACATTGCAATGCACCTGGAAGCGCAAAAACAAAGCACAGATGATTTCAACGCGTACGATCGCATCCCTAAAAGGTGCAGCGACCTGCAGTCATGATAATGTGAGTTGTTGACAGATGTAAAACAGGATTGTCTTTCAAACAATCTTTATTTTATCCTTATGACTCGTTTTTTTATTATTAATATTTATTTTACCCTCAGTCTGCATTTTACCCCCGGTCTGCAGTCTGCAGTCTGCGCTTTACACTGACTGCCCAAATAACCGATTTTTCAACGGAAAATTCATCCCAGAGGATAAAACTATTCACTGGACATGTAATAAAGGTAAATATGTTCGAGCGAAAGCGAAAACAAGCGAATATTTTGACGGAAAACACAATAATGTGAGATCAAAGGAACATGTGGTGGAGACACGCAATTGCGGCATCGCTTCGACAATAATCTTACCTTTTCAGCGATTTTAACGCTTGAAATTCCATTCAATCCTCCTGGTCTAGTCTTTGAATTCACTATTATCGCTGCCCTGCGAATCTTCAGTGTTCTACATAACAGCACACTTGGTAAAAGACGGCTCGACGGGCGACAGATTGTTGTCGATGTTGTCGCCTGTCTTGTTCAGTATCCAATTGATTTGCCATTATTGAGCTTCATAAGGGTATATTTTGTTCAAAGATATACTAAAACGCCATTCGTACTACTGTACATGACTTTCGACGCCATTGCCGGTTAAGTTAATCGTTATAATGTGTCCACCAGAGAAATCTACGCATTTCCCACTACCCTCTCGATCCTAAAAAAATACGCGCAGCAGGGCTCCATGCACAAAGACACCACTTAGCAGGGGAGTGACAGGCAAGACTTTTACCGACATGGAAAAAAATAAAAATAATAAAATAAATAAAACGGAGAAATCTACCCATTTTCCGACTGGGATTGCCATAGGGCAACCCAGTAACTAAAAAATGCTTATATGTTTCATCCAAATGTTTGCTATCCAATAGTTCAGTTGGATGCTGAGAATCGATTTTCCTGCTGTCGCTGATATTTTTTAACTTCTTTGAGAAACGGAAAGGGAGATCCGGACGGCTTTCACCCGGACTGGTTTCGCGTCTATAAGTTTATGGTGAAGTTTACAAGAGATTGACATTTCGAGAATTGTCGCGATGGGCAACAACTCCTTGCCAAACTAAACAAGATTTCCGCAGAAGAGCACTGGAAATGCTTTCCGTCACAACAATTCTCGTTCTAACTAAAAAATCGCAAACTTTTGAGGTGATTGTAGTAATAACTGCTCATCTTTTGTTCTATGTTTACGGCCAAATAATTATCATTATCAGTGATCTCAAAGCATTGACAACTTGCGAAGATTTTCGATGTTATTGAAAATGGAAATCTAAGGAACGCCATAATAAGTAATGGAAATTATTTGTGCATTTTGCTGGGTTACTGGCCGCATATCGAATCTGTGTTTTGACCTAGGCAAAACTTCATCTACCGTAACAGAAAGCCGATCTAGGTTTCTTACTTTTGAGAAGACTTTTGTTTACTTTGGTTTAGGCTCTGTTTACACGCATAGTGGCCGTGGAGAATACGTGATTTCAATTGCGCGTTCAGTAAAACGTGATTTTGAAGTCAATAAAAATATTGAATAATGCCATTATATTTACATCATTTCATTCTTTCGGTTAACGCTGTCGCTTTGAAAAGACAAACAACAGACCTGCATATTTGTGGTCGACGAGCGAACTGATGAAACGAGAGATATTATGGGTCGAGTCGCACGATACAGTTCCAGAAAGTGGAACTGTAGCTGTGATTGGCTCAATCCGAGGATAGAATGCGGTTCCAGTGTAGGGACCCTTTTCTTTTGTGGGAGCGTTACGTGACATCGCCAAAAACGGTTGAGAAGGAGACTAGGAGTATGACTGATGCTTTATCGAAACTTCGGTAGTGGTGTTTTGATTTTGGGAAACAAACGTTGTAAGTCGTCCTTGGTTGTACGCAATTGCTTATCGATATAACAATTCTTTTGTCTTGCGCCATTTCAGTCCGGTATATGAAAGTCTACCTTCGTCAATAGTATCTATTCTGAAACCTCTGCTAGCAGATAATAGTTGGAGCATTATAACACGTAAACGTGACGATAAACTTAAAAACCAACACAATCTCCACACAGCAAATCCCAAATTGCTCCTGTGATGCATCGAGATTAGATTGGATATGATGCAAGATTACTATCCTGAGTAAAAATGTAAAATACTTTATGGATCTGAATATCTGAACGAAAGGAAGGAAACTCAAACACACTCCGTATTCTCTCATTGCTGCTACTTTCTAGATATATGTAAAAAACGTCAAAGTCAAGGAGAAGGGTAAGAGGACACTTCGTAACACTTATCAAACTCTGCTTGCATCTAATTAGGGTCATTCCTGGACATGCACAGTGAGTAATTCCTTACTTTTTCTTGCATTAAGAGACAGGCAGTTTCCGCTGCCAGGAATCTAACACAGAGAAAACACTAACGAATCGAACATGCAGGACATTGCTCGAGCTCCAAACACACCAAGGACTTTGACCACCACAGCAATTTATTTGTATGGAACTCGATGGATAGTTTGAGTTAGATACTTCCACTTAGTCAAAGCGACAGTATTGCAGAAAAAAGATTCACAGGCTACCAGAAATACCAAATTATGTTTAGAATGAAGAAGTGGAAATCCAACGATGTAGTCACGAGCCAGTACGAAAAACTGACTGATCCATTTCTTCATTCTAAACATAATTTGGTATTTCTGGTAGCCTGTGAATCTTCTTCGGATGATCCGATGTAGTACTGTTCCTGAATGATAAAAACGCCGGGGAGCCCCGCGGCTAACAAATCACCTCTCTGATTGCTCTGTTTCCAGCAGGGTTGTCGTGATGGTGCAGTGGTTAGCACACCTGGGCCCGGTTGTTCGAAAGCCGATTAGCTTATCCAGGATTAGCGTAAACTTTTGTTTCATGTTTTCAACTTTTTGGTGAAAGGTTGTTTTGCTTATTTTTGTTTTCAAGATTGACTGCTTCTAATGAAAAGTTTTGCCAAATATCAACGTTGAACAGCATTTAGTAGTGGAGTAATTAACTCCTTGGTTAATAATTAATCTGGGATTAGCGTTAATCGGCTTTTGAACAACCGGACCCTGACATGTAATCCAGGGAACTCGGGTTCGATACCCACTCCCGGCATATGTGTTTTTTCATTCAAAATGGATCAGCCAGTATTTCGTACTGGCTCGTGACTACATCGTTGGATTTCCACTTCTTCATCCTAAACATTGCCGCTAGCAATTGCGCATGCTCACTAGCTCGCTAGTTTGAGCACTTTGGCATGGCTTAGATGTACCATATGTGTGGGACATTTGGGGTGGCTTTATAAGCTTAACCTCCATCCCAAGCATCAGCACTGCACTAATGAGGCCCAGAAGGCCGAAACAGTACTGTCTGCAGTTAGATATAGCTCTTTGGCATTACAAAGCTTTTGCTTTCATGTCCAAATTGAGCACTCTACTGGGATGAGTCATTGCCTCTAGCAATTGCGCATGCTCACTAGCTCGCTAGTTTGAGCAATCAGAGAGATGATTTGTTAGCCGCAGGGCTCCCCGGCGTTTTATCATTCAGGAACAGGATTACATCGGATCATCCGAAGAAGATTCACAGGCTACCAGAAATACCAATTTATATTTAGAATGAAGAACTGGAAATCCAACGATGTAGTCACGAGCCAGTACGAAATACTGACTGATCCATTTTGAATGAAAAAACACATATGCCATGAGTGAGAATCGAACCCGCGTTCCCTGGATTACATGTCAGGTGTGCTACGTCTGACTGAATTATGAAAAAGGTGCCTCCTTAGATTTTCGCCAGAAACCAGGCCCAGCCCGTTTTCAAGCCCTTCTTGTTTTCTAAGACAGAGGGGCGCCTGCGTCAAGGTAGCCTGAGTTACATTTTATTGAGTTAGCATTTGACTTTGTCAATCACAGATATACATGTAGATATAGATATAGATAGATAGATAGATAGATAGATAGATAGATAGATAGATAGATAGATAGATAGATAGATAGATAGATAGATAGATAGATAGAATAAAACCCCGTACAAAGCACTTTCTATGTCGTGAACTGTTTATTACACATAAGACCAGAATTTTCATTAAAATAGTTTTCTGAACGCAAATTAGAAACAAAAACTCACTCACAATAGAACCAAATGCAAATTTAATTTAATTCAATAACATAATACGATTTGCACAAGATGAACGAGATGCACGAGTGATTGGCATGGAAACGCCTTTACGCTATCGTTGATTGGTTATACTTCCACGTGTGAAATAGCTGTACGCCATTCTGATTGGCTGTATAAGCCTTTTCCACATGTGAAAATAAAGCGTATAGATTTGTACAATTTAGCTTTATGGATAAAATTCTCATGTTATATGTAATGAATATATATATATTTAGAATGAAGAACTGGAAATCCAACGATGTAGTCCTGTAGTCCTATTTCTGAATGATAAAACGCCGGGGAGCCCCGCGGCTAACAAATCACCTCTCTGATTGCTCTATTTCCAGCAGGGTTGTCGTGATGGTGCAGTAGTTAGCACACCTGACATGTAATCCAGGGAATGCGGGTTCGATTCCCACTCACGGCATATGTGTTTTTCATTCAAAATGGATCAGTCAGTATTTCGTACTGGCTCGTGACTACATCGTTGGATTTCCAGTTCTTCATTCTAAATATAATTTGGTATTTACTGGGTTGCCTATGGGCAAACCCAGTCGAGGTCTGCGTTTAGTTTGTTTGTTTTCTATTTGTTCTTTTTTTTAGTTTTTTTTTTTTTTTTCCGTGTCGGTAAAAGTCTTGCCTGTCACTCCCCTGGTAAGTGGTGTCTTTGTGCATAGAGCCTTCTGCGCGTATTTTCTTAGGATCGAAAGGGTAGTGGAACTGCGTAAATTTCTCTGGTGGACACAGTAGAATCATTAAGTTAGCCTGCAATGGCGTCGAAAGTCATGTAACGCGAATGGCGTTTTAGTGGATCCTTAAACAAAATATACCCTTATGGAGCTCAATAATGGAAAGTCAGTTGGATAAACTAGGCAGGAAGCTCAAAAGCGACGAGTACAGGATTTCGACAACAATCTATCGCCCGTCGAGACGAGATGAAAGTGAGCTCTATTTACCTGAAGTACATGGTAATTTGACACTATTGAGTTTCTTGTCTTCACGCTCGCAATGAAATAGGAAGAGGTTTTCGCCTCTAAGAGCAAATATGTTGTTTGTTTCAATAAATTTTTCGCTGGAAAAGGATTCTGTGGTATTTTCTGCCTTTGTGAATTATAATATCATGTTGTGTATTGAATTTTCGAGCTTAAGGTTGAAATGTGATATGAGAGAAGTTTTTTAGTATTGCTCTGTAAGCAGGAAGGGTTCACAGGCCTGTTGGAAGCGTGCTTGAGTTTCAACAAAATGAGCCCCAAAATCAGTGAAAACTTGTGACGCAGATGAATAAAAAAGTAGCTGCCATTTCCAAAATGATGTAATTACCTGGTGATAAATAACGTCGTACGCGTCTTGGAGAGTAAATTTTGATTTGCATAAACAAGAGTTGGGCGATTGTGATCTTTGTTTTGACTTTGCTCATTTCATTGTCAAACTTTATAACACTTGACAGAAAAAGAAACTTACAAAAACCCGGTATCTTGCCATCATTTGACACAGATGCTTCACTGTTTGGCGAGTAAACATGCCGCGGTAACTTAATCACGGCGCCCGCTGAATTCCGGCCATGTCACTTTCGATTTTGCAATTTACTTGAACGTAGCAAAAATCTCCCAAAATGTTTGTCGCTGATCGTAACTTTTTATATTCTATATTCACGGTTCAAAATTAATGTTGTTTTCATGTCGTATATATTTTATTCTCGATCGACCGTCCCGGAAACTTCTTTCTGCTCTTTCCAAAAACTGTGTATCAATAGTTATTTGCTGTTTCATCAATATTTGTTTTGCATAAAGCAAGCTAACAGAATCTGTACCTTGCTGAGTTCGCATTTGTTAGCGTTAATAGTATTTTCGGTCAGATGCTTCTGTTTTTATGAGGGGTTTATTGTTTTGGTCTCCCATCCTAACACTAACCCTGCCCGGCAGGGATTAACTTCAGTGAACTTTAGTATTACAAAGCTGTCAGATGATCAGAGGGCACACTTGTGGTGAAAAGAAGTTGTGAGGGAACTTGAAAATTATCAACATGTCAGCCCCGAAGCCAATGTTTCTCGCTTCCCTTTTATTTGTTATTCTTCAGAGACTGGAATGCTGTATTTCAATACCACACAATTCAGTGCCTTCTGATTTTCTGTAGCACGTACCACAGGCAACCCAGTGTATGCTTCACGGAAGCATCTCGTTTTACTTACTTTGTGTTGCATTAAGAGACAGGCAGTTTTTGCTGCCAGGATTCCCGTAAGTTACATAATGTGCCATGAACCCTGGAGCTGAAACAATGTGATCAGTAACGAATCGAACATGCAGGACATTGCTCGTGCTCCAAACACACCAAGGACCTTGATAACCACAGTGTTTTATTTTTATGGAACTCGATGGATAGTTTGAATCAGATATTTCCACGTAGTCATACGGACAGTGCTTTCCACCATATTCCACAAAAAAGTAAGAAAACTGCAAGTAAATGTAGCTGCCTGGTGTTACAGTAATAGACCAGATGCAGTTCTGGCGAGGTGGATAGCTGGATGGATAATTCGGACTCGAGAAGTTTCCTTGAAGGTCAGTCAAGCTGTGTGCACACGACCCTAGGAAAAAGAAGAGCTTTTTGTTAGTCTGTCATATATAGAAAAGGACTAGCTAAAGCGTATTTGTTTCCTACCCATAATTTCATTCTTCCCAATTGCCAGGAAATAATCAAGCAACCACCAAAAACAAAAAAATTCAATCTAGGATACAGAAGTTTTAAAATTATAAACTTTTGTAATATTATACATCGACGACTTCAGTATTAATTTTAAAGAATACGCTACGGCAGATTTTGACAGGACTCAGTAATTAAGTCTGAGTTTAGGATGTATAAATTATCACTCAATGATCATCATCCGAGATTTCTAATTAGAGGTTTAGCTACAACATGCGTAAATACCGATGTGCATAACAAAGAAACACTTCGTATAAAACTTTATAAAATAATTAGGATAGTACGCGCACTCTCATTGGTAAATAGGTGTGTTTAGATGAGAGTATTGAAACACGGCTGTGATTCAAGGCCTGGCTAAACGCTCGCAACATTTCAACGCAACATCTTGCAACATTGTTGAGCACAACAAGTTGCATACGTTTGGCCACCCTGTTGTGATATGTTGCGATATGTTGCAACATGTTGGATGATGTTGGATCAAATTTGAAAACGGTCAAATTTTTCGTCCAACATTTAGGATGTTGCATGATCTTGTACTCGTTTGGCCACGTTCACGCAACATTGTTGCGCTAGGGCATGCGCACTAGGTCCACTTCTTGCGCGCCAGAGGCCTGGGGCACATGAACATTGACATGTTGAGTTGAAAATGATGAAAATGTTGCGTGCGTTTGGCCACCCCATTCAACACATGTCGCAACATCACGAGACAATGTTGCAAGATGTTGCGTTGAAATGTTGCGAGCGTTTGGCCAGCCCTTCATGACATCACACGAATTTTGAGTAGTTATGTTGTCAGACGCGCGTTTTGATTGGTTGGACGGAAATATGAGCGTGTATCAAGAAAATCTGTTTCAATATAGAAGTAAAAGAAGCAGCATTTCCCTTCATTTGTCGAATTATCTTTGAGAAATATTTTATAAAAGCTTAGAGGACTTTTTTCCGTGCTTCCACAGCCTCATCTAAACACTCGAGGAAGTTGGGAGAATTCTCGACAGTTATGCAAACCCTCGACTGCGTCTCGGGTTTGCATAACTGTTTCGAATTCTCCCAACTCCCCCTCGTGTTTAGATGAGGCTATGGAAACACGGAAAACGTCCTCTATTGCTTAAATAGAAATGAATTTTGGTAGTTGTGGCTAAAACAAAAAGCCGAAAGGAAGAAACATGAAATGTAATGGTTGTATAGCTTTGCCGCATCAGTCAAAAAACAACGTTGCTCTAAATCCATGGTGATCATGCTTAAAAAAAAACGTCTTAATTGAGTGTCAAGGTACGCTGAAAAGCCGAAAATAGTATTTCCGAGAATTTTTTTTTTTTTCATAGTTCTCGGGGAAGGGGGATGGGTAAAAAAGTATAAACTAATGTAAATCTCCTAAGAACATTATCATTGACCAAAAAAAGTCTTGAAGAATGATTCTAATATATTTAATTGAATTTTTCCTCAGCACTGCACCTAATCTAAGATGCACGCAGATATTTATAAGAGTCATGCGGTAAGTGTTCCGTTAAGCCTAAACGTCGACTATGTATCTACAACAATCCAGTGAACAATAGCTTTCGTGTTATTTGAAAGTTAGGGTAATCGCAATCGTCTTATGTTCAACAGTAGAAACTTTGTGATTGTTATCGCCTTTATTGCGTTCGAGCGAAGCGAGACGCTTACTAATCGTGTCGATTTGAGCATTTTCATGAGACTGATTACTCGCCTCGATTTGATGCGGGAAGTCTTGTGTCAACGTGTCGTGACATAATGAACAAAATATTGCAGGCTCTGAACATGTGCTTGATTTTCTAGGGTTAACCTGCGCTGCCTGCGACTTAGCTTGGAGCGCTTTTTTTTTTTTAGTTTTTCTCCACGAGTGAAATTGCGTTTATTTATTGATATTTAACAAGTTTGTCTCTTTCGCAGCCGTTTTTGCCGATGTCACGCAACGCTCCCACCAAAGAAACTGCTGCTCACATTCAAGCCAAATTTCTTTTCTACTGTCCATTGTGTTAACGGTCTATTAAAACAACAAAAAAGGCAAACAAGTTAAGTGTGACGAAAATCAGTCATTGCGATTTCTGGCAGCCCCATGTAGGTATTTAGATTGAAACGCCGAAAAAATCTCGACCGCTCAACAAAGAGTATTTATTTTTGGCAGCAATAGTACCTACATATTTGCAACAGTATATAGTACTAGAATTTATTTGTGCATTTGCCGGGTTACTGGTCGCAGATCGAATCTGTGTTTTGACCAAAGCAAAACCCCATCTACCGTAACAGAAAGCCGTACTATTACCTATCTTTTTAACAGCCGCGGTCAGATTTTGAGTACACTTTTGCTTGCTTCGGTTTCAGCTCTGTTTACATAGTTACATAGTGGCAGTTGAGAATAGAGGAAATAATAAAAATGTTCAATAATGTCC
>NC_090881.1:3816917-3834417 GCF_036669935.1 Montipora foliosa
CATTGACTCAACGGAAAATTGGATCATTGCACAAGGCAAAACGTCTGAAAATTGGACATTGGAAATCTCCTCATGTCGCTTCAAATTTCACGGGAATTTGCATAACTTTGTTTACGAGGGTTTATATGAAATTTACAAATTTCGTTTACGGTCGTTATAGCTTGATTCTGATCGTCATACTTCACGAAAATAATCCCAATAGAGTGCTGTTTGAGAGGCACTCTCGCTATCTACAATCGTTCGAAGTCGCCAAGATTTTCATACATTCACTGTAATTGAAGCCGTGTTTGCTTTCCAACCAATATGGCGTCAGAAACCGTAAAAAGGTCTGTTTGTTTCTTTTTTTTTTTTTTTTGTTTAAGCAACCTCAAATGTCTTTTGACCTTGCGTTACCTATCAACGGGAACTATTCTGAGCTTCATTACTTAGGAAAACGGCAGACCCGGAAGTAAAATTTCGATAATGTTCCTTCTATTGCGAAAATGCATTGTATTATCTGATTGGTTATCATTGAATGGATGACCACGGGCCCGAAATCAAAACAACTTTCACCGCATGGCTTGGTGGGCATTTTTGTTTAACCGGCAAACCAACCCGGGAAGAGTGTTTTTAAAATCTAATTGACAATATAGAGATTTAGCCAAGCCTAAAAGCGGAGCTCCCGGGTTTATTTTATTCTTACTGGCTGTATGGTTAGTGAAAATAAAAAGTTTTCGAATTGTCCGCGTTTTGGTGTTTCTGGTTACTGCTTAATTAAATCATTTTCTTCCCTTTCTTTTGTATAGTAAACTTGTTTTTCCACCGAGGCAAAAGAAAACGTTTGCATGACAACAGAGCTCAATTCCCGGAGAATTACTTGGGTATACCAACATTGCCGCCTTTCCATTGTTTAGGTACACAAACATGGCCGCTGTGACGTCACGTGAAAACACTCTATAGGAAAATTCATTGCCTAACTAGTAATATTCACACTAAAAACCGATATCCCATGAATCACGAAGCGAGGTGAAATTTACTGTGGGATTCAACAGTTAGGCAATGATTTTTTTCTTGAATCGCACGAGTTTTAAAAGAACACAAGCAAATCCTCAGCAAGCAAACGGAAAAGGAAAAAAGCCATTTCAAAGTCAACTGTTCAACCTGGTCAGGGGTCAGCTTAACAAAAACAGCTGACCTCGATGAGCTCTAAACTTGAGCTTTCGATATGATCACGAGAGACTGGTCAGCGGATACCTTGTTTTGACAAGTGTTAATTCACCATAACAAGGATGTTCCGTATCAAAGATGAACGCTGTAAACTAGCTGGAGTGTCAGGTGGAATACGGCCTCGATATGGTTAAATTGGCATGTATGGCGGGGTCGTACGGTCGTACGATGACCAAAACTAAATTTTTTTCGCACAGATGAGTGGCCATATTTTCTTACCCACGGTGCTCTGCGCGCGTGTCATTGGCGCGCGGAGCTCTGCTAAAAGTTGTTTACCGGGACCACAAGATGGGGCAATGCTCAGCTGTCATTCAAACATGAGAAGAAGCGAAATTACATCGAGGGAAAATATCTGGCAACTGAAAACAAAAAAACCTGGATTTGCAATTTTGTAGAAATCATGGCAAAGGCGAGAGCACAAAACGATCACGAATACGAACCAGAAATTAAGTTTGCTGTCATGCAGTGATCATTGGACCGTCATTTAAAAAAACTTTGGCAGAAACTACAGTATTTTTGCGAGATCGTGAACTTGCAAATTCAAGGCAACAACTTGAGGCGATCGCAGGGTTACGGAAAGCGAAAAAATGCCTCTCGCGCTTTAATCGAAGCAAACGAAGAATTCCTCTGCAATTCAGGCAATATTTTGGAAATAAAAAATAAATCACAATATTTTAGTTTGCTTTTATTTAAGGGTAACAGCATGACCGAGCAATGCCCAATTACAACTGATTAGCTATATATGTAATAGGACTACATGCTGTCCAATTTGGAAATAATTGGAGTCAAAAAATTCCTCGGATTAAGAAATTGGACTCGGCCTACGCCACGTCCAATTTTGGCTGTCCTCAGCATTTTTCTCATCCAATTATTTCCATATTGGACAGCATGTAGTCCTTTTACGCATGCAAATAAAACCAATAAGATCAAATCGGTGAATGTCTCATAGATCACCAAATGTTTGGATTTTGCACCATAGTTTTCACTGTAGAGTGAGTCCTTATTTGAATTTGATTCTTTTTATTAGTACATTTTGCCAAAACAGTTGTCTCAAATACAACGTGCTTAGAGTTGTGGCATCTGAAATCTTTCATCAGTTTCATAAGCAGCATGGGACACAGACTTTCGGGGTACCTTTTCAAAACCTAAAAGCACTTGTTTTTACATCACACCTATGAAGGATAACTTCCGTTGTAGGTTGGAAGGGTGATGAAAAATGAGGCTTTTAAGGCTCTTTTACAAGTGGGCCTGGAATCTTATGCTCTAAAGCCTGGTTTTCACTAGCGACGCAAGCACAAGTGCAAGCACAAGCAAAGGTATAAGTGGCTTATGCTTTGTGAAAAACAAACGTCCACATAAGCATCAAAATCAACCACAGCATCAGCCATTTTGTTCAAATGCTCAGACGCGGGGAATCTGGAACGAGTGCTTTAATTGGCCAGACATAATACATTTCCTTTTGCTTCCGTTGCGTTTCGTTTTCACACGACGCAAATGAACGCAAGCATAAGCACAAACACAAGGAAAAGGAAAAATGTTGATCCTTGCGATTATTCTTGCGTCAACAACGTTTTCAAGGTGAAATAAGCGCTTTTATGCTTGCGCTTGTGCTTGCTTCGCTAGTGAAAACCAGGCTTAAGCTGCTCTAGTACCCGAGTTGGCTGTAATCCGGGCTTAAAACCCACGATGTGTTTTCACTGCCACCAACGGAAAGGCTAAGCATACCTGGTATAAAAGACTTTTCACTGGAACCAAAGAAATTGCGCTCATTCCAAGCCTCAGACATGTACGTTGAAAATGTAATATGCATTTGACTTCACATATAAGGTATTTAAAAGCGAATTAATTATTGACAAGGTTGTCATATAACCAAGGAGACTGCAATTCTTTTTTTTTTTTTTTTTTTTTTTTTTCTTTAAATCAGTTCAATAAACTAATATCACCCGTACAAACCAGCCAGTTTTTTATGAGTTGTTACATTTTCCTCCTTTGAACCCATTTTCGATGGCTTTTGCATGCAACAGTTTTTACCACGGCACTTTGATTGCATTTGCATTCTGACTTATTAATAGCGTAATTTGGCTGTTACGTATTCATAACTACCAACATAACAATAAAGGACAAATCTATCGTGAAGGATCATTGTTTTTTGTTGCTTGTCAACTATTGATGATGAATAAAGTCTGGTTTTCACTAGCGACGTAAGCATAAGCAACACACGCAGGCGTATTTACTTGTTGGTAATTAGTGTCTATTGTTCAAGCAAAAGGCTCTAGTGAACACGAAGCTACATAATTTGCGTATGCTTCTTGTCCTTATGATTGCGCCGCTAATGAAAACCAGGCTTAAGAAGCTATTCAAAAATAATCGCGTTCGCATTTACGCCTCAGTGACTGAGTTATACTAGGTGCAGTGTTGTGTGTGTGTGACTGACCCGGAGGGATGGGGGGGTATTCCCAGAAAAAAAAAAATTGGTGGGTTTGTGCGGCCTGCTTCCTGAAACCCTTACCCTATATTTCAGACCAAAATCTGCGATTTTCCCAACCCTATTTCAGACCTGACCAAAACGTTGATACCCTATTTCAGCTGTTACACGGTTGGCGTAATAATTTGAGAAGGGCTTTGTTGACGGTTATCGCCTAATAATGACGAAGACGTTTCTTTCAAAAAAACATACCCAATTCAAGACTTGATCGAGTGAACAAACCATACCCTATTTCAAACCAATTGGTCAAAATCGATACCCTATTTTAGATCAAAACGGCTAAAAAACCAGATCCTTTGGGGGCGCACTTACCTATATAGCCCATATAAGGGAGTAACCCCCGGGCGGTGACTGAAAACCTCTTGCTGTGACAAAAAAGCCTGTTCTAATTAACCAAAACAACTTTGAGAAATAAAAATAATTCTTAAGGTTAAGATCAACAATTTGTTGGTTTCCATTTCGCAACAACACTTTTGTCCATTTCGGGCCAAGTGCAGTTGCAATCGCCTTCCAGGAATATTGTTGATAATTCTGACTTGTCCATTAGAAACTTTTACGGACGTGAATGAATAGAACTTATTCTGTCAAATTCTTAGGCGCACTTTTGTTACACAGGAAGAGTTCCATTCAGTAGTGTTAATTACAGTAATTAACACCATTCTCCCACTGCTATATTTGCACAATTATAGCGTGGCACGAAGCAAGTCCGAGCCGGAGACAATTTCTAATCAACTGATTTTTTTCCTTCTTTATAAAATATCATTTGACCATACATTATTAACCGTGAGATCTTCCGAGAAACGTCGTGAACAAGAAAGAAGACTCTACCAGCCGCATCGACATTCACTGATTTACCGCTAATCCAAAGAATTGGATGAGTCAGTCCAGTTTCTACATGTCAAACCTGCTTTTTTAACAAAAAAATTTCGCATGATCAGTCGCCACGCGTCATCAATATATTTTTGAAATTTACAGCAGCGTGGCAATTTTCAAATGTCTAAATTCCACTGAGTATTTTCTATGTCTGTTACAGAAACTTGTCCGCCAGAAACCTATAAATGTTTAGGTAAAACAATGAAAAGGTAATTTAAAAGTGTGAACTATCTTGTGTTTCCATGGAAGTGACTCCTTGGTTGTCATATGTTTGCCAGAGTTGTTGGAAAATATCCCGACTGTTTGTTTTCGTTTTGTGGTTTTGTGCTTATACTGGGTAACGCTTTAGTGACACCGAATACATTTTTAACCCATGCTCAATAGAAATTGTCGAGGCAGCTTGAAAAGATATGTGAACTGAAAGACAAAGAGGTATTTTAATTTTACTTTTAATTTTTGTATACACGCTCACATTTAAACGAGCCTCTAGCTCACCGGTGATATGTGTCTAAATAAACTACTGCTACTGCTACTGCTACTGCTACTGCTACTGCTACTGTAGTAGTAGTAGTAGTAGTAGTAGTAGTAGTAGTAGTAGTAGTAGTAGTAGTAGCAGTAGTAAAAGTAGTAGTAGTGGTAGTAGTAGTAGCAGCAGCAGCAGCAGCAGCAGCAGCAGCAGTAGTAGTAGTAGTAGTAGTAGTAGTAGTAGTAGTAGTAGTAGTAGTAGTAGTAGTAGTAGTAGTAGTAGTAGTAGTAGTGGTAGTGATAGTGGTAGTGGTGGTGGTGGTGGTGGTGGTGGTGGTGGCAGTGGCAGTGGCAGTGGCAGTACGACTACGACTACGACTACTAAGACTACTAGTACTACTACTACTACTACTACTACTACTACTGCTGCTGCTGCTGCTGCTACTACTACTACAAATGTCTCTACACAGTTTACTTTCCTTTTGAATCTCCAGACTGTGTGTGATAACTATGTTCAAGGAATTGGTGCAATAGTGTCTTTTTCGACTTCACAGCGAACGCCTTTTCACAGAAGTTCGGCAACAAAATTCGTAGAACGCTACACCGAACTGGCTAGAAATGACCGTAAACCGTGAGAGCCAATGCGAAGTAAGGTCAGTCCCTCGGCGTCGACGTCGGAGTGGCTTAAGGTCTTTTATACTGGGAGAAAACGTGGCAGCTGAGAACTCCAGGAGAAAAAGGAATTCAGGAACAATGAAAAGGAATTCATTCACATTTCGTAACATTTAACATAACCCCAAGGCATTTTTGGGACAATGGAATAGCTTATTTAATATGAAAACAACAACAATAAGCAAGTTTAGAGACTGTTCCTTTTTGGGTCAGAATCAAAACCTAGCAAATTACCGAGAAAATCAATTTTCCTTTTTTTCTTTTACGTTGAAAAAATGTGAATAGTGAGGAAATTCCTTTCAGATATATACCTATGAAAGAAAAGTAGAAACTCAACTGTCACTCAAACCAGCATGGAATTTTTAGATCCTACACTGATCTATGAAGGGAATATATATATGTCCCTTTCTTTCGCATGTTGTCTCTTAAAGGGGAACATGGAAATTTCCGTAGTCTTATACACTTTATGGATGAACCTTAACACGGAAATTTCCATGTTTCGTTTACATCTTATACACGAAAGAAACGAGAAAATTTCATGTTCTTTTACATTTTATGTGAGAAAAGATCATGGTAATTTCCATGTTTCGTTTACATGTTATGTGTAAAAGGAACGTCGAAATTTCCATCAAGTTCTTTGACGCTTTCAGTAAGCGAAAAAATTTCTGTGTTCTTTTGCAAGTTGTATTTGAAAGGAACACGGAAACTTCCAAGTTTCTACGTGTTCTGCCGTAATAATTTACTCACCATTTCCATTTACTTTTCCTCAGACTAACTCCCTTCAAAAGCTAACAGATGGCTTGATAATTTACCATTTTCCCCAGGGTGGCACACATAGCAACAAATTACCTCTAGTTTGCCAGTTTAAATAAAACTCTGAAAAATAATTGTATTTAATGGCTGCCTTTTTTAGTTTCTGCAAGAAATTGTTACGGTAATCAATGAAATGACCCAAAGGTGCCAGTTTTAGAATATCGAAAATGGTTTTAGAACTTGTTTCACTATTCTTCCACTGCTATCTATACACAATTATAGCGCAGGACGAGTCAAGTTCGAGCCCGAGACAATTTCTAATCATTGACAATAAAGTTGACAGTTACTTGTCAGTGAAAATACATTGTTCGTGGTTAGTCTTACGAAGCTCGTTTCATCCCGATCAAGGAACTCATCAGAGACCTTTCTGCTTGGCAAACTCATTAGGCATCGCGCCCAAAGTCCCGTTCGCTAACAAAACGATGACAGCAATCTCGCCTTATATCTCATAAGGATTCCAGACTGCGCAAATTCACGAGTGAAAATTGACAATAAAGTTGACAGTTACTTGTGAAAATACATTGTTCGTGGTTAGTTGTTAGTGAAAGGGACTTTAGGCGCGATGCCTAACGAGTTTGCCAAGCAGAAAGGTCTCTGATGAGTCCCTTGGTCGGAATGACACGAGCTTCGTAAGACTAAACCACGAACAATGTATTTTTACAAGTAACTGTCAACTTTATTGTCAATTTTCATTCGTGAATTTGCGCAGTCTGGAATCCTTACGAGATGTAAGGCGAGATTGCTGTCATCATTTTGTTCGCGAACGGGACTTTGGGCGCGATGCCTATAAGGAGTTTGCCAAGCAGAAAGGTCTCTAACGAGTCCCTTGGTCGGGATGAAACGAGCTTCGTAAGACTAAACCACGAACAATGTATTTTCACAATTTCTAATCAACCCATTTTTTTTCTTCTTTATAATATATTGTTTGACTATACATTATTATACCCTCGATCACAGCCTCTTTAGGTCAGGAACAGGAAAGAAGACTCTGCCAGCCGCCTCGACATTTCACTTCATTGGAAACTTAAGACAGCTCATACTTTTAAATTACCATTTCATTTTTTACTGAAAAATTTGTAGGTTTCTGACAGACAAGTTTCTGTAACAGACATAGGAAATACTCATGGGAATTTAGACATTTAAAAATTGCCACGCTGTTGTAAATTTCAAAAATATATTGATGACGCGTGGGGATTGATCAGGGGCGAAAAATAAAAAAAAAGGCAGGTTTGACAAGTCCAAACTGGACTCATCCAATTCTTTGGATCAGCGGCAAACCAAAGAATTTCGAGGCGGCTGGCAGAGTCTTAATTCTTTCCTGTTCCCGACTTATGTAGGAAGATCGAAAAAGACTGCTTGCAGGGTAACATTATCATTGTTGTTGCCAAAAAAGAAAGACAAAAGAAAACGAAACAAACACAAATGCCATTGAGATAAATAAAGTTCAGCAGGTAACCAGGACGAAAGTTTTGCGACATTGTTAGATTTCAAGCACAGATCCTCCGTTCTCACCTCTCACCTGTCATGGCTGAGCAATGTTTTGTGTCTGTGTGTGTCTACTTACCAATGCTTACTTATAATTATGGGGACGTGGACATAGTTACACACCCGTACTGTGGGGTCCGTTCTTTTTGTGAGAACCAAAATCAGGTCCCCACATATAATAAAAGCCCTTAAAACACTCTACTTTATGGTCAGAAATTGCCTTTGGAGTCCACAAAGTAGAGATGTCCTCATAATGCAGTTTTGTGTTAAAAATACAGACTGGTCCCCATAATGTCAAAAAATAGTGCGTAACTAAAAAGTTGACTTCTTCAATTTTTTTTTTTGGGGAGGTAGCAGCTTAGTGTAAAAAAAAAAAAAAAAAACCTCACATCGTTTGTTCTGGAAAAATGCCTTTACCGTGCGAATACATACGGCATTTGATCAAGCAGATACACACAATCCATCTGTGATTTTGCAATATTTATTCTTCTAACAATCACAATCAAGAAGTAGTTATTAGGGCAAACTCAGAAATCATAATGTCAACTCATTATTTTGTCAGGAAACAGTAAATGTACGTAGCTCTTTTGAAATGGTGTTTGCACTGTACTGACGATGGAACTTCACCTTTTCGAAAACTCACTTGTCTCATAACTACGTACGTTGGCTATTCCTGTTGAGAGCTGGGACACTTAATTAACGGTGCCATTTAGTCATTACGTAGTTTTCTGTAGTAATGAAATACTAATTTTGACATTCAACTTTCCCAGCCACTTGTAGGATCATTGGGAAGTGTAACAAAAAACTTGGACAAGTGGCTGAATGTCAAAATGAGTATTTAGTAATTAAGTCCTCAAAATCCTCGCCGTTCCCAGTAAAATAACTACATGTATACAAAAAGTAACTCTTGGCATTTTTGCTCTAAACCCTTCAATTAGAGGGGTTAATTAAGAATCCAGATTCTTAAGCCTTGAGTGGTCAAAGTCTCCTCACCCATTTTCTTATATTTAGCACAAAATTAAATTCAGCTTTACTATTCTAAAACAAGACTTTGAATTGATGGTCCCGTTCTTGCAGTGCAATAGCGAGGCCGTTCTGCCCACTGCATATACCACCATGACTAGCTGCAAATAAAATCACAAAAGCCAATCATTTCCAATCCTTGCTTAAACCCAGTACCAGTGGCAAAAAAATCAGTGTGAATACAGATCATTGAATGGTGGTCACTCCATCATTATGTTTATCATTAGAATCCAAGTTGAATGACCTTGAGATGTTAAAACTAGTACCGGGGTACTGGGAATTAAGCAGATCTGTTTGGTCCAAAAAAAATTGATATTGATAACCTTACTGGGATAATTGTAAACATGCTACAAACAAGACCAAAACAACTGCAATGACTACTTAGCTAGTTCCTTCCTAAGTTATAAGCTGACATGCATAAAATTTCAACAAACACAAATACAGTCGAAGCTCTCACTGCGACCACTCCTGTAAGCAACCAGCTCTAGCCACGACCACCAAAACTCTCTAATTGAAAACTCTCAAAAGGAACCGTTCCCACAATCAACCGCGACCACCTTTGGGATTACCAAACTGGACTTTTCCATTGTTTTTAAGCTCTCATAAGGACGGTGCCTACTATTCTTATTGTGCATACGTTCTGTGCATCTCGAGATACTCAGATTTCCTATGGGTAGTGCTTATTAATACAGGCTGGGATATTTTTGAGTGGTTTAAAACTATGCAAAGAAAGCACAACAGTTCTCTTTGTATCCAAAAAGAAAATTAGGGGTAGCCACACATTTTTCAGAGATAACTAAGCTTCATTTTGGAAAAGAACACCATACATTGCTTTGTATTTTAAAGCTTTGTATAAATATTGTTGATTACTTATCTTTGGAAAATGCGTGGTTACCCCCAATTTTCGTTTTGGATTTCAATAACACTTGTTAAGATCTGCTTTTCCCGCATATTCAGTAAGCCACACAAAAATACCTTTGAATTTAGTTTTAAAAGCACCCTCCATAAGCGACCACTCAAAGAGTGATCTAAATTGTAAGAATATTTTGGCAGATTTTAATGAGAGTAAAGACGTTTCCAGTTTTTGTAGGTGCATTCCCAAAAATTCTATTCTGTACCCTTAATACAAATTTACAAATCCCAATTTTATTGCTTATAATTCTCAAGGAACCAGCTCTACAGTGAGTAAGTTGTGACCACTTTTTCAAATTCCCGGGCTGGTTGCTTACGAGAGCTTCTAATGTAGTACTCTCCAAAGTTTCTGGATATTTTGTTGTTTTCTATAATTATGTTTAGCCCTAGTGAACTCTCCCTCTGACTGCAAGAGAATTGCCACAAAGAAATATTTATTAAAACAACAATTTTAACTAATCATGTGCAACTTAATTAATTAAGTTACATTATGATTATGAAGTAATCTTAAGTTTTTGCTTTAGCCGGTTAATCCATCTGTTCTGCACGTATAATATGGCTTTTACCTCCATTTCCGGATATTTAAAAGGATTGACATGAAACTGAAAAAAAAAAAAAAAAAAACAGGTAAAATTAGTAACTATTCTATTTGTTATTTTATGCTTATTCCTGAAATAAGTATGCCATGTGGTTCCCTTAGTAAAAGCTATACCATTCTGCCACTTCATAGTTATTCAAAAGAACATAACAGTACCACAAATTAAGCATGTAACAATAAACCCTTGTATGACTGAAAGCAAGTGGTGGCCAAAAACCCTCATAGCCAATTATTTACCAGTTTTTTAATAGGTTTAATAGGCTAACAACTTAAAGTACTTTGGATCGTCAACAAGGAAGTTAAACAAAAAATGGCACATGGTCATAGCCACTCAAGTTCTCAAGTAATCAGATCATACAATACTTACTTTACATACGGTACACTGTACATACATGTAGACCTGAATGGTTAGAAAATCATCGACTGCATGAAAATGGTGATCAATGATGATAATGATGATAAAACTTACTGTCATTTTAAAGCTACCAAACCAACAAGATTCTTAGGTGACAATGAAGAACATATGGCAAATAAAAAAAATATATATATTGTGACCAGGATTAATTCACTGTTTCAGAAATACCAATCACTCAAGATTTGAAAATGGGAGAGTTTTTCTTTTGTGTCAGCCCTTACCTCTTGCTCAACAGTCCCCCCCAGCACCTCTCTTCCCCCAAAATATGTTGCAAATTTGTCTATTGTTTAGGCTTCCTGATGACAACAATTATTATTATAACAAAAGGTGAGAATAAGAGGCCTTTTTGTCCCGAATTCCAGGCGAATAACCCAATGAAAAATGCAATCAAAAACAGTTGCCAGTGCTCCAGGCTGTGAGTGTTTTCGTTACCATGGCAAGCAAAAAAAAAAGAAATATTTTGGCGCCTAAAAATTGGAGCTAGTCACCAATTTGGTGACCTGTGTTCCATGGTGGTGTGCCAAGCCGTAGTGTTTTTATCAGTTCAGGGCTCGAAATAACTGGCAGGCAGGCACCTGTTACATTTCCCGGTTTAACATGTTTTTGCTGGGACAATTGGCCCGTTTTTGGCCGGTCAAATTTGAAAAATTTGAGCAATCATAACTTTTGCAATAGTTACCCCAGGTTGCATGAATGATGATGATGATGATTACAGTAACATGAATAATGTCCCTCATTATGGTCAAATAGTTCCAAATTAAGTATTCTAAAGTGCAAATGACCAAGAATTTGTCCGGTCACTACCCAATTCTGACAGGACATTGTCTGTTGACCAACCATTATTTTCAAGTCCTGGAAGTTATTATTTGTGGTCTTGAGCTTAAAGTGAGATGGCATGAAATATTATTTAGGGATACATCTTAGTGACACTTACAATTTAGCGATGCAATGACTCTCACCGAGACACATCTTAAAATTATTTGTTGCAATTAGCATGTCGAAACAGGTCGTATCAGTGATCCGTAAAATACTCTGACCTTGTGGTGGAATTCGATTTCAATCAGATGGGAACTCAAGGATAAAAACTTTCTCGAAATAGATAATATCTGCTTAGATGACATTTTAAATTACTGGCTTATGGCGACGAAAACAAATAAAAACTTCACTGCGACAGACTTGGTAACCGCCTTTGAATGATCCCAGATCCCTCCCCCCACCCCCCGCCCCTCCTCCACCCGCAAGATTTACATTGATAGGTGCATTATGAGCACATTGGTCAATCTGTTTGAATTTCATAAAGAAAGATAGTTCTTGCTCCTTTTAAACAAATGTGGTTAACATTGTAAGGACATAGTCACCTCCTTGCATGATTAAAGACGGGATAGTGAAACATTGCTGCAGTTCTTTAAAATCCGGGTGACATCACAAGGGCATGGTCCCTTTTGGTATGATTTTTGATCATTCTAATTTTATATTTGTGCTGTAGATGGGGTTTTCACGTCTCGGGATTGTGAAGAAGTTGCATGTGCAGAGGAAGACAGTAGCTAAGGTACACTTCATCAAGCCCTGATTATGATGCTGAGATAGTAAACGTGACCATCCAGTGTGGCAACTGTTTTTCATTGTGTAATGCTGCATGGGCTAATAGGCAAGGTGACAGTTGTTTTTTTAGCCCAGCTTTTGCTGTGGAAATATGAATTAAGACCTTTGTGTTAGGCAAAATAAATTCTATTTAAAGATAAAAGAAATGTCATTTTTTTGTTATTGTTACTTTGTTTTGTTTAATTAATCGTTTCAGCCAGAGATAATTTCTTAATATTTACCATGTTTTATTCTGCAATTGGCTGTGGCTCTTCAATATTTTCTCGTTTTTTGGGTAACATTGTGGGGACCAATAGAGACCTCCTCAACTGTTTTAATTCTGTCCCCATGAAAGATAGCTGTACATTATTTGCTTTTGTTACACAAAATCTGTGTAACATTATGGGGACATGGTCAGTCTGTTGCATCATGAAAGAAAGATATTTATAGCTGCTGTTACACGAATTTGGGTAGCATTGTGGCGACATGGTCACTTGCTTGCATGATGAAAGATAGTGAAACATTGCTGCTATTATTCAAAATCTGGGAGACATGACAGGGGCAATTGGTTCCTTGACTATTATTTGTGTGCTGTTGATGGGGCGGTCACGTCTCGCGATTGCGAAGAAGTTGCATGTGCAAAGGAAGACAGTTGCAAAGGTATACATGTACACTGTAGGTCAAGCCCGGATTATAATTATGCTCAGATACATGTAGTAGACATGTACGTGACTTGTGGGAGAGCATTTTTCGTTGTGCAACGTTGCATGGGCTAATACGACATATACTTAAACCTCTTCAACTGCATTTTATAACCATAAAAGACAGAAGAAGCACATGACTGCTTTTTCAAAATTTTGCGGGGAACATCCTAGGAAAATTGTCATTTGCTTATGCTATATTATGAACAGTTTGTTGAATTACAGCCTTTGTGCTTGACTGAATGCAAGTCTGCAAGCATGCAAACCTTCTTTCAGTGTCAGATTTTTACAATTAAAAGAAGTTACAACCCCCCTCCCCCCAATCTTTGCATTTCTTTCAACACTTTTTACATCTTATGACTATAATTGTCAGCACTTACAGGGTGTACATGTATGTTGCCCCTGCTCTCACTTGTTAGAAATAATATTGGACCAAATAATGCAGCTCATGTTGATTTCTTTATGTTGCTAATGCATTGTAAACGTAAATTTGCACTTGTATGTACATTGTGTTCATTAAGTGTTGTGCCTACATGTATATTTATGGACCAGTGCTTGTCTTACTGGAAATTGGACTTTTAACCCATTCATCCCTGAAGCATCCCCCATTGACAACTAAAATCGTTTGGCTTAAGACAGAGTAAAATCTGTATTTGTCTTGACAACTCAAACAATGAAACTTCGAGAGCCTGTAAATATTATTTACCAACACAAATTAGCAGTGCTCATCTATAACTTGATGAAACAAAAATGAATGAGGTGTTTCTGTGTTATTGATATGTGATTAGGTAATATTCTCCATATTCTCCAAGAGGTTTATTTGGTGGCCAGAATAGAGAAAGTCTTACAGGGCAGTATATCGGTTCCTGTGTTGAACCATACATCATGGCTCAAGCCAAGGGCCACCAAAAAAGCTTCACAAAAGGCACACAAACTAGCTGAGATCTACTGCAAGAGCCTGGGACAATAATTATTATGGTACGCCATTTGGATTGACAGCCAGGTGAGTCTGAAGTACAATGTATTAGTGTAGCTCTGTAGTTTAAGAGGGCATCAAAGTACATGTATACCGTGCCAGAAGATGTGGGTTGTGAACTCTTGCCAAATCAACACTTGCTGTCTCTGAATACATGACTGTACAATGTACAACATCTGATGAGAAAAAATTACTGCATTTTGTTATCACTGACAACTAAAAATAGCCAGATTTTCTTGTCCTGAATACATGTACTGTAACTGATGAGAATGTACTACATTTTGTTTTGATTGACAACTAAAAATAGCCAGATCTTCTTGTCATTTTTCATAACAACAACAACAACAACTGCAACAGTTCTTTATTGGCTCTAAAAATGTTAAAATTTTGATTTCATTTGTTTTAATAATAGCGTCGTGAATCATTTAATGTTCAATTTTACTATCCTGAGAACATTTGTCTTTTCAAATGAGCTCGAGGTTAAAAAACACAAGGAAGGAACTAATGATTAAGTTTTGTTTTTTTTTCTCTGAGAAAGGAAAATGATGGGAAGTTATCTTTTTGAAGTATATGTGTGTCCCTTGATGGAGTTTGTTTTTCTTTTTGTCAAAAACTTACGAAAAGGGCTGAATTGGTCCTTGACCTCAGTGTTACAAAATGTATCTAAAATATACATTGTATTTTGTGTGGTTTGTTTTGTTTTCTTTTCTTTTTAGACCGTTGTTCAATACTGAGGGGGAACTGGACAGCAGTGAGATTTCATCAAATGAATTTACAAACAGGTTGGCAGTTTTTTCGTTGTTGATGGCATTTGAAAGAACACCTCTGTTGCTCTATTAACCTCATCAGAATGTGCATGTATACAGCTGTAAGAGGAAAACTTCTAACTGGAATTTTTGACCAAATTTTAAAACTTAACCTTTTTTACATTGATTACAGAGTGCCAAATTTGTACGAAATTCGACTGTCAAAAAAGCATCCTGGTACATAGCTTTCTCAAACGGGACGATATTCATCGCAATAAGCAATGTTTCTGCTGCAATTAAATTCAATAAAATTTTTGGGTAAATGAAACGGAGGATTTTTGAGGCCCAATTTCAACATGCTGTTGTCAACAAAAGTCGACCTTTGACCACCAAAGCGGAGGAGAGGTATATTGAAATCACACACGCTAATCTCGATTTATTCACTGAACAATTCGAGTCTTTAAGGTTTACTGGAACTACTGTAGGTAAAATGGAACGTGTCATTGAAATTTAACTGTTTTGGTTCAGGAGTAACAGACATATCCGGTAATTAAAATAACTGACCTAAAAATTTGCATACTAGTAAGATTCATTCCATCCCATATTTTTACGCAAACAAGTTTCCTTAATTCACTTTCTAAACGTACCTGCAAAACAAACAAACAAAAGTATCCCCCTATATATAAGTATACGCTGGTTGGATCAGTTTCGTCGAAGCCCTCAAACGACCATCGAACCAGTCGAACGCTTTGTGACCTTCGCGAGTTGTGCCGTGATTGTGTCGTCAGAGCTGTCACGCAAGAGATTAGGACAAAGCACACAGACCAATGGCTTCGTGCGGTTATTCTGAGTTTGTTGGGGGAATTTGTGGCCCAAGTTCTGATAATCCAGCAAACGTTCAATGCGTAACAATAGCAAAATATGATAAGGACACCAAGGCACACTTGAGAAGTTATAAAGTGTCGGATTCTTCTTTGGATACAGAGGCTAGGCTTTGGCTCGCACGTGCAGGTCAGCTTTAACTGAAATCACTTAAATTAAGATATTGAGCAGAAAATCACTTTGCAAAATTTGCAGATACTACCTATTACAGAGTTAATGTCAAAAGCAGAATACCCACCCACAAGAAATGGACCCTAAAAGCACTGCTGCCGCAGTGTCGCAGTCGTGTTGTTGGATACACCTCGTTCTTTAATCCATGAGGCAAGCACTGCGGCACTAGCCAGTCCACTCAGCTCAATTTAAACTTAAGTCGACTAAGGCACTGCGGCAGCAGCCATTCTACTCAATTCACTCTATCCGACGTGAACCGCGCGAAACCCACTTTCGTTCACTTCGGCACTGCGGCTAGCGGTAACGCATCTTCCAGGCATTTTTTCGCGTCAACTCTCAAATTCTCATGTTCTCTGACCACGTGTTCCTGAATCAACGTCATAAGTCGAGAGAAGACTTCAGCGAGTGGAAGACCTTAGATAACAATGACCTGGACCAGGTTGAGTCCGCGATTCTCGAAGTGTCATGCGGACTTTCCCATAAAAATGCCCTTGAAGCTCATCAAAATGGCGGCGAAAGAGTAGAGTGCTCCACTTGTAGGATACATAGTGTATTTAGTCTGGAAAATGTTCTGAAGAGCGTTTCGAATGATTTCACGGGTAAGTCGGCAGGAAGAATGCTTTTTAAATAAAATCTCAGACCTTTACTGTGTGAACACTAGTTTTCTCTCGTGTTTCCGCTACAGTCATTGTTATTTAAATGATGCCTTGATCATTTCTTAAATAACAAGGACCGGAGCCAGGTCATGTCTCGATGATTGGGGAGGGGAGAGGTTGGAATAATAGGGCTTTTTACAGCGATCTTTGCTGTCTGCGGAAGCTGTAAACAAAGATACATGCCAAATTCGAAGGAAATGGCGGTAAATACGCCCTCATGGAGTCAACAGTTCTCTGAGAGCTTTTACGAACTTGGAAGATGCTATCAAACTTATAAAGGGGTATGAAGTCAATACAACGAGTTCATTTACCGTTACATACCAGACTAGAGGTTTTGGAAAGTCTCCAATAGGTAAGATGTCTTTTTTTGTTTTTAATCAATGCAAGTTTATTATAGGTCTTAATTATTTGTTTCCAAAAATGTTATTGTTATTGACAGTTTTTGGCAATTATGGTGACTAGGGACTGGGATGGGGCCATGGAATTTGTAACAAAGGAAATTATTGTAAATTCTTACCCACTTTCTACGATGGAAATGATAAATTAAATTACCCACAAAATGGAGCTTTTTCAAGAACTTAGGAAATGATCACCCTTTCCTTCAAGCCCCTCCCACCCACCCCAGGTTTGCAAGCTGGGGCAAGGCATCTCCAAGAAGACTCCATTGAGATCCACCTAGGGTTGCAACAGACAAGAGGTATTTCCCAGTGGCCACTGGTCAGGCACCTGTATTCTAGGACATGTATATTCTAAAAGATGGAGCATTATTAAAATATTGAATAGCCATTTTTCTATTTTTTTAATACACTTCACTTGTCAAAAACAAACAGTTTTGGCTAA
>NC_090881.1:3839417-3854417 GCF_036669935.1 Montipora foliosa
CTGTATTGTTCGTTTGCGACGCTAGTCGCAGTGCCGAAGTGCCGATAGAGTGAATTGAGTAGGTGCCGCAGTGCCTTAGTCGACTTAACGTTAAATTGAGCTGAGTAGACTGGCTAGTGCCGCGGTCCTTGCCTCATACACGACTGCGGCACAACTCGCGAAGGTCACAAAGCGTTCGACTGGTTCGATGGTCGTTTGAGGGCTTCGACGAAACTGATCCAACCAGCGTATACTTATATATAGGGGGATACTTTTGTTTGTTTGTTTTGCAGGTACGTTTAGAAAGTGAATTAAGGAAACTTGTTTGCGTAAAAATATGGGATGGAATGAATCTTACTAGTATGCAAATTTTTAGGTCAGTTATTTTAATTACCGGATATGTCTGTTACTCCTGAACCAAAACAGTTAAATTTCAATGACACGTTCCATTTTACCTACAGTAGTTCCAGTAAACCTTAAAGACTCGAATTGTTCAGTGAATAAATCGAGATTAGCGTGTGTGATTTCAATATACCTCTCCTCCGCTTTGGTGGTCAAAGGTCGACTTTTGTTGACAACAGCATGTTGAAATTGGGCCTCAAAAATCCTCCGTTTCATTTACCCAAAAATTTTATTGAATTTAATTGCAGCAGAAACATTGCTTATTCCGATGAATATCGTCCCGTTTGAGAAAGCCATGTACCAGGATGCTTTTTTGACAGTCGAATTTCGTACAAATTTGGCACTCTGTAATCAATGTAAAAACGGTTAAGTTTTAAAATTTGGTCAAAAATTCCAGTTTGGGTATATTGTATCGTTAACAGTGCTAAAGGGTGAAGGAATTACTCTAGTTGTGCCATGTTGTTTTGAATTTCAAGTTACTCATTCGTTATTTCAAAAATAGCGATTCAAACGAGCAACATTTTGGAGTCGTTTTCACTCGCTCACAAGACCCCATACCGAAAAAGTCGCCCTCCAGGTAAAATAATTATCGAAACAAGCTAAAACATATTTGGCAAGATTTCCGCACAGGTCCCTACTTCATTATGCATACACTCCTTTGTTTCAAGAAAACAATAGCGATAACAATAGACGTCCTTTGGGACTGTGGCGCTTTGTTCTTTCTTTAAGTCTATATGGACTTAAAAAAAGTCAGTCGAACTTCTGTCTGAAATACGGAAAATCGAACAGTTTTTCCTGCAATTTCGGCACTTTTCCTGCACTTTTACCCATTTTTCAGTTTCAGAATAAGCGCAAGAAGTGGAGTTTCAAGCAATCGTTGTAATAGGGTTCAGATTCGCAAACATAACAAACAAACCAAATAAAAGTACTGTCATAAGAAATTTAATGGCTACCTGCTCTTTTTATCGTGAAATTGCTCTTCCTGTCTGCTTAAAAATTCGCCGAGACACTGCAAAGTGTATATTTTCTTCCTTTCCTGTATTTAGGATCACGAACGGTGCATTTAGAGGGATTTTACGATTTATCGCTCTTTGTAGAGATCGGCAATATACTCAATGATACTTCCAAGTAAATAGCTTTGGTAGAGATCCATGGATGTTCCCCTACGAGGCATACTTCGTTTCACTCCCCATCATGTCTTTTCAATGCCCTGCTGTGGGCTCGTTTGTCTGGGTCGACGAAGTTTAGGCGATGGTTAACTGCGGTGAGATGATGTTAGCTCCTGTCTTGTAGGCAGTTGTAAACTTTCCGGCCACAGGTAGCTAGGGCTAATATTTTTTCAAGGATAGTTTACGGTCAGAAAATTAATATGTGTTCTGGCGGATTGAAGACTATCCATTGCAGTTTTTTCTTGAGCATCGCGAAACAGATCCATCTCCCGATGCGGCACTTTGTCTTTGCCAACTGACTGTGTTTTCACACAGGTTTTGGATACGGAAGACGAAAGTAAATTGTTTTCTTTGCACCACTCTATGCACAACTATGGAAAGGCTATAAAGCAGGGACAATTTCCAAATGATCAAATTTTCCATTGCTGTGACCCTTTTACTTCGGTAGCCATCTTGATTATTACGAAGACACAAGTTTGCTTCAAAAGAAGGGAAATATGAAACGATTTTAATTGCAATGAAATCGTGCATGAAAGTTTCCCATGAAAGATGCACCAATCAGACTTTAAGCGTGGTATACTCTTCCACGCAGTGAACTTATAAGTGTGCTGCACGCACGGGGCATGAAGGAAAAGCAGGTCACAGTTCACAGCAATACTGGAAAACCTAAAACTATCACATGGACTAACTTTAAGCCTAAACAGTGCCTTTAGTCGTAATTAGGGTTACGGTTAGCATTATTAAAGGGATGGGTTGTTTCAAGAGTAGTAAAACAGGGATCTCTTAACGGTGACCTACAAGTGTAAGTTCGACTGTAGGTGCTGGGCGCGGCACATGTATATAATTACGTATCATTGTTATGTAAATAGTCAGCCAGAATTCAAAATAAATATCATTTTCAAGGTGTGAATTAGCAACTTGACACGTTAGCTCAGTGGTAAAGAACAGGGACAAGTAATCCAGAGGTTTACAGTGGGTCGGAGTTCAAGGCAAGCTGCGAGTGACATATCATGGGATAAAATGGCAGAAAAAGCCGAGCGGGGTCTGGAAATGAGAACAAGACGAAAGGGAAAGCTGAGACAAAAACGAGTAACGGTGTGGGCGATGAAGGGAAAGACTCGGAAGAGAGAGAGGGAGGGAGAGAAAAGATGAGATCCGTTTTTATTCATCCCGTAAGTACAAATTACCCATGTATATATTCGGTTCTCTTGGGTATACGTATTGTTCTACAAAACAATAGCGCGAATGAATAATTAATTTATTCTGCATGCATAATGAAGTAGGGACCTGTATGGAAATCATTCCACATATTTTTCTAAAAATGGTTTTGGTAGTACTTTATTGTGACAAAGTTTGGCAATTTTCGATTTTTTTATCTTGCACGGTCTTAGGTGAAAATTGCTGAGAGGCGCTCTTAAGGGAAAAGGACAAATATGTGACCACTTGCCAGGAAGCTCTATCGATAGGTAATCACAAAAAACCTTGGGAGATTAACATTTTAGTCACAAAAAACACAAAATTTGCAGTAATTCCGAAAGAAAAAAACATTTTGCAAATAATTTCCTTTTTACAAGAAAACAAATAATTATTAAATTATTATAATGAGCTATATCTTATGGTAGCTTCTTAACATTTTGCAAAATTCATGGCATCTGACAGGATGCGGCGATGCAGATCTGCATAATTCCCTAAACTCCGCATCCTCCACATAATTACGATATTTTCTGCATAAAACAGAAGAAATGCCAGATATTAGCGATAAAGCAGCTGCTTACCACCCTCACAAACACAAAAGCCAAAGAGATTGACTATTTTGAAACGCTTAATTATTTTCCTGAACATTGAAGAAAACACGCCATTTCATTCGCAAGATGAAAGTTCGTAAGCAGTTTCTACGCATTTTTTGGCATTGAGCCTGGACTCTAGTTAAACTGTTTTTATAACATACCCTAGGCTCGAAATTTTTAAAAAAGATGCAACAAGGTATGAAAATTTAACTGCAAGTTATAGTAACAAATTAACTTGATCATTTGTAAAAGTAGGGAGAATCATTGCGATGAAGTTGTACAAAACAAAATAGGAGCCCGCAATACGTATGTGTAAAAAACCGCTGAGAATGGTGAATGCTCGAAGGTTTTATGGATCGTGGTTCAGCCACAACACAATTTTGCACCATATCTCCAAATTGAAACAAAATTCATGACGAGAAACAATTGTTTAAATTTCCGCATAATCCGGTGTAATTTCGGCATAATCAACGCATGTTCACGCATAATATGGCCAAAAATTTCCGCATAATCTTTAAATTTTTTCCGCATCCTATCAGAAGCCCTGAAAATTTGAGACCGAAAACTAGAAGGTTATATGGCAGTAACCTTAAGCAGTCAAAAAATATGTCCCCTCCATTAAGCCACTGACTCCTGGCAGATTTTACCCTGTCTTTAAACCCCAACAGATTTTACTTATCAACTGGCCTGGTGGTCAGTGGGTTACAGTGTCTTGTCTTCCAGCGCTGGGGCACTAGATAATTGCAGACACTGAAAACCGAAGATCAACAGGTTAATTCAAATCAAATTGTATCGGATCCAGACTGCTGAGAAGTTGAAGTTACCAAAATCATTCTAAATATTAAACATTTTGTTTGTTCCTTTGCATTGAGTGCTGAATTAAGTCACCTACATGTATTTTCCTCCTGTAAATACTTTAGCCTCATTTATTACACTATCACAGTTCCTGCTAAACTCTAGTTCACTGCAATTTACAATTCACTCATGATAACATGCCAATCAAACAAGACGTATTTCGTGACAAAATTGCAGAGAAGTTCAAAATTATGATACCAAACTTACTCAGGATACTAGTAAACATCTTGTTTATCCATTAGTACAAGTCACCCATTCTACATGTACCTCTGTAAATACTGTATATATAGCCTCATTTAGTACCACTTACTGAGTTATCCATCGAAGTGTAAATTAAGAAATGGTTGTATAGACTTTCTCCAGTATAAACCAACATGTTCCAGTCCTCTACTCATAGGGGGCGCCCTAATTGAAAGGGTATCCCAGTGCAAACTGCTGGGGGTCATAGTTTCTGATGACCTTTCATGGAACGCACCCCGCCGGAACGCACACTGTGACTAATTATATATGACAAAGCTACCAAGCGCCTGTACGGGTTGAGGATTCTTAAGAAAAGTGGACTTTCACCTTCTAACTTAATATCAGTACATTATTGCAGTATGATCCGCTCTGTGCTCGAATATGCATCCTCATGCAGTATGGGCGGCACTTCCAGCGTACTTACCGGTAAGTGGCCTTTTAGAACAAGTCCAGAGAAAAGCCCTGTACATAATAATTGTCTTCCCTGATCGTGGCTATAGCGACGCACTTCATATCGCTGACCTTGAACCTCTTAGCGGTAGGCGACAACAGGCATGCATGAATTACTTTGCCACGAACTGCCATGTGTCAGGAACACTTTAATAGTAGTCTCTTCCGGGTTCTGATGGTTTATTACCATGTTTATAATTTATGCTCATGCTCACAATCGTACCATGCCTCTAGTAGTGGCAAATGCAAAAGACTTAATGATTTTGTGACTGTCAAATTTCAAAATGTGTGTCGCGACCGCCCCCTGTAATTCAGTTGTTACTGCAATAGGATTGAATAAACGATTGATTGGTTCAAGAGACAGTATTCAACACTCGTCCAAGGATAAAACAGAGCAGAGAACACAGCCAGCTCATAAGAAAGGTACGTACCGTTACTACACTAACCAATTTAAAATCGATTACACATGTCAACTTAAATGAGTCATTGGTATCACCAGGTTCAAAATAAATTTGTGATGCGTCTCTGCTTTTTGAACAGAGAATCACAAAAATTATTATTTTCCTACATAAATTTCAGTCTTCTTGAACCACACATTGTCAAGTCCCTCATATGTTTGGTGCTAAATGGTATGATCATGCAGATTCATATACATGATAGACAAGAAGAGATTATAATTACTGTGATAAAATAATTTGGCAATTGCAGAATAAAAATTGCACCTCAAAATAGAAATGATGAGTATATACACATCAGCTACGTGTAGCTACAACGTACATGTATCTGTAATTATACCAACTCAACCTCTGTCAATGATCTGTATCAGTTGGAACCAGTGCATCCCGCAACAAGACACTATTTCAAAAAAAAGAAATAGAGTTCTGTTTCTGGAATGGTAAGGGCAAGAGAAAAGATACAAATGTAAAATACAGTAGTGTGCGGGTCACTCAGTCTGTCATATTTATTATTTCACTCGTCTATTGAAAGCTCTCGAGAAATGAAGATACTGAAATGTGGAGGCAGACTCTCTGAACGGTGAAAAGCCTGTCAAGGAACATTAACCATTAAAGAGAAGAACAGATATTTGTTTATGTGCACAATACATTGAAGCATAAAGTCTACAAAATTTAATACCTATTTCACCTTCAAATGCATAACATTTCAAATTCCCTTTTCTGTGAATCTTCCAATTTACTCATTACTTGAATGTGTTACATGTGAACCTAGGCAGTTACTGGTACTAGCTTTCAAATACATGTAACTGGTTCTTGGTTAACCCAATTTATTAAGTACTATGACTCACCAGTGCGAACATTGCAGATTGTTCACATTACTAATTAACAACAATATATCACTTTTAATCTGTTCCCCTGTGGCAGCCCCAATGCATTTTACTGAGTTAATGACATTAATTTTTTCCTCAATCCACCCAGCACTGATCACTTCTGATCAACGGGATGATGAAACAACGTCACAGAAAAAATCAAAAGAATCTCCAGCTGCAGGTGAGTCATACATGTACATTGTAACTGACTCAGGTTCTCATCAAGGATTGTTATTTTAGACGAGGGGTTTGCTCATTGTGCACCAAAATCAAAAAGTAAGGAAATTTATATATTTGACAAGAAACAAGAATTAAGAAACCACCATGAAAACCACACTGAAGACTGCATATACAGTAAATGAGCTGATCTGCTCCATTTCAGTTCAACATAATATATTGTAATTAATTGTAAAAAGGTTTCCTTTACCAGGGCATCAAGTACAGTACTATATCATGCGCACCTCCAAAACAGTCTATTAAAAACAGCCTGCACTCTTGCTAACAGCATTTATCTTTTGTAAGGGCTGCAGTCTCTAATCTCAAGACAAGTATTATTTCTGCGTATACATGTACATGTAGCATTACTATCAAACTCCCTGGTAACGGACATGCCAAACTCTTTTTCACTATGATTTGTAACCTCTATAAAACTGTGACAAATAATTAACAGTTTAGTAAACTTGCGCCTTTTTTTTTTTTTAATATGCAACAAGGTTGTATAATTTACTCTTTTTTCTGAATTATATATAGCTGGGATGAAGTATAGTACAACAGACCAAATTCTGAGAAGGCGATAGAACAGTCAACATCAAGAGGTTAGTGCAGATTTTTCACAAAAACACAAATTCCTGACAACAAATAGATAATGCAGGTTCTTTTTGTCCACTTTAATGTAAATTGTACACTTCTTTTTGTATCTGCTGTTTGACTGGTAATGATATACAGTGTAGCTTAAACAAAACTACATGTAACAAGGAGTTTGTGATATCAAGCCAAATTTATTTTTATAAAATAATTAGGATAGTACGTGCAATCTCATTTTTCAATAGCTGTGTTTAGATGAGAATGACAAGAAGAGATTAATTACTGTGATAAAATAATTTGGCAATTGCAGAATAAAAATTGCACTTCAAAATAGAAATTATGAGTACAAATCAGCTAGCTACAGCGTACACGTAGCTGTAATTATACCAACTCAACCTCAATGATCTGTATCAGTTGGAACCTGCATCCTGCAACAAGACGTATGCTCCTCGGCCACGTTGTTATCTGATTAATTCATAATCGGTAAGCTTCAATAAAACAAAAGGGTACTTTTAAGAAACAAATGAAACGGAAAATAATTATTACTCAATGCATTCTCTACTGAAATTATTTGCTGTGAAAGTAATAATTATGTTCACTGTTGACAGATGTAGCACAGGTTGGCGTTTCAAACACAAATAAACACCATTTCCTTCGTTTTAAACACCTTGGGTTTCAAACAGTTTCAAACGCATTTCAAACAGTTTCAAACGTGTTTCAAACGCATTTCAAACACAAACATACTCAAAACGCTTTTCGGTTAAGCATTCCTTTTCACCTGGACGGTCACTTATGATTATTAATTTTTGTCTTTGTTACATCTTTTCAGGGGGTAAAAGGACGAATGTATGGTTTTGAGCTTCACATCCAAGACAAACTGTACAGTTTGGTTGCTGACAGCCAGTCTGAAATGGACTCATGGATAACAGCATTGTGTAAAGTTATGGGAATTGATATGGACACCGGTGCAAAGACTTCACCTTTCAGTGTGATTGGCAAATTAAAAGGGCCAAAACTCCATCAGTCTTTGCGAGAAAGTCTTAAGGGTAGTAAGCATCCAGAACTTCTTGAATTTTCCAAAGAAACAGAGGTGTTGAATGCAAAGAGAAGGAAGGATGGAAGAAAGAAACTCTTTTCTCTTGTCCATGACTTGGATAATAATGGTACCTGTGTAAATTATGATGATGCGAGGATTGACGCAGAAGTGTTTCGGGAACATTTTGGTATGCGTGTGGTGGTGGAATGTGAGGATCTCAAGTTTCCTTTGTTGAGAACTGTAGCCAATGGAAATGAAGTTAACATTGAACCATTTTTTATTTCTATTTCGTTGGTTGATGCCAAAAAGGGAATCAAAATTTCAGAGGATTTTCATTGTGATCTCAATGGTGCATCTACAATAGACATGCTTCGAGGGTCAGACCTGATTGAGAATGGTCATGCAAATGGCAATGTTAAGTCAGGAGGTGGAGTACAGCTGTCCCAGGAAGGTAATAAATTGAAATAAAATGGGGGATCAGGAAATGGGAATTCAAGACACCCTAGCATACTGTAATAATTATTAGGGCATGCATACACGGCCATTAAAGTTAATAGTTGCTGCACTGCAGCTACAGCAGCTGTACCAACTGATTTCAAGAACAGGTGGAGGACCTCTTGTGCATATTTTACATGTATATGTCAGCACTTACAGGGTGTACATGTGTGTTGCCCCTGCTCTCACTTGTTAGAAATCAGACAGAATAATGCAGCTCATGTTGATTTCTTGTATGTTGCTTGCATCGTAAACGTTAATTTGCACTTGTATATACAATGCGTTCATGTAAGCCTAGTTTTCATATGTCGGTAAAATCCCAGACGATCTGGGATTTCACAGTCCCAGATTTTGCTGACACATCAGAAAATCGCCAGATGCTTGTCCTAGATTCTCCCGATAGTGACTTTGGTGGAAAATGGAAAGTGCGCCTTTGTCCCTGAAAGTACAAATTCATATGTCAGGAATGATCGCCGACGATCTCAAAAATCTGGGACACGTAGGGAAAATAGAAACGCTTTCTATTTTCCCGATTCGTCCCCAACCATCCCAGAATTATCGAGGATGTCTGCGATTTACATGTATGGTTTTCATTAGTCGGCAAAATCGGGGATGCTTGGGAAACTGCGAAATCCCCAATCGTCTGAGATTTTCCTGACATATGAAAGCTAGGCTTAAGTGTTGTGCCTACATGTAAATTTATGGACCAGTGCTTGTCTTACGGGAAATTGGGCTTTTAACCCATTTATCCCTGAAGCGTCTCTCATTGACAACTAAAATTAATCGTCTGGCTTAAGACAGAGTAAAATCTGTATTTGTCTTGACAACTCAAACAATGAAACTTCAAGAGTCTGTAAATTTACCAACACAATATAGCAGCATCTAACGTGATCAAATAAAAATTAATGAGGTGTTTCTGTGTTATTGATATTTGATTAGGCAATAATCTCCACAACTGATCCCAACCAAGAGGTTTATTTGGTGGTCAGAATAGAGAAAGTCTTACAGGGCAGTATCGGTTCCTGTGTTGAAGCATACCTCAAGTCTGGAGACACCAAAAAAGCTTCACAGAAAGCACACAAACTAGCTGAAATCTGCTGCAAGAGCCTTGGACTATATGGCATGCCATTCGGATGGACTGCGAGGTGAGTCTATATCTACATCTACGTTAATTTTATTAAGTTGGTAAAATTCATTACAGACATCACTCCAACTCTGAAGTACAATGTAGGTGGCTCTTTCGTTAGAACATCAAACTTACTAGTGCAGGAAGTTGTGGGTTGTCAACTCTAGGCAAACCGACACTTGGTGTCTCTAAATAACTGATGAGAAATAACTTCATTATTTTTGTTATCACAACCAAAAATAGCCAGATCTTCTCGTCCTTTTGGTTAAGAGGGTTAGCTAATATACACAAATTGAGCTGAATCAACTATTCGGTAAAGGTGACATGATCATCAGAAGTCAGGTCATACAACTTTACAATGTACAACTGTATTTTAGTCAAATACCTTATCAATGAAGCATAGAACATTACTGTATTAATTTTTAGCGCTACTTATGACCAGAAGGTATACGTTGGCACTGTTCAAGGTTTTTGTTCTGTTTTTGTTTGGTAAGATGGATTGTCAACGGCATTAAACATTATAAGTAAACGTGACTCAGCTTGTGTATTTTGGACATGTATGAAGGCTGGATAGAGGGTTGTCCAATATTTTAAGGAGCAAGGGTGGCACAGTCGGTTGGTGCATGAGGTCCTGAGTTCGATCCCCGGATCTCACATCCTTGTTTCGACTTCTTTCCTTTCAGTGTAGCCTAAGTAGCTTTAAATACCGTTAAAACAGAGCACTGATGGAAAGAGGGGGGTAAAATGAGCGCACTGTCGGCTTCCTGGGAGAATACTCTCTAGAGAGTAAAGGAACTTCCGACGTTAAATAAGGTGTACCTTTACCTTTACCTTATGCACGAACTGAGTCATATCGGATAAGGGACTTTTCTTTTGAACGGGAAAGGGATTTTAGGAAGAAGAGGTGAATTTTCAATTCAGTGTCTCAACCTTTTTGCCACTGCTTGCAGCTACCAAATTTGCCCTCTTTTGTTTTGATTAGTAGCTGAGTCATGTTATGTCCCATTTTGCTATCCTGAGTATTTTCAAATGTTCTCAGGGTTAACATACACTAACAAGGATGGAATTAACCATTAAGTTTTGGTTTTGAATCGCATTCTCACCTAAAGTTCAATTTTCTATCCAAAGAAAGGAAAATGATGGGCACTTATTTTGCTTAAGTAGGTGTCCCTTTTGTTGTTTGTTGCTGCTTTTGTTGAAAACCTACTAGAAGGGCGTGGTCCCTGACTTCAGTATTCTTAAAATGCATAAAATTTTCTTGTTTTTTTGTTTTGCTTTCTTTTTTTAGACCATTGTTCAATACTGAGGGGGGACTGGACAGCAGTGAGATTTCATCAATTTACAAACAGGTTTGTTGTTTCTGTTGTTTGAATGAATACCTTTATTCCTCATTCACTTCTTTCAGAATACATGTATGCATGTACAACTGTAACAGGAAAACTTCTATTGAGCAACTGCTATCTTGCCCACACAAGTTGCCCCTTTTCTTGCACTTAAAGAAAGAACATGAAGTGACCCTGTGACCAAAGTATCAATTCGTATTTTTCTTTGGATTTCAAAACTATGTTAACTAAGCACTAAGTGAGCAAACTTTTAAGCCTTGATTTCAAAAAGAGACCTGATTATTTTAACTGGAATTTTGCTATTTAATGGTCTGCCATTACTAAATTTACTTACGTTCTTGAGAGAGCTGTGTCGAGGAGGAAAATGACGTCAAAGGCTCTCTAGTTTAATAATGCAATGCCTCATGTGTATGCCAGAGAATTAAAATGCAACACTGGAGTTTTGGACTTTCAGACTTTAAAACTTGCGTTTTGCATGTATATGATAAGCTGCATTCGCACGCTGAGATTTTAAGCTACAGAGTGAGCCTCTGACGTCACTTTTTCCTGGATCCAACCCTCTGAGGTCCAATTGATCAGTTTTGAACATGGGTAATGGTGGAAATTGAAATCCAAAACTTACGCTCAGAGTAAATGGCCATAGTAATTGTTCAGATTCTCTCATGGACAGAGGATGAAGCGGCTTTGAATGTATTTTAGGGTTCCTTTGATCCTTAAATTTAGGCTTTTTTTGTTTTGCAGGACAGTGATGATGAAATGATTAAACTGCTGACAAATTACAGTGTCACGTAAGTTTAGAGCCATTGTGACCAGAAATTAATGACAGAAAGAATAGTTATCAAAATGAGAGTGGAAAGATTTGATTAAACTGGAATTAATTGTTGCTTTCTTTATTTTCGTTTGGGTGTTTCTCATTTTGTCTCTGCTCTCTCTTTTCATTTTGTCACGTTTGTTTTGGAATTTTAAGAGCAGTATTTACAGTGATGTTAGTAACTAATAGATTCCAATGTTTCCGTGAGTCAGTTCAGTAATACATGTAAAACATGCATGAATAACACACTCGACTATCGCCTTGTGTGCCATTCTTTTTGTTCTTTCTACATTTTGTTGTTATCTGTGATTTATTATGGAAAAGATACATGTGGCAACTGCGACATCATCATTGGAATCTATTCGTTTTATATAATAAAGAATTAAACATTTTTGATGATGACATCAACTGTGTCTGTCCCCCAGAAGAACAAATCAAAATGCATGCATTATAGACCTTATTATATAAATTGTAATGAAAGACTGGAGACAGCTGGGACATCAACTGGGAGAGTTTCTTGCAACCATTTTCAGCATGGCTGTTGTCCCAGACTATCAACTAAAAAAAACAAAGGGACATCATTTCAGGGTTCGTGCTACTCCTTGAAGTGCTTGAAAAGCCGTGGAATTTAATTTTGGACTTCAAGGGCACTTGAAAAGCCCTTGAAAAATGTTATTTCTGGCGTATGAGCCTGCGAAGGAGCCAGAAATAAATATTTCGACGGCACGAGATACAACAGGGCCTGGGTTCCAGGCTGGGTGCACCATGGGTAGCCATATCGGGGGTATATAAAGCCGCGTATAACACGTGTACGTCATCTAGGCTACGAAACCAACCTCTCCTTGGTTTTTTCTTTTACGTTCCTGTTGTTTGTCTTCTGCGTTATGTCCGTCAGCAAAGACGAAGTGTCCGATCTCATTCGCGACTATAACAAGCAGTTAATGGACTCGTTCAAAGACTCGTTAGCACAAAGCGTTGGTTAAATCAAGCGCTCCAACGAAGATTCGGCCGAGCAGCAGATGAAAGCAATCAAGAAACTCAAGTACGACAAACCACATAAGCTCAAGAAGAAGGCCAATAAAGACCAGTTTAGCTTTAACGGTAAGCTAGCGGAAAATATTGGTACCGCCTAGTCTGCTGCGGAGATTTGTCAGCTAGAGAAAGTAAAGTCGGATCTCGTGAACGATCCTCGTCCGTTGGAACCCCGCCGTCGACCTCAAGTTCGCAGTTTCAACATCAACCTCTTATGTTGAACGTTCCTGGTTTCCCTTCTCGTCGACCCAATACCGGCTCCTGTTTTGCCTGTGAAAAGCCAGGTCATTGGCGCTCCTGTTGCCCGACGATGGCCAAGCAAACTTCACATCCTCCTAAATGACTAGCCGACCAAGGACAACAATCAGGTGCAATCTTTTCCAATTTTCTTTGTAGTGATATGTTTTTTGTGGCGGAACGCCGTAATTCAGATCAGCAGTGTCTCGATGTCACATCAGTTTTTTCTGATGTCACCCCCCTAGTTTTAGCCGCGGTTTAGGACTCTTAGAGTACTGTTGATATTTTTGTTCAACCTTCAGTTCGGGGCAGATTTTTCAAGTTTATCGATTTTCGGCGTACTTTGCCAGCTTCTCAGTTCATTTTGAATGTTATTAGCCAAGGTTACTAAATTCCGTTCTTCCAGCTACCCACGCCCTTTTACAAAGTCAACAATGCTTCCGCACGTAGTAACAATTCTTTTGTTACCGTAGCTCTTAATGAGCTTGTTAGTCTCAACCTCATCGAAGAAATGTTTTGTGCTCCAGATATTATTAACCCGCTTTCTGTTTCGATCCAACGCTCCGGCAAACAAAGGCTTATCCTGGATCTTAGGCACGTTAACACTTTTATCTTCAAACAAAAATTCAACTGCGAGGACCTGTCTGTGGCTACTCAAGTTTTTGACAAGGGTTTTTATTTATTCAAATTTGTTCTCTAGTCCGGGTACCATCGCATCGAAATTTTCCCCGATCACTGGTAATTCCTTGCGTTCGCCTGCGATTTCGGCACAGGGATTTTTAGGTATTTTCAATTTTGTGTTTCAGAGCCACGGCCGCTGGAAGTCCGTTCAAGCCAGAGACACCTATGTGGATGATGACCTTGATCAAAGGCTTTCAGTTTCCAAGTCTCTCGGGCTCTAGGAGTTTCCATTCGTTATTTCGCCCAATACTTTGTCTCTCTACGTACTTTTAAGGTTGGTACTCGCCAAGCCGTCCCAAAATAAACTTATTTGCCTTTACATTTTGTCTGTTGATGTTGTGTAGTGGAGTCTAAATATGTTATTTCTGGCGTATGAGCCTGCGAAGGAGCCAGAAATAAATATTTCCACGGCACGAGATACAACAGGGCCTGGGTTCCAGGCTGGGTGCACCATGGGTAGCCATATCGGGGGTATATAAAGCCGCGTATAACACGTGTACGTCATCTAGGCTTCGAAACCAACCTCTCCTTGGTTTTTTCTTTAATTTTTGTTTTTTGCTTTTGTCTTATGTCCTCCTTTGGAGCAGGCTATTCTCGATTACATTGTAAAGTCCCGTAGGAAGGGCTTTGAGCTTGAGCCTTGGTTCCTACCCAGATTTCCTGCACATTTTTCCCCACAGGGGTTTTTTCTGGCAGGTTTTTTCTGGCCTCCGTTCAAACCGCATTTGCTTTGTTAGCGGTTGCTCAGCTCTACTATTTTTTTTTGTACTTTAGGTTTATATTGTATTTTACTTATATTGTACGTCGGAGTTGAAGATCCCCAGCCTAACTGGCAGCCTGACTGGCACAAAGCTTGAGAGCTTATATGGCGATGTAGGCAGAGATGGCCTGTTTATATTATCACGGTTTAATGTAACGTCGGGATTGATGTTCCCCAGCCTAACTGGCACAAAGCTTATAATGTGAGCTTATATGGGGATGTAGGCCAAGATGGCCTGTTTATATTATCACGGTTTAATGTAACGTCGGAATTGATGTTCCCCAGCCTAACTGGCAGCCTAACTGGCACAAAGCTTATAATGTGAGCTTATATGGGGATGTAGGCCAGGATGGCCTGTTTATATTATCACGGTTTTATGTAACGTCGGAATTGATGTTCCCCAGCCTAACTGGCAGCCTAGCTTGCACAAAGCTTATAATGTGAGCTTATATGTGGATGTAGGCCAAGA
>NC_090881.1:3859417-3864417 GCF_036669935.1 Montipora foliosa
GGTTTTGGTTTTACGGCACTCGATTGAAACTCGCTCTAATGACTTAAAGTCTTCCACATTATTGCAACACTTGTGCTCTATTTTAAAAGATTGCAACTAAAATAGAATTAACAAATCGAAAGTGGTTTAGCGTTGTCTGGACTCTTATCGACAACGATATTCGTCATCACAGTGGTCAAAATGTTGTGGAGTCACGAGGCGCAGCCGAGTGAGTCCACAACAAATTGTGACCACTGTGATGACGAATCTCGTTGTCGATAAAAGTACAGACAACGCTGAATCACTTTCAATTTCTTTTTTTACCACAGTATTCAACGCCAAAGAAGTGTTTATTTCAGAGCGTGACCAAAATCATGACACAAAGAAAGAGCAAGCGTTGTCTATAACTTTCTCGCAATATGATTGGTTTATTTTCCAAAATGAGCGTTCCTGATTGGCTATTGCATTTCGTGACAAATTGACGCGAGCATGACGCGAGCAGCGTTGTCTAGTCTCTTATCGACAACGGCAAATTAGCCAATCAGATTACGAGATTACAATCAATTTTGGCAAAAATAGCGATTTGTCATTTCTAAATGTTCCTGACCTAACTGGAGTTGCCAGTCTATAGAAATTTGCCTTTCTCAGATGACTTGTTCCTGATGATTGTAGTAGCACCATTTTTAATGGAATCGTGTGATAGTTTATCCCTTTTGAGATCTCATCCATGGGTAGGGTTGATCCGCAGATATCGCAAAATATAATGGGATGACAGGGGTTGCTTGCGGTGCCTTTAGTCGCTGATGTTTGAGAACCAATGAAAAATTGAGAAAAATGAGTTAACGGAGAAGTAACCCGTCAGGCCCAATTTTAGCGACCGACGCCATAAGAGCGAAGTTAAAAATGGGCTTGATCGGAGGTTACCCTGCCACAATTTATGTTCGGGCTTTTGTCACTCTGAGGAGGCAGTTAGTGGAATGCTACCACTTTTTATACTTGTCAATGGGAGCAGCGTAACATTTCTGGTTAGCAGTATCTCTAATTCTAACTTTGCCTTTGGCAACCTTTTATTTAGCCTCATTATTTATATTTCACGTTACAACACGCTTATTTGCTAACAGGTTAAAATCAAGCTCCCGACTCAACTAACAGAGAAGCATCATGTGTTTTTCACATTTCAACACATCGCCTGCGAGCAGACCAAAAGTAGCACTGGAACCGGATCATACAAGGGAAAACCGGCGCCCATAGAGACACCAGGTCAGTGGTGCTGTGGAACGCATTCTCTGAGGTCTTGAAAGCCCGAACAAGAGAGGACTTTTAAGAACTTATGTCAACTGAACCTAGTTTAATAATGGCCAAGGTCCAACGAGTCTCCTGTAGATCTGCGGTAGAAATGCGGAAATCGAAAGGTCGTTGGTTCGACTCCTGTTCGGAGCACTCCGATATTTTGCGAGTATTCCCGGGTCATCATCGTCGATATATACACATAAAATATCTTTGCATTTCAATCGTTTCACAGATTTAATAGAAAGGAATACCAGACCTTACGTAATGATTAATGAGGATTTTCTTCTTGCCATAAAACGATGAAGGCCGATTGACGAAGAGAAGTTCTCTCAACGCCTTTCTTTTGCCGAGTGGCTTGAGTTGCGCAGCCTTTTTTGTGTGTTTTCTTGGATCGTTGTAAGGGCATTCCTCATTTGAGAATTTTATCCCCCCACCCCCCCCCCCCCCCAAACAAATAAACAAAAAAGCAAAAAACACACCTAAATTTTTTAAATTTTAATTGTGAAGATGTACGTAATTAGTAGGGGGAAAACACTTAATTACGAGGAGGTGAGTAACAGTCTTGCACACTTCAATGGACAGGTGGCTGTAATTGTATCTTTTTGTTGTTTCGTTTTTATTTTAGTTGGTTATGCCTGGATGCCAGTTCTGCAGGGAACACTGTAAGTTACAAGTGCATTTAAGTTGCCCTTTGAGATCAGCAGCTTGAATGTGAAACACATTATGGCCCAGTAACTCTAATGGTCGCATTTTAATTTCATGATATTGGTAAACGAATTTACTATGCGTCTTAAATTTATCTCAAACTTTACATTTGTGCTTTGACTCGAGCTTTACTTGTAATCGTTCTTGCTTCAGAGTCAAAACAGAGGAAACCAATCTCCTTGTTGGACAGACAACGCCTCGTGGCTATTTGTCTGCCTATTATGGTGGATTGAAAATGGTAAGATTTTTCAAGAATAGCCTAAGCTTGTGTAATTGAAATTAGTTTGAAAAAAGCCGCCGCAGCTTCGATTCTCTACATACTGGAACTATTTTGCCCAACACTCCTTGCAAGCATTAAGTTCCTGATAGTAAAATAATAATAAAAAAAAAAAACCTCGGTGTTTTATGTGTACTTTTGCATTTCAAATTTTTGGAGGCAAAACTTTAATTAAGATCGCTGGGTTTTTCGAGAGGTGGAAACCTGCAAACTTATTGTCCAGTAATAAACGCTTGCAGGACCAAGTAAGTTATCCATGGTGATGATAATAATATGATGATAATAAATGAATAATTAGCGATAGTGATTTTTGATGTAGAAATCACATTTTTCCTCCACTTCTCAACCGGACACTCGAGCAAGATGATGTATGGGTGCTGTGCCTAGCCAAGCCATCGTGCCATTTATTAGCATTGAAATGGGTACAAAAACATTTATACATCAACCCTATTATAAAGAGAAGAGCAATACATCAGGGTCGGACATGTGAACCCCTAAAAACCAGCGGGTGGAAAAACCAGGGAAAGTGTACCTCCGACCAAGGCAGTGGTACTACCCTTTGGGTTCTAGGGTATTCTTATTGAAAAACACTGACTATTTACAATGTAAAAGAAAGTTAACATAAACAGCCTAACGAAGGCATATAGCATTCTTTTCAGCGCGATATATATAGTTTACGTCATAGAAAGTGCTTTGTACGGGGTTTTATTCACTCGTTGTTTGTGTCAAAAACCCTCACTCGCTCGTTCCTCGCTCGTTCGGGTTTTTGACACAAACAACTCGTGAATAAAACCCCGTACGCCGCACTTTCTATGACGTAAACTATATATACATCAACCCTATTATAAAGAGAAGAGCAATACATCAGGGTCGGACATGTGAACCCCTAAAAACCAGCGAGTGGAAAAACCAGGGAAAGTGTACCTCCGACCAAGGCAGTGGTACTACCCTTTGGGTTCTAGGGTATTCTTATTGAAAAACACTGACTATTTACAATGTAAAAGAACGTTAACATAAACAGCCTAACGAAGGCATAAAGCATTCTTTTCAGCGCGATATATATAGTTTACGTCATAGAAAGTGCTTTGTACGGGGTTTTATTCACTCGTTGTTTGTGTCATAAACCCGAACGAGCGAGGAACGAGCGAGTGAGGGTTTTTGACACAAACAACGAGTGAATAAAACCCCGTACAAAGCACTTTCTATGTCGTGAACTGTTTATTACACATAAGACGAGAATTTTCATTAAAATAGTTTTCTGAACGCAAATTAGAAACAAAAACTCACTAACAATAGAACCAAATGCGAATTTAATGTAATTCAATAACAAAGTACGATTTGCACGAGATGCACGAGTGATTGGCATGGAAACGCCTTTACGCTATCGTTGATTGGTTATACTTCCACATGTGAAATAGCTGTAAGCCATTCTGATTGGCTGTATAAGTGTACTGTAATCTTTTACTTCTGGTTGCATTAAGCTGTGGGGCGGGACTGTTTCCTGAGGTTGTTTGCTTTTCCATTTATTGCAAAAAATAACATTTTATCCATTTTCTCTAGACCACCGGCCCTGAATTAAAATGGGTTGACAGAGAAAAGCCTTTATTCAAAGTCTGCACCAAGCTTGTTTCCACTGTCAACACAGAGGTTAGTTTTGAATTTGCAGATCGTACATCTGTTTTTAATTGTATTTATGCTCTTTCTTGTCTTACTTTGTACATTATGCAGTTTGGAACACCCTAAGGGATTCTTAAATTTACCAAACTTAAGAATGTCTGATCGAAAAACTTGGTAACGGTAATCATGCAAGATTTGCTTGAGAGTGACTGAGTTTCATACTCTTAAAATTCAGTTTATTACGGTATACGCTGTGACGCTAATTTAGTTACAGAATATCTGGAGCAGACACTATTTCCCAAATACCGAGGCCAATATCCCAACTGTTTCAAACTGCCTGTTCCTTTCCTCTGTCTTGCGAGTGTCCAAATATGTAGATACATACAGTCGACCAAGATCTCGCCATCTCATTGACGGCTACAAAGAACATGACGCTTCCACGATTACCAAGCCTTTCTTAATTTTTTTGTAGGATCCTGAAGTCGACAACTTTTTCCGACATTGCCAAAAATACGATGGTTCTCAATCCACGGATATAGAAATGGTGAAATTGTTGAAGGTACAGTATGTTAGCAGAGGAGACACGTGTGTGGCGCTTGTCTGGCTGTCGGAGCAGACACGATTTGAAGCCGGCCTACATCAAGTAAACGGAAAATAGGTTAAAGTAAAGACAGGATTCGATGTCCAGGATTCGAACCTGTCACTTGCGTAACACCGGACGGATGCTAGTGTAGCCATTGAGTGGCAAGAACGCGTGGGGAGTTAGGCCGTTTATGTAGGTCCTGCTGGACAACATTTTCTGCTAGTATACGGACTCTACAAAGTCATGCGCCCACAATTTTTCAAATGCAGCTGTAGATGTTTTAAGGTTTACACATTGCCCTTTCCCACAGGCGCTTTTCATTTTGGTATAGGAGGCGAGAACGTTTATCCAATCGACTAGCCACATTGTGCAGAGAATGAAAAAAGACAACAAAAAAAACAACAACAAAAAAACAAATACAAAACAAAACAAAAAACAGCGCATATGTAGCAGGATTGTGTAGTTAAATTCCAAAGGAACTGTTCATTTTTGAAGAGTTAAGACATAGAGTTACTTAAATTCAGCCTTTTGAAAGCCAGCCATTTTAAA
>NC_090881.1:3866917-3871917 GCF_036669935.1 Montipora foliosa
GATAGGGTCTTTGTTCGTATCGCTGCCCAGCTGCATAAAGCCAACCGACTGGAAGCCCTGAAATCTTACGTGAAGGTTTGTTAATTTTAATGTTTTTTGAAGTTCAAACGTGAAGTCACATTTCTGTATTGTTTGACCTTTTCGTGCGAGGTGGGTGATCGAATAGAAGTCATTAAATGCGTTTTTGGACTCCTAATTCATGACTCGAAGCAGCGCATCTTGATGTCGTGTCTATCTTTGTTGTAATCATATATGTACTGTCACCATTTCCACTGTCATTATCATCAACCCCTCATTTTCTTCCTCATTGTTAAATACCGAAGCTCTATCGTTAGAACTGTTTAAGCTCCATGTAGATCATATAAGTGATAGAATGTGAAGCCTATTTTAAAGTGGTGATCTCCGAGCCCCTTGTTATTTTTATATTTTCAGTACGTGTTCGTGACTGAGCTCACCGTAGATAACACCAAAACGATTCATGAACAGCTGTCCAAATACCTGATGTCAAACTTGAAGCCTGGGGCAGATCCAGCGGTTGTCAACGACCTCATGAAGGTAGTGTGGCGCTCGATTAGCTTTGAAACTCTCTTTACAAACCTCAGAGAAAGGTGGTGAGAGAAGAGGCAGTATCAAAAGATACATACAATCTTGGGAGCGAAAGAAGTCGAGTAAAGGAGTGAAGGGGAATTGCAACGAACGCTACTGGATTAAGGAAGCTCGAAAGGGTTTTCAGCTGAGCGCGCGCGCTTAAGCCACACATGTAATTCGTAAACTGCTCGCGTCAGCTCATGATTCAAATGGGTCACAACGGACTTAACCACTCGAATGAGCGGGTGACGCGTGCTTAGATACTGATCTTGTAAAGCCTTCATTTTTCTTGATTTTGCAACTTTACTCGTTTATATCTCTGCTTCCGGATGGTGAAGTTTTCATTTTTTGCATGTTAGGTTAGATTAATTTAAAACGTTTGTCTTTCAAATTTAAAAAACCGAAAAACTAGCCTACAGGTTTTCTTGAATTTCAAGTAAATTATTTTAGAGAGTATTTCTAACATTATCTGGTAACGCTGAATTGGAAGATTTCACCGTCCCGTTTCTTCAAAAAAGACAATGTATGTTGATTTTAAGGCTCAAAGAAATGTATAATGTCGTTGCCTTGGCAAGGTTATTTTGGAGGAAAATATAATGTGAGAAATCTGTGATGGGTACGTAATACCCTGGCCAAATTACGTCTTGATATGACTACCCCTAACTGTATCGAAGGACAGAATATGTTTATTTGTTTGAAAAAAAAGGAGAAACTATTTGGAGCCTCGTTAAGCTTCTTTTTTTTTTTTTTCTGTTAGTGATTTGGTTGGAGTTATTTTATGGAGTAGTTCTTTTTTTGCCGACAACTTCAAAGAAATTCAGAAGTTTGGTGACTGAGATAGTTAACTTGCAATTCATGGTTTTACTTTGTAGCTTTCTTGGTTTTTCTTCGAGATTATCGTGAAGAGCATGGCACAGACGCTTGTTCAGTCGGACAAACTAAAGGTGAGTTTATACACCTCTCCGATTTACTCAAAAGGATCATGCGCGTTAAGACAATATTTTGGGTTTATAGCGGAGCTCAGGCTCGGGAAACTCGCCAGCGGAGTACCATGGGTAAGATTTTTGGGGAAATCTATCCGTGCGAGAATTTTTGGTTATAACGTCACGTTCGTTTGCGCTTCCTCTCGTCCGCCAGCACAGAATAGGGAGTTTAAGCAAAGACGACGGGTACGGCTACGGCAACGCCACAAAGCAAGAATATTATCGGTTGAAAAAGGAAAAATGCTCTTGCTGCACGTGCAACACGAATTTCCGTGCATTTCTTTGCCGTACTCCACAAAACAACAACAACGTGAAATCACCAAATTTTAGGTTTTGACGACAACGTGGGCATATAACAATAAAAAGTAATTTGCAGTTTTGACTTTAAAACCGTTCGTACCCATCCAGTTACAGGATAGTTCGTCTATATTGTACAAGGTGAACAAGACGGATTAATCGCGAAATACTTGCGATAGCGCTAAGTTATATTTTGGACAAACATTTTCGTTGCCATAGCCGTCGTCTTTGCTAAAACTCCCTAATGTCGCAATGGGGAGGCAGGAGAGCCTCTGAGGACGGGAGTGTGTAGGCAATTTTCCTTGGCGGGAAATCGCGTGGCAGCGTTGCATTTGGCAACCCGCGTTTTTCTGGCGGGAAATCACAATAGTGACGAGCAACGGGATAAAGAACAGGAAAGTGGAAGAAAAGCAAAAGAGCTTGAGACAAGAGGCCACAAAATTTGAGAAATTTAAGCGAAGAAAGTCTCGAGAAGCCGAGCAAGGAGAAGAGGAATTTTCAATGAAAATCACCGGAAAGGTGAGAGAAATAGAGCGAGAGACAAAACACTTACCGGTATTTACAACGGTTAGCTTTCAGGTAACGTTTTCCTTCTTAATATATGCCTCGCTGCCTCACACATATAGTAATAATATAAGTAATAATATAAGTAATAATGACGATTACTTTGTACTTTATACAGAAGCATAATTATTTCCATGTATTCTATATTGCTTTCTGGGGTTAGAAACGGGAGTTCCGCTTTTAGGCTTGGCTAAATCTATGTATTAGTGTTATGAAGACCACTGGTTGAGGATTTTCTCACATAAAATGGCCTCGCAAATCAATGTTTTCAGTTGCACGGTACATATGATGAAAATGAAAAGTGTTTCAACCGGTTCATGTCGTTTATGGGCAAAAGTTAAACGTGCAAGATGTTTTGAAGTTATGCACGGTATATATCTTAGTGCCCGCACGTAACGTGAGCGATTTAACTGACCCAGATGGCCTGTGTAGATGCTCTGCCACTAAACTACAGGGGCCAGTTATTCAAGAGCCGGTTAACGCTAATCTCACGTTAAAAATTAACAAAGGAGTTTTATTCTCTACTCCCAAATGTTGTTCAAAGCTGATATTCGGTAAAACTTTACATTAGAAGAAGTCAATCTTGAAAAACAAAAATAAGCAAAGGAAACTTTCACAAGAGCGTTGAAAACATGAAGCAAAAGTTTACGCTAGTCCTGGATTAAGCTAATCAGCTTTCGAACAACCGGGCCCAGAAGACCCGTGAGAGGTAATCCTTAAGAATCTGTTCAAGCGGTGCAAGATCGTTCATTATCAACTATCACAGACTATGGCTTTGGGTTTGCTCCAAGTGACAATATTGTGTCCTGTATACTGCCAATGACAATGGCCACATACCGCAGAGATACAAGAAGAAAATAAAACTCAACTTTAAAATTAGAGTCCAAGACCTTACAACAACTTTTGGGAGAATAACTTCACTCGGAATCTGACCAATGTTAGTTTCGTTTCGGTTTGGAAATTCAGTGTAACTCATCAACAATCATTTTTAGAGGTCCTATCCTGACATTAATTCTGCACATTTGGATTGCAGCGAATGAACCGAGAAAGCTGGTTTCCCGATAGCTATAATCGCTGTTTAGAGAATTTTCTGCAAGCTTTAGTTCCACAGATCATCAGCAGACTTAAAGACCAGCCTCAGATTGCTAAGGTTGGTGCGACAACTAACTTAGGCCCCGTCCACACGTATCCGAATATTTTTGAATCCGTAACTTTTTCTTTCCGGATACGCCTTCCGTCCACACTTATCCGGCGAATTCGCTGGCGAATCGGAAACTTTATGAATACGCTCTCCAGAGTGGATATTTTTTAATCCGCTTATTCGGCCCCATTTTGATTACTGTAGTTCTGTTTGGGACGAATGCAACGTTACTCTGTGCAATAAACTGCAAAAATTGCAGAACAGGGCGGTTAGGGTCATCACCAAGAGTAGTTACGACTTGAGTGCTAACCATCTTCTTCTAACCACTACGTCAGGACAATGTCGCTAAGTGTCGGAAAAAGCTGAAAACCACCCTAATGTTTAAAATATTAAATGGTCTTGCTCCGGATTATCTACAGGACCTGTTTTCAATTCGCACCACAAAATATAATGTCAGGAATTTAGAAATGAAGCTTAATTTGCCCAAACCAAACACAGTGCGGCCTCACAATGGAACATCTTACCCCAACAATTTACGTACGATGGAATCAGTTAGATCTTTTAAAAAAGAAGTGAATCGATTTTATGAAAATGAAGGTTAGGCTCCCACACAGCAACCTTGTAAAACAGTATTTTTATTACTACAGTAGGTACTGAATTTTATTGTAGTATGGTTATTGTATTCTTACTGAAGGTTTTGCCGTGTTTAAATAGAGCATGTATATATGTAAACCACGTGGACGCTAAATCCGGATGGCATATCAAGATCGAGCCCAGTTCCCTACCTTGAAATCAATTCTTAATAAGATGGCTGCCGAGGGCAATTTTATTTCTTTATTTTCTTCTTTTGGCGCTTGCTCTGTTACCTCAGTTTTCTTGAGGAGTCCTGAGTACTAGAGTGAATCCGGATACGTTTCAGATGCGTGTGGACGAGCAAATTCGATTTGAGTACGCTACGTGTGGATGAGAATATTTTTGAATCCGGAAAGAAAAAGTTGCGGGTTCAAAAATTTCCGGATACGTGTGGACGGGGCCTTAATTTGTGATACACTTATCCTGCTTGACAGAGGTTTCCTTGCTTTCTCTCTCTATCGAGAAGAAAAGGAAATCGCTCCATGTCGTCAAGAGCTTTGGGCGAATGATTGAACTGTTAACCGGTTTATAGCCAATGTGAATTTTAACGTTTTTCCTATAGCGGAAGAGGTGAAGTGATGTTGCATCGAGTTCACGACGCGCATGCGTGACAGAACATCATGATTCGTGCAAAGGTTTCCTTCCCTTCTCATTAGAGAGAAAAATCAAGAAAATCTCTGCCAAGCAGAGTATGATACAGTCGGTTCGGTTCCCTTGAAAGTAATTTCAGAGAAGTAATTATGGTGTTGTGTTTCCTTTCTTTCTTAGGAAGCAAATTTTCACTTGGCCTGCTT
>NC_090881.1:3876917-3896917 GCF_036669935.1 Montipora foliosa
TATCTTTTCCATCAGGTGTAATCCTCGACTGGTGGCTGCAGATTCTCTCTTCTTCTCTTAAGCGTCCCCATTGGCATCCTACAGTGTTGTACCTTGTGCAGCAGGATAAGAACTACGCCAAGTTTGCAGCCATAATTGATGTTTTTGATTTGTTAGAGTAAGTTACACTTTTTGATTGCTTAAAATTATCCTTTGCTTCAGTGCGTCTTGGTGTGTATTGTCATGGAAGAAATATGAGGAGGGAGTTTTGGGCTTTCAGACTTTTAAACTCGCGTTTTGCATATATAATAAGTTGCATTCACTCGCTGAAATTTTAAGCTAGTGAACCTTTGACGTCACTTTTCCCTGGATCATCAAATTTTGCCAATCAGATGTTAAGCAAACACCTTTTCAAAATCTGAAGAAAAACAGGAAGTGATGTTTTAATTACAGGGGCACTTTAAACCATCAGAGATTTTTGTGTGCACGGTGAGATGTGCTTCTGGGTTCTTGAACTACAGTCTTGGACAAAACTCATCGGGAAAATGTGACACGCCACTATAAAATTCTTATTCCACAGTTTGTGATAAAAGATTAGAATCTCCCTACAATGCCCCTCCTCTTAATTCAATAGATATTGTTTGGGAGCGAATGTCAAATGATGTTGAAGCCGGATTTTGTCCCAAGAGCTTTGTCCAAAATTGTTGATGCGACTGGCTCACTGCACTATTACCAAGACGGCGTGAGCTATAGTTTCATACTGATGGTGGTTGTCGTTTGTTTGCTTTAGACTAGCTTTGAAGCGCTTCAGATATCAAGGCAAAGAGAAAATCACTGCTCAGAGGTGAGATAACACTAGATGTTAAACACCCACCCTCCATCGAGGCCTTCTGGCCGTTCTTTCTTTTTCTAAACGCGCCAAGTCGTAGTAGCGTATTTTCCAACCGTTGCGAAGCACTAGTGTTTCAGGCTTCTGGGATTGCTTAGAAGAGCTGGAAATCCGAAATTCACCAACCTTTTGCTCCGAAACCAGCCAAAGGTTTTTAATCTGGGTACGAAAGAGTGGCTGTATCCGGAGAAATAAATGCATTAACCTATTGTGCTGCGAACTGCACCAGGCCACTTTTACATCATTTTCACGGGTCTATTTTATTTTTTAAAGCTCATAATTATAAGGCGTTCTTTAGAAAAACAAAGTAAATCATAAAAAAAAGTATACCATAGTGAAACATGACAAAAAATTGCGTTGAAACTAAAATTTCTTGTATTCGTGTACTGACTTCTCAAAACCTATTGTTGTATACCACTACAAACAGCAAATGAATCAAGTAACTTCACGCTTAATCGCACACTGTCCTTCTTGCTTTACCTTTCCATGACTGAAACGGTGAACTCGATGGCTTCTGGGTTATCACTCCATTGTCAGAAGAGCTTCCCAAGACATAAACAGAAACACCTTTTCCAACGATTTACACTTTACAGACTTAAGACTGATCCCATTGCCTAATTTCAGCTAACCATAGATCCATATCCCTTGAGTCAATTTACCCTTGATTATCGTTTGTGGCGAGTTAATTTCAGCAGCTAGTTCACTTTGCCCTTACCTTAGTGACCAAGTTGATCCAAAGTGTTAAAATGGCGAGAAAAGAAAAAAAAATGAATCGAGCTGAGTTTTTGTTTGTCATATATAGTTCGCCATGTTGCAAGCAATAAAGAATAAAGTGGCTCACCAAGGGTAGCTCCGGTGGGCGATTGATCCACATTGTTCCCTATAAAACGGGGCCTATACACCTTTTTCAAAAAGGCCGTCTTTTAGATATTCTTTAGTTTTATTCAAATTAGACCTTGATGTCTCGTTCAAGGCAAAATATTCTTTTGAATTTTAAGCTTAAGAACGAGGCATTATGGGCTAATTTGAATAAAAACAAAATATTTAAACGACGGCCATTTTGGAAAAAGGTGTATGTGATGCAGTTTATTTGCTTCAGTAAATGACCCAGATTGAACAATCCTCAATTAATTAATTAATTAATTAATTAATTAATTAATTAATTAAAGGTCGCCAAAATCACCCAGTCCTTAGGCCCGTTTTAAACGTCGCATTTCACATGTGCCGAATCTAATGCTCAAAAAACAATAGATTTTTCTCATTTGCATTAGAGTCGGCACATGTGAAATGCGACGTTTAAAACGGGCCTTGGTCTGTGCTAAATGTTCAGAAACGCAATGCTACGTTAATCTAAACACGTCTAATGAACTTCAAACGTCTAATACCTTTGCGTACATCCACTTTGTGGTAATCTCCTATTAACCTCGTGCATTTTGTGCTTTAACAGGGAATTTGATTTCCTCAAAGCGTTATGGCGTCCATTGCACAATGCAAAGTATGAATACGGGTCGTACTCTTTTCTCATTAATTTGCAAGTTGTGTTTCCTGGTGTAACTTTATAAATGATAACGACCTTAATCTGTTGAAAGAGGCCAGGTATTTTGAAGATAAATTTTCATTGACCTTACAATCTTTAAAGTTTAACAAGTAAAATACTTGCCGTATTTTGCCTCTTTTAAGATTGGACTTCTTAAATATGTGGCAACTAATTTTCAAGAACACCCAAGTTAAAACAACGTGTTAATTCCATTACGTCAGTGTAATTATATATTCTGACAGTTTAAGCGTTTGTTAAATCTCTGATACATTGTAATTCAGTCATAACACTAAATGCAAACGTCTTTCGTAAATGTCTTTTCACCATTGCCTTGGTTCACCGGTTTGCCTTTTTGCGTCAACCTTATAACCCGAGACATAAGTTGTGTTGAAGTTGGGGAGAAGAGCTATGTGACGCTTAGTGAAATACGTTTGCGTCTACGTTGGTGCATTTCTGGACATATCTGATAACCCGACACCAAAGTCCAATCATCATCACTGAATCATATACCTTTCATTTTTTTGGTTTTCTTTTCATGGTGACTTCCTTTCTGATTCTTTTTCCACTTACACACTGTGTTGCAGCACAAACAGCGAAACAACCAAACAGTTCCTTGAACAGAAATACCAAGGGGGTGTGTCCAACCAGGGAAAGACCCGTCACTCGAGAGCGGCAAGCAGTGGAGGTAAAAATTAGCTGCTATGAGGTATTTTATGAGGTATTTTATATCACGGGCCGCTTCGAAGGTGATCCGCAAACGTCAGATTTGAATGCCACCGTATTTTCTCGGTTTCTTGTCCTCACACAGAGCTCATGACTCTAGGCAATCTTTTGTTTGTTTGGTTTCTGTTTTTTTTTTCATTGAGAACTGGGTAGCCTAGTTTACAGAATAATTTGGGCTCGCTTGAATTTCTTTTAAGAACGGGAAGCCAGTTCACAACAAGAAAAATCCTAGAGTAATCCAGGTGACCACCGCTAGGCACAAACGCTTGAAAACTTCGTTTGGAAGTGAATTACTACTGGTGGTTGACAACCGTTAGGTTTCTTTCCTTATATCGGTCTTTTCCATAACATTTGTAGCCACAAGGCCAGGGTTGCTGGAAGCATGTTAGCGCTAACCAGCGTTAAATCCCATGGAAACCTATAGGTTTTGATACCTCTTAAGCAACAGTTAGCGCTAACCAGGCTTCGAGCAACGGGCACCAGAAGTGTAACTCACAAAACTGTTGGTGAGAAAGGGAATCACGAGGAACGGGGACACAGGTACCATCTTGCATCGGATTCTGGATCACTAGTTATCGTTTTATTATTGTACAATGAGTTATGCAACCAATCAAATTAAACGTGACAAGTGCAACTCGCCACAGTTGCGCAAAACGTTGTGCTCTCCAACAAGGCTTTCGAGTCCACCTAATATAGAAAGATTATAACGCAACATTACATAACATGTGAATGGGGAACTCGATCCGCAAGATTCAAACACCTTGGAAGATTTTTAGGCTCTGACGATTTCCTGATGAATAAAGTTTGTAGTTATGCTGAATCGACTTGTTTTAAATCATAGCATTCTTTCTCTGGGTAACACACTTTGCCTTCTTTGTCTTCTTTAGGCTTGAATATGGACATTCAAACTAGAGTCCTGTTGGAGGGTAATCTGGCGAACGAAGTTGGTCTGATTGTTTTAGATACGATTGAACTCTTTTGCGGTCATTTTAAGGTAAGTGAAAGAACGAATGTCAGTCGTATTTGGGGGCTTAAAACGGTAAGCCCCTTTCTCATTTTTAATTTTTGTATTGACTCTACCACTTTTATATTGCTAAGTATGTTTTTCTGTATTAGAGATGATTAGTTGAAAAAACTGATAGGCACAGAAATGGTTACTTCCGGTGTCTATCTGTGGCTTAAAGACGTCTCCTGCTTAAGTTCCTTACTGCCAAGGCAACGTGACCAACTGATTCGAGTGTTCAGGACGTGGAACCAGGAAGTCCCAGGTTTCACACCCCGCTTTGTTTATTTGGGTAGTATTATATGCATCATTTGTTTCCCGTAAACACCAATCCCAAATTTTACAGTTCATAACCTGCTACTGAGTAAGCCCATCGTTGGGGTCTCCTGCAAGATTCATTAAGCAGTTAATTGGCTTTATTAATATTTGTTAATATTTATTTAGCTCTCCACTGGGATGTCGCTTCGCTCGCCAAAACGTAAACCTTGGGCGAGACCCTTATAGGAACCTTGCTGCATAAATAGGTTATAGAGTGGAAGTTGCTATGGAAAAAAAGCGATGGAAAAATCGCATGAACTTTTTCATGCATTTTGTAACTTATGGCCATGTTTGTGTACTGAACATTAGTATTATGCAAAACGCGAGCGACATTTTGCATTTGTTTTGTACACCACATGGCCTGCTAATCACGTGAGTGCTAGCCAAGAATACATAAATTGACGGCCTTGTTGTCTGCTTTAGTTCCAGCTGGAGCAAGATGAGGGTGACAATATTTTGATGAAGAAGGTATGTTTAGTTACTAACTCGTTCCCCTGAATCGTCTCCTGAAATCTTTCATAAAATCATGTAAGGCCCATAGTGCTGGAAATTCGGGTAGCTTGTGTTTTGGTTGGGTTAAAGATCCCGGAATGAATTACTTCTTACTTTTTCCGAGATCCCAGTTGGTTCTACCATCATTTCATTTCTCATGTAGTAGTATTATTATTATTATTATTATTATTATTATTATTATTATTATTATTATTATTATTATTGTGAGAATGATATAAACACATGAGAAATGAAATGATGGTAGAACCAACTGGGATCTCGGAAAAAATCCGAGCCCCAGATGGGATTCGAACCCACGACCCTCCGTGATCTAGTCGGATGCTCTAACCACTGAGCTACTGGAGACTCTATGGCGAGCAAGGGTGAAATGTGGGTATTGACTCGAGCTGCATCACGCAGCTACAGAGTCAAATGATTGACAGCATAGCTCATAACTACATCGCACAGTCACCTTAAAGCATATCTGAGATGCGGCCAACCGCATCTGAGCCGTATCTGAGATGCGGCCAACCGCATCTCAGATATGCTTTAAGGTGACTGCGCGATGCAGTTATGAGCTATGCTGTCAGTCATTTGACTCTGTAGCTGCGTGATGCAGCTCCAGTCAATACCCACATTTCACCCTTGCTTGCTATAGAGTTTCCAGTAGCTCAGTGGTTAGAGCATCCGACTAGATCACGGAGGGTCGTGGGTTCGAATCCCATCTGGGGCTCGGATTTTTTCCGAGATCCCAGTTGGTTCTACCATCATTTCATTTCTCATGTAGTAGTAGTATTATTACTATTATTATTATTATTATTATTATTATTATTATTATTATTATTATTATTATTATTATTATTATTATTATTATTATTATTATTCCTTATCAGGTGTTTAGTGTACTGTAGAGCTTCCTTCAGATTCCCCAATCAGAATTCATGATGAGACATGTATTTGCAAGCTTGAGATCTTACATCAACAAGGTCAGTATACACTGTTATAAGTAGCGTGGCCAAGTGCCGATCAAGGTTGCGTGGTAGTTTCAGTCCTGTCTAGTTTCATTTCTCTCTGTACATAACCATTTGTTGAAATCGTGGCTCATTTTAAGTCTTATGTGATGGTTATAGAACTCCAACTTTTGATCATTTGTATTTCCATTAGAACGATATGAACCCAGTGTTAGTTGCTAGGGTATCCTTGAAAAAATATCCCCTCTCAGTTGCATAATAAGCGGCTGGAGAACAAAAGAACGGCCACACTTTCAATGATCACATTTATTGGTTGAAGATCAAATCTTTCATTATTTTCCAGGTGTGATTAATATTACATGGAACCAGTCAAAAAGTGCCTTGAAACCTCTTTAAATAATGTTTACAATCAAATTTATTTACCCTTTTTTTTCGAAGAATGCATTTGCAACCAAGTAAATAAATATCATAATCGCTTACGGTATTTCTGTTTTCAATATTTCGCGGAGACGCCATCTGGAATAATTGTGACGATTTCTCGTTAGTTCGGTTTGTCGCAGCGCAGTACGTGTGATTTTCAGCCTTCTCGAATTAGCTTGCCAATTTGCGGGCAATTTGGTGCAATCTTAACAGGAAGTGGTTGAGTGGAACGTCGCCATTGAATCACTTTCAAGTCACTTTCACCCATGTATTCATTTTAGCCGTAAAGGTTACCTTTAAAGCTGCACTCAAATTTCTTCCGACCATCAAGGATCGTCAAGGTGGTTGCAATGTGTTAGCATCAGCATTGTGGGAGGGGAAAAAACACGATTATTGTGTCTGCATTTCTGTTATTATCTTTTACTCGTTCTGGGTGTGTAACAAAACAGGTCTGCCAAGAAAATATACTTAAGGAGAAGTAACGGAGAGGACAAAAGACCCACTGCAATTTTCATAATTCTTCGGGATGGCACGGCCAAACTTCGGTTTGGCTTCCATCAATCAAACTTCCGACGCCAAGCCGAGAGTTGACGCCGAAATCAATTGATGCGTGACGTAACCTACCAATCACCATCTTTCCCACGGTTCATTCGTACATTCGAACTCGACGCCGATGAAAAGTGACGGAATCTGTACCAATCTTCTTACTGAAGAACCTCTAAATGGTAATTGGAGCTGGGAACTAAACAAAAAATCCTGTTCACTTTCCGAAGGCGGAGTCGATCTTCGAGGCTATGTTCGGAAATTTGATTGATGGAAGCCAAAGTGCATTCAAAGTTCGGCGCGTAGTGCTTGTAGGTCAGATTCCTCGGAATTGCAGTGAAAGTTGCGGTTGCTTGACTATTAACGGAAGGGAAATAAGCGGAGCCGCTTGCTCGATAATGGGGATTTGCCTTCTCTTTGTGATATTTCTGTCTTTGACATTCTCCATCACTCTTTCATTACCTTACCCACAGTTTCCAGCCGCTTTATACAGGGGAAGTGCGAGTTACTGTGGGGATCTTTGTCGCGAGGTACGTAGAATTTTCCTTTATTTTGAAAAAAGGAAGACTATTCCCTGTTCAAGGAGGCACGGAATTTTGTCACTCTGGCGAGGAGCTTTCTGGATTTTCTTGCTTTGTAGCCCATCTTCCTGTAAACAGAAGTTCAGCCAGAAGTTTCTTTGACGATAAGCGATAAGCCCACTCCAAGCCGTTGAACATGTATGGCTCAACAACACGGTTTTTGCCGACTTCGTCAGTTTGGGTTTCTTTTCTTTTCGGTTATAACCCCCTTCCTCTCCCCACCCCCCCCCCCCTCCTTTCGCTCCCGTCCCTCCATTCTCTGCCAAGCAAAAACTTCTTGAACTTGAAGAAGCCCACAACTTCATTTGTATTTTTATCTTTTTTTAGTATAAGAAGTTAATTGAAGCAGGCTAGAGATAACACTCTTTTCAGAGTTTTGTTCGATAAACACCTTGCTCCTTGAAAATAGTCCAGTCTTAACTCGTCAGAATTAGCTTTTTTCTGACACCAAGTGGACTGGCTGAGATGTTCCACCAGGGAAAAGTCACATTAAAGTCACCTATGTCCAGAAATGCACGCAATTAGAGGCGCGACCAATTCTCATATAGTATCTAAGGTGTTATTTACATGAGACCGAACGAACTCAGACCGGTATGAAATTTTTGCAGCCGTTTACATGAAACCGGGACGAAATGCTTGGTGCCTGGTTTCGGGACAAAATGATATCTTTTGTCCAATAAATATATATATGGCGGACCCGAAAGCATACCTGGCTTGAAATTCCTCGACCCCGTCTGAGATTTGTTGTAATTTATATGAGATCGGTACGAACTCAGACCGCAACCGAGACGAGGTCAGGTCTGTCTCATGTAAACGCATAAGAAGAAGTGTATGAAGGCCGATACGAATTCATGCCGGTCTCATGTAAATATCCCCTAACTCGTCAAGTACTGTTAACGTGAGTCCAAGCCATTTTGCTACTTGTTTCAAACGATGAGGGAAGTATTTCGGTTAGCGTTACATTAAGGTTGGGTTAAATGCAGCTGTTAATCTCTCCTTCGTGAACAGAGTATAGGGACACTATTTTATGTTAATTGTCTGTATTCGTAGACTTAGTTACTTAGGCCTCTTCGTCCCCGGTGGGACATAAGGCCAGTGTCAATCACCTCCACTTTTGTCGGTTGTGTGCAAGGTGTTGCGCTTCGCCCCAGGTGATATCTAATTTTTTAAGCTGAGAGATGATGTTTCTCCGCCAAGTGGTCTTCGGTCTACCGGGTTTGCGCCTTCCAGGTGGTGTCCATAATCTTGGGCGCGAGTAGATTGTCTATTGCACTTCTGACTTCTGTGTGAGGACTTTTATCAGAAGTGGTCATACTGCCAGGTGATTGGTTCGAATCCATAAACGGGCCAATAGTTTTAACTTTAATACTGGTTTCCGTCGCAGGTGGTTTATGGATACTTCATGAAGCTTATTCGCCTATTAAATATAGCGTGCATCTAATTTTTTGAAATATTTGATTAACGTTTTATCGGAAACAACATTTTATCTTTAGAAATAAGGATTTGCCGATGCTTTTAATCAAATGGACCACTAATCGCTTCCTCTATTGTCTGATTTCGAGCACGCGCTGGTGGAATAATTGTTAAATGTACTCTGCACAGTAATTCTATTTTTATGTATTGTATTTGAAATCTTTTACTGTGAGCACTGCCGGAGTTTTAGCTTTCCATTCCTTGTTTATTTTCTTCTTTTTCAATGCAACACTCCTGAAAATTGGCACATTTCATTTGCTCCTGATATAAGCGACTTATGGACTGAACGGCTTAAGTTCGGAAATGATCTTTAAAAGCGTATATTGATGGCATCTTTCATGTAAACAGCGATACATTCGCTCTCGTTCTGGTTTGTCATGGTCTAGACTTGATCGACCCCATATCTATTCCTTCTGTCTTTCTCTCCGTTTAATAGATCCTGAGTTGCTGCAACTCGAAATTAAAAAGTCTGCGGAACCAGGTGTGTTCAGATTTTAAGAGCTGTACACTTGTCACTTTCCATCACCTTATTTTTTCTGTGAGCAACCAATGCAAGCCTTTCTAAGCAAGCTATAATTTCACTAATAATGCCCCTCAAAGGGTAGGTGTCATTTAGGCAATAACATTGTAATACATTCGGTTCCTACACAACTGCATGGTGCTCTAGCGACGTTTCATCGCTTTTTTTTCTTTGATCTTTTCGGACAGTTGAAGTCGTACAACGTGGTTTACGGCAACGAAACGTAATCTGACTGTTATTTACGGATTTATTGTTTTTTTTTTCTTTTGGGATTTAAGTTTTTGTGATATTTTAGCACTCATTGTAGATAAAACGCCTGAAATCATTAAGTGTTGTTAATTTTTGTAACTGTCGTAAATGTCATGCGTGGCACAGCTAAGCGCAATCAAATATGTTTTTTCAAAACACATACATCCCCTCAGAAAATGCTCACTACTGGGATCTTTGTTCGTCATAGGCCTGTTCGTTTCTTTATCTGCTGATGAGAAGTAATTTTGAGTTCTCTGGAGCACAAGGTTGTGATCGAGTCCATTGGCAAGTAAGTACGATTGTACAATATTCTGCGCTTATTTTAGAATGTCCAACGAAGCTGTATTGTATTCTTCTGGTTTGTGGAATGCACAGCGTAATTTTTAAGTTGCATTTATATTATGCAGTGTTTGCCATTCAGACATTTTTTCCGGTTCTGATCACGGCTAAAAGGCCTTACACAATCCTTTGTGTACATTGCTGCTTTTTGCTGCTTTAATATTTCATTGTCGTAAAGGTTCGGGAATGTTGTAAATAATAGCGTTCTCTGTCGTTCGGTTTCCTTTGTTTAGATATTTCTTAGCCGCCTTTTTCGACTAGCTACAATAGGATAATATGAATTTCTAAAGAGGCTTTTCAAGTCTTTTCTGGTTTTCTTGAAGGCAAAAGAACTTCAAGGCGTTGTGACCTTCACTTGCAAGTTATTTTGAGCAATCTTTGCGTTTCAATACGCCTTCAGTAGCCGTTTATTTTAAATACTCTTGAAAGATATTTAAGAGTTTACGCTCTGGATGTTAAGCGAACCAATCGTTGAACTAAAATTCGCACGTTGAATCGTGTCGTATGCAGCAAATCGTTTTCATAGATTAAACATTTGGCTTCATTCGATGGACCATCAGAGACTATGAGCAGTCGTTTATCGGAAATCCAGTAAAACAAGGCATGACAACATAAACAAATATTAAAAGGAGTAGATAAATAAGCTACATTTTTTTTTTTTGAAAAAAGGACAACAAATGGCTAGTAAAAGCATGTTCCTCCAGTCAATCTTCACTTTCACGTAGATTAAATTCCAAGTTTTTGCCAGGGTCGGTCGATGACAAACCGAAGCAGAGCATGTACAGAATAGTTCAGTATCGAGATGTTATCCCTTGCATTGCACCACTGTACTCATGTCATCATATTAGAATACAAAAAAGTAGAAATTAAAAAGGCAATCTTGTTTTACTGGGAGAGAAGTGATCCGTCAACAAACTTCTTCACCTTTCATGTGTTCCCTTATGTAATTAGTATTTTTTGCTGGGAGTATGTTGAATGCAAAAGTAAATTGTAAGGCTTATTTTGCTTCCAGATTACCAGAGTTAAAACGGCTGTATTATTATAGCTTTTCCTGTTTTTATCTCAAAGTCTTGATTTATGTAACTCTTATAATGCGAAATTGCAAATAAACGCGAACACTTATGTGAGTTGTTTATTTACCAATTGAACAAGAAACATTTTGTTAGCATTTTTAGAGAGCATTCATTTGTCCTCCCAGGGAAATAAAAAAAGTCAAATTGAAAATTTAGTCGAGATAGGTTAGGAACCAATTTTTCCCGCTTTGCATGAATTTTTGCTGGTTCGCTTTAAAATCGGCTTCACCTGTTAAACCGAATCATTCCTCTCGTGTTGAATGAAATTACACACTCATTTGTCACGACCAAAGATCTTTCTCCTTTATCATTCATTTATTCGCGCGTGGGTGATCTTGATAAAAAGCTCTGTCTGTATTTGCCGAATTGCAGGCAGGTGATTTTTGTCATTGGTGTCAGTGATGTTTGAATAGTCTGCTTTGGAGTTCGGTTCCACAAATAGGATCTACAATCTAGAGGACATTATGCTTTTCTTTTAGTTGACTTTTTTATTTGTTATTTTATTATTTCTTGATTATTTTGGGGGGAGAGGGTTTGACCTGGGAGTGTCCCCTTTATCCCTGCTCAGTGGATTTTAAGCAATACTTTCACAGCTTGCAACTCGAAGTGTTTTTCTTTTCAGCTTTTTAATTAAATACAGCTGAAAAATGCAAACTTGTGAACATTTTTTTCGCATGCTTTTGTTGTTTTTACCTTTTTTTTTTCAGACACTTCGCTTGGGGTACTAAGATTTGTAGCACCTGCATTTTACGAAATGTTGAGCTTCTCTGCTGTATTAAATTTAACTGAAAAGAGACGTAATATCGTCTGCAATCCTATTTATCTTTTTATCTATTTATTTACAATTACATTTAAGTTTGTTTTCGGGGTAGGGGGGTGGGGAGATGGAAGAGAGCATGAGTGGGGGAGGAGGCAAGTCAGTGTCTTCTCTACACTGGCATAGTTATTCTTGTACAATATTTTCGCATCTTTCGCCGAAATTGTCTTTCGTTTGAGTTTTTAAATTCAATACTTTTATTACAACTTAGGAATGCCGAGACTAATAAGGCAAGCTGCCAAAGTGGCTTCATTTGTTAAATTGCTGAGATCGATGTACCCATAACAATCAATTCAATAAACTTGTTTTCTGTTTTCTGTGCTGACACAGTAGAGCTCCGCTGCAATAAAAATAAAGAAAACACTTTCGTTGAATTTGGGCTTTCTGTCCACTGAGCTCTTGTAGTTCTTGGGCCGTATGGTAGAGTACACAAGATGCAAATATGTGTCCCCGTTAAATAACGTCTTTTGATTTGATTTGATCATGCTTACTATATATGAATGACACAAATGTGCACTAGCCCTGTAAAGATAGTTAAGGAATATCACATGTGTACTTGTCAAAAGTCACTGACGGTCAAATTGAGCCATGAAAATAATTATGTCTTAATAAACCGACTGATTAACTATCAACTTAGTTTCATTTCACCTTAACTCTGTGCATTTGCGCGTTACGACGAAATCATGATGTACCAGTTCTTCAATTATGCCATCCTGTGTACTTTGTGGTCACGCCTTGAGAGCTGCTTTTTATGTCTCTATTTATCGATAGGTCATTGTGGCAGTCTCTAAGCTTATGGCTAGTGGTTTAAACCGAACAGCTGTCAATAACTGCCTCCAGGCGTTGAAGAATTATGCTGCTGAAGATAAAGGCATGAAGGTATTGTTTTTCTTTTTGTTTCTTTTTCTCTCTCTTTCTTTTGAGTTGTAAGACCAAGATCATGTAATACGTCCCTGCTAGCATTTATCTTTTCTTTTTGCGTTCGCTGGGCTGCAGACGAGTACGGGAAAAGAGACCTCTGCCGTGGATCGACATTCATTTTGATCCAACCGCCGTCCATCCTGCGCATTCCTTTATAGTAATTCCGCTGTTGTTGAGTGAGCCCACACAACATGAAGTATCACGTGAGGGTAAGGTCGCTAAGTAACCGCCGTGCATGCTCAACACAGTGAGTTTCGACCAATGGCAGAGGTGTCTTTTCCAGTACTCGTCAGCCCAGCGAACGCAAAAGGAAAAGAGACCTCTACTAGCAGGGAATTTTAACGCTTACTAAAGAACAGTTATCCTCTGTTTCAATGAACCAATTTTTAATCCTCTCAGCTGCACTGGAGTTAGCATCAAATGTAGATTATTGTAAATTAGTCTTCATTCTATACCTATGTATGTCCATTGGGAAGTTCTCACAAAGCTGCGCGATTCCGCGGAACATTGCCATTTCACTTTGCTGATGTTTTCGGAATTTCTATCTTCACTTTCAGCATACAGCGTTTACCTCTGAAGTTAAAGATCTAACGAAGAAGATCCACACTGTTTTGCAAGCGACTTCACAGATGAAGGTGAGCTGCTGTCCGTCTTGCTCATTCAGTGCAAGGCCCTTATTCGTACCACGTGATCATTTTACTTGGGGAGGCAGGCAGGCAAATTTGGTGTGGACGATGTTTTGTGGAGGCTGTGGGATGGGTGGAGTTGACTTATTAGTAGTACATTGTACCTGAAGACTGGTCATTTACTTCAGCCCTTTTGCCCCTTGATAACCGGAAACGCAACAAAACATGGATGAATCTGAACTCTTCGTATCGTAGGACCAAGGATAAACAGTTCTTCTTTTTCTGTCTCATTGGTATTACGGTATAGGGAAAGTTTTTCCTCTCGAGTTAACTACAAAAAGAAGGGAGACAACAGGAGGGTGGACGGGTGGGGTGAGTTGTATTTTCAGCAACTAACATCGGCGGATATTATGTGTAATTTTGTGTCATTGTAAGGTTTCCTAAATATCCATTGAGGAGTGGAAGTGATGATGCGATTTCCTTTCTCCCAGAGAACCGTGGCGTGTGAAATTGTTATTCGCGTTCATCGGTGATTTTGCTCACCTTTTGGGGTTTTTTGTGGTTTTGTATTTTATTCAAACAGGTTGCATAAGCTTTCGTCATTTTTACCTTGGTCCGGCGGTTTTTTTTTTTTTTTTGTGATATCAGTGGATGGATGAATCTGGTTTGTGTCGCCTTTCATGCCATAAGAACGAAAGCTGTGTCTAAAATTATAAATCGAATATAGGAAAATAAAGGTTAAAGTACTTATGTTAAAGTCGATGTTGGTTTGTTGCCGCGGGGTAATTTGCAAATATCGCCCAAGGTTTTGAATTTTATACTATCTACAAAGATCTTCCCTCTAAACCATCTTCCGATAGTTTAGTTACATTACATTGGCAAGAGAGTAAAGATTGTGATGTCTGAATGGTCTATCAACCGAAAAATGTAGTTCCTTACTTAAGTACAACAACAGCGTGATCCTGCATGTGTCACATAGGTACCTGTTTCTCGAAATCTCCAAAAGCGATTCGTGAAACTACCGTCTGAGTATTCAGAAAAATCGATCTTTCAACATGCTTTTAAGACCAGAGACAACATAACAGCTGCAAAGTTCATGAATTGACTGAAATGTTTTCCTTTGAAGATAGAAAGTTAAACGTTATGCACGTGAAATACGCCGGAGAATTTTTCAGTGTTCTCCAACTACCCTTTGAATTTTGAGGATCTTCCCAAGCGTTCAAATGTTCAATTTTGAAACTTGGTAAACACATTATATGAATTTTAGTCTGATTGATTTGGTTTTGCTTTGATTTTTCTATTTATGTTAAAGGCTACACTTTCCGTTTTTATTCATCGACGATTAAATTCGAGAACTTGTTCGCTCAGATTGCTACGTTTTTGCGACTTTATCGCAGAAAAAAGACGCGTACTTTTACTCTGATATAGTGTTTTAATTTAAATACCATTATTTTTCTCAATTTTTTCCCAATTGCAAAAACTGCCTTAAGGTAATTTCAGAGCTTAAAAAGACGCCTCCTTGCAAAGCTCTAAGATTTCTGCAATTAATTTTCATTAACAAAAAGGTGTACAAAAACTAAGCGCATCGAGGGACCGGATAGCAAGTTAGTATCTATCCGTGCTTGTCTTTTTGTGCAACGTTCTAATGTACGTGCGGAAAATGAGAAGAAATTAACGGTAAGGGCGTGAAAAGATCATTACTAACCATACACCAGCCCAGCGGGTGAAATCAATCACTGTGTGCAGTAAAAAAAAAATCAAATTAAAGTTTTACCTTTGCGATTTCTGGTGTTATTTTTATCGTAGATTTTTTACTGATTGACCGCCGTTTATCGCGACAAATATCACATGGTCAGGATATTTAATGCAATTGCTTTGAATCAACTATGTATCGGCGAATCACGGTATTTGTTCTCTCGATACGAATGGCAATATTGGAACAAGATATTGAAATTGCATGATAGAATGATGTATCCCTTTTCGACATTTTTTGTAATTCTCGCACAAGCATAGTTTATTTAGCTCTTTTTGAACCATTTATAATGTTAAGAAAATGAAAAATAAAATCATTGCTGCAGGTCTTCCTCTTTGGTACCTCGGGTTGTCGATCTCACAAATGCTCGATATTTGTTATTGTATCGCGGGGTCGATTTAGAGACTGCATCGTATCGCGGCTTTGATATCGATATCTTCATTATCATCTCGTGGAAGCCCCAATATTTATGTGACAAGAGAGGGGAAAAGTACGTGTGATGTTACCGTGCAGTCCTTCCTGTTATGTGTTATCAACAGAACGTATCTCTTGCGTGGCCTACGTGACAACGTGGTGTTTCAAATCTTAAACGAAATCTGATTCCCTTGGCATTTCTGAGACAAAACAACTAAGGCAAACAAGCTTGGATTTGGATTAGTATAAATTTGTGACGCCTCTGCCGTGGTAAAAGTCAGACATTACCAAACCAAAACTGAATTCGAGAATGGTTTTGCCAACACTTTCTTACGAGGACATTGTAAACGAGGTGTGGAATAAACATGGGCAGTTAGGGACAAGAAGAAGAAGTTGGGGCTTCATGCGATTGAGGAGCTTGCAGCTCATCAGCTAACTGTTCTTCCAGTTGTAACTTCTCCGTGTCTGCTGAGTCCAGCTAGTTCCCGCAAAGCTTTGTTTCTGGTAATTTGTCCTTTCTTGCAAATTTGGCAACTTAAAGGAATTTTTTGTTTTGTCGAATTTAATTAAGAAGTAAGTGTATTTTAGCTTTGTTTATGGAAAAGGTGTTGTGAGTTATAGAATATGAAAATTTGTAAACAGTTAGTTTCTTATATAGTGTCGTCAATCCTGAATTCTTCAGTGGCGAAGTCTGTCTTTAGAGAGAAGTTTCTTCTATTTAAATTAGTAAGGGGTTTCCATCTGAGGAAATCAGGTGGAAGGTTCGTCCTAATCTTTCGTGCTTTCTGTTTTTATTTTTTTCAAATCTTTCGAAATTTGGTCTTAATATTCCGCTTTTAACAGGTTGGTTCTTGGACAAATGTCCCTCATTTTTCATAATTATTTAAAGAGTTAAAACAGTTGTTAGGTTACCTTATTGTGTGTGTAACCCGAGGTAGCAGCCGTCTCTCACCGAGAAAACCTCATTTGAATAGCCAAGTCATTCGTTATGAACCGTCAGGGTCTTATCTTAAAAATAAAAATAAAAAATTCAGATTCGTCTTTCGTAAAACTTCTTTTATGTTGTGTAAACCAATTAAAACACAGTTATTGACTGTGCCTTCTAGGAATACGATGATGTCCCTGAGATGTTAGTGGATCTTCAGTACAGTTTGGCCAAGTCTTACTCTAGTACTCCGGAATTGCGAGAGACGTGGTTAGAGCACATGGCTGCTGTTCACGAGGGTCATGAGAATTTCTCCGAGGTAATTCCGCTTTGTTTCTTCACGTGACTCTGAAACTTCTTAATGAACCTTTTCGATAGATTAAAATTCAGGGTGAAAGAGAGGTTTAGAGGACAAAGAAAAAGGAAAGTGGGTGATATGTAGATATTTTTTTACCTTCATTCCAATGTGTTTCTATTGTTTTTGTACTCACTGTTTCACTATCAATTTGAATATTTGATATTTTGAAAATGGCCTATTTACTACTCGGAGTTAGGAGGTTTGGGTAAAAGATTAGTGATTGTCTTTTTGGTTGGTCTTTCCCTCTTAAAACCATTTATGTCACTTTATATTCATAGGCTGCTCCTGTGTTGTTTGAGAACTTTGTCTATTGTCTTTGAGAACGTTTCTTAGGAAATTCAGTTTATTGTGGTTTTGTTGTTGCAGACTGCTCACTGCTACATCCACGCAGCGGCTTTGGTGGCCGAATACCTGAAGAGACAAGGTAAGACGCAGAAAATGCGACAATCAACTGACTCTTCCATAAGCGATTAGCCACCTAATTGTTTGCCTGTGAGTAGACGGCAAGAGAGGGAGTATTATTAGCATTGTGTTTAGTTCTTATTAATTCTTATTGAGGAATGAGCTAACTTTCCTACACGATGCTTTACTGGAAATCTGTTTTCCATGCATTTGATACTTGGTAGAAGCAAGTTTAACTTATATGGCTCTGAGGCAGGCTATTTCAGTCATGTAACACTTCTTCTAATAGGCCATTTTCGAAATATCAAATGTTCAGCTTCTTCTTGAGGCAGTGAGGACAAAAACGATAGGAACACGTTGGAATGAATGTGAAAAATATTTACATATCATCCACTTTCCTTTGTCATTGTCCTCTAGACCTCTCTTTCCGGCTGAATTTGAATAGATCGAAAAAGGCCTAATCATTATAATCCAACATGGCGACTTGACGAAAGAAAGAAGGCGACACATTGAGGATACGAGCATATGGTTGTAATAAGCGCCAAGTATATTATGATTCATGTGACTGAGTGAAATTATATACTTTGCTCTTGAGTAGACTCTGTAAGTAAGTGTGATCTGTTTGATTCACTAAAATCGTCTAAAGGCTCCCGAAAACCTAGGAAACGTTGTGTACGGAAACATTGTTTCCCGAAATTTTTCCTCAGCGCGCAAACGAGGAAACATTTGCTGAAGAAGCAAAATTTTTCTGAATAAATTCACAAACAGTTTTGCTTCTCGGGAAGCAAATCTTGCTTCCACAACAAATGTTTCCTGGGGTCGCAAACTGGGAAACATTTGCTTCCGCAACAATGGGGCCGTTTATACGAGAGAAAATAAGCCGCGGCTTACTCTGGCCGCGGCGTACATAATACGCGGAAGGAACTATTTATACGAGTATAAACTCCCAGCCGCGGAAAGCCGTGAAGGTAGATTTTGTACCATTTATACGGAATGTTCGCGTCTTACGTAAGCCGCGGCCAGAGTAAGCCGCCGCTTATTTTCTCTCGTATAAACGGCCCTAATGTTTCCTCGTTTAACGCATCGTTTCTATAGAAACGATACAAGGTAAATAGCCCCCCTGAGAGGAGATGTGGTTGCTAGTAAAATACGAAACCCATAAAGATTGAAGAAAATAAAAGGGAATCGCGTAACGTTGGCATCGAGCATGTTGATCATTTCCGAGGGTTACTTCATCTTTTTCGGCACAGCAAGTTAAAGTTCGAATTGCTATGGATATTAGTTCTACTTTTTCGTGTGACTATTAAAGTACACTAATTTTTTTCAGAACTCCATCGTCACATGCCTATCAATTTGAATATTTGATATTTTGAAAATGGCCTATTTACTACTCGGAGTTAGGAGGTTTGGGTAAAAGATTAGTGATTGTCTTTTTGGTTGGTCTTTCCCTCTTAAAACCATTTATGTCACTTTATATTCATAGGCTGCTCCTGTGTTGTTTGAGAACTTTGTCTATTGTCTTTGAGAACGTTTCTTAGAAAATTCAGGTTATTGTGGTTTTGTTGTTGCAGACTGCTCACTGCTACATCCACGCAGCTGCTTTGGTGGCCGAATACCTGAAGAGACAAGGTAAGACGCAGAAAATGCGACAATCAACTGACTCTTCCATAAGCGATTAGCCACCTAATTATGAGTAGAAGGCAAGAGAGGGAGTATTATTAGCATTGTGTTTAGTTCTTATTAATTCTTATTGAGGAATGAGCTAACTTTCCTACACGATGCTTTACTGGAAATCTGTTTTCCATGCATTTGATACTTGGTAGAAGCAAGTTTAACTTATATGGCTCTGAGGCAGGCTATTTCAGTCATGTATCACTTCTTCTAACAGGCCATTTTCGAAATATCAAATGTTCAGCTTCTTCTTGAGGCAGTGAGGACAAAAACGATAGGAACACGTTGGAATGAATGTGAAAAATATTTACATATCATCCACTTTCCTTTGTCATTATCCTCTAGACCTCTCTTTCCGGCTGAATTTGAATAGATCGAAAAAGGCCTACTCATTATAATCCAACATGGCGACTTGAGGAAAGAAAGAAAGCGACACATTGAGGATACGAGCATATGGTTTTAATAAGCGCCAAGTATACTATGATTCATGTGACTGAGTGAAATTATATACGTTGCTCTTGAGTAGACTCTGTAAGTAAGTGTGATCTGTTTGATTCACTATAATCGTCTGAAGGCTCCCGAAAACCTAGGAAACGTTGTGTACGGAAACATTGTTTCCCGAAATCTTTCCTCGGCGCGCAAACGAGGAAACATTTGCTGAAGAAGCAAAATTTTTCTAAATAAATTCACAAACAGTTTTGCTTCCCGGGAAGCAAATCTTGCTTCCACAATAAATGTTTCCTGGGGTCGCAAACTGGGAAACATTTGCTTCCGCAACAATGTTTCCTCGTTTAACGCATCGATTCCATAGAAACGATACAACGTAAATAGCCCCCCTGAGAGGAGATGTGGTTGCTAGTTAAATACGAAACCCAGAAAGATTGAAGAAAATAAAAGGGAATCGCGTAACGTTGGCATCGAGCATGTTGATCATTTCCGAGGGTTACTTCATCTTTTTTCGGCACAGCGAGTTAAAGCTCGAATTGCTATGGATATTAGTTCT
>NC_090881.1:3901917-3904417 GCF_036669935.1 Montipora foliosa
TATTTATTTGCTTTTTCATCAATATTTGTTTTGCATAAAGCAAGCTAACAGAATCTGTACCTTGCTGAGTTCGCATTTGTTAGCGTTAATAGTATTTTCGGTCAGATGTTTCTGTTTTCCATGAGCGGTTTATTGTTTTGGTCTCCCATCCCAACACTAACCCCGCGAAACAGGGCTTGACTTCAGTGAAGTTTAGTATTACAAAATTTTCGGATGCTCATAGGGCACACTTGTGGTGAAAAGAAGTTGTGAGGGAACTTGAAAATTATCAACATGTCAGCCCAGAAGCCAATGTTTCTCGCTTCTCTTTTATTTGTTATTCTTCAGAGACTGGAATGCTGTATTTCAATACCACACAATTCAGTGCCTTCTGATTTTCTGTAGCACGTACCACAGGCAAGCCAGTGTATGCTTCACAGAAGCATCTAGTTTCTTTTTTTCCGAGTCGGTAAAAGTCTTGCCTGTCACTCCCCTGCTAAGTGGTGTCTTAGTGCATAGAGCCTTCTGCGCTTATTTTCTTAGGATGGAGAGGGTAGTGGGAAATGCGTAGATTTCTCTGGTAGACACAGTAGAACGATTAACTTAACCGGCAATGGCGTCGAAAGTCGTGTAACGCGAATAGCGTTTTAGTGGATCTTTGAACAAAATGTACCCTTGTGAAGGTCAATAATGGCAAGCGAATTGGATACTGAACAAGACAGGCGGTCGAATGTTAAAAGCGACGAGTAATGGACTTCGACACCAATCTGTTGCCCGTCGAGCCATAATCAAAGTGAGCTGTCTTCCTAAAATTTTGCCAAGTGTGGTGTTTTGTACAACACTGAAACCAAATGAACAGTTCTCTGGTAACTCAGTATGGGTTCAACAAAGACAGAGGAGGAATCCATGTAGTGTATCTGTTATCTCAGTTGTCTCGCTATTTGTCAGCTTTGTATTTACCTGTTCTCAACTCTGCACAGTCTTCCGGTATAACAATTGGAAATTTCACTAATAAGTCATTGACGTGAATGGCGTTTTAGTGGATCTTTAAACAAAATATACCCTCATTGAGCTCAAGAATGGATCGTCAATTGGATGAGCAAGACAGCGCTGAAAAATAAATATCTGGATTTTAAGAGACGAGTAATGGTCTTCGACAACAATTTCATTTTTCGCCTTTGGATATCAAGTGAGCTTTGTTTCTAATATTTTACTAACTTGGTATTATATAAAACACGGAAATCAAATAGCAATTTTTTTATGGATTTAACCATAGTTACTATGATTTAACATATTAACATTGAAGGAATCGAACGCCTACAAGAATGCATCACAGTGTTTACTCCAGTCGCATCTTAGTTGTCTGACAATTTACATTTACCGGTATTTTGTACTCTAGTCTGCAAAGGTGTAAAATATTTGGAAATGTGACAGTGAAGAATTATTTGGATGAAAGTTGTTGTCGCTTTTGTGCTTCATTATTTACGGTCAGCGTTCCGAGTCGAAAAGGGTTTGATGTGAACTGTCAAAAATGTATTTAATTGCATCTCTTGTTTGCACGCACGCAATTGAAATAGGAAGGTATTTTTGCCTCTGATAGTAAATATGTTGTTTGTTTCGATTAATTTTTCGGTGGAAAAGGATTTTGCGGAGATATTTCCAGCCTTTTTTATTTTTAATATCATGTTGTGTAATTTTCGAGCTTAACAAATTTGCATACGTGTGTTGAAATGTGATACGGGAGCATTTTTGTGGTATAGTGTAACGAAAATAAACAGGTCTGTTGGAAGCTTGCTTGAGTTTCAACAAAATGACCCCCAAAATCGGCAAAAAAAATGTGACACTGATGAAAAATAAAGTAGCTGCTATCCCCGAAACGATGGAATTACCTGGCGATAAATAATCTCGTCTTGGAGAGTAAAGTTTTGACTGTCAACCTGAAGAGTTGGGCGATTGTGATCTTTGTGTTGAATTCGCACATTTGTTGTCAAACGTTATAACACTTGAAAGAAAAAGAAAACTAACAAAAACAAAAACGCGGTATCTGTGTCAAATGATGATTTGACACAGATGCTTCACTGTTTCGCGAGTAAACACACTGCGGTAACTTCATCACGGCGGCCACTGAATCCGATACCACTTTCGATTTTGCGCTTTTACTTTTGCAGCCAAAAGTACAATAGCAAAAATCTCCCAGAATGTTTGTCGCTGATCGTAACTTTATATTCGGGGTTAAAAATTAATGTTGTTTTCATGTCATAAATGTTGTTGCTGATGGCAAAATATTTTATTCTCGATCGACCGTCCAGAAAACTTCCTTCTGCTCTTCCCAAAAACTTTGTATCACTATTTATTTACTTTTGCATCAATATTTGTTTCGCATAAAGCAAGCTAACAAAATCAGTTCTTTGCTTAGTCCGCATCCAGATACTAACCCCGCCGAAGAGGGGGATTAACTTCAGGGGCTCGTTTCTCGAAAGTCCCGAAAACTTTTCGGGCCCGAAAAGCCATTTGTGAAATT
>NC_090881.1:3919417-3926917 GCF_036669935.1 Montipora foliosa
TTACATAAGACGCGAACACCCGGTGTAAATGGTACAAAATCTACGTTCACGGCTTTCTCAAGCCGCGGCTTATCCTGGCCTGGGAGTTTATACTCGTATAAATAGTCCCTTTCGCGTATTATGTACGCCGCGGCTAGAGTAATCCACGGCTTATTTTCTCTCGTATAAACGGCCCTAATGTCGTCTTCTTTTGTTTGAGAGCCTGGAACCAAATGTTTACTTGTCGGAGCCTCAGAGCAGTTATCTCATGACGACTTCTCTGGCGCCATTCTCAGTATTTGACGTTCGCGAAAAACTTGGGATGTTACAAAAACTCCTCAGTAGCGCTGTTTTCTTTTTTTCCCGAAATTCTTAAGCTCGACAAATTTTTGGCAAAGCACTTTTATTGCGAAGAATTGGCGGAAAAGTCAGAAGCTACGTCTACATAATTATTTTCTCCGTTGTCTGGCATTTTCTGTGACAACGAACTGCAGTTTCGGCAACAGAAAGCTCAAAATAACTTAACTATCAGTGGTCAGCTGCAGGATGACAACAGAGTTTTATTATTTTTCATTCAGTGAATGTCGAAAGAATTCAAAGCTTTGTAGGTTCATTTCGAAAACTCACAATGGTCAGTTGACACCGCTCTTCAATTCAAATGTTCTGGTAAGTTGATCACAGAAATTAAATATTCATTTTATCGTCTGTCTATTGTTTCGTGGAACAATGAACATCACATCTACGATACGAGTTTGCATAACAAAAGAAAAAACGCGCATCAAATGCGCGTTTGGAAACGCGCATTTAAAAACGCGTGTGCGCAAAAAACGCGCGTGCGTTTTGCGTCTGCGTAGGACGCATATTTCTGGTCTGCACTGTAGTCAAATTTCACGCTACGGCTGGATGCAACCGACGTACATGCGCAGTGTCTCATTTTCGGGGAAATTTACTTCCGGCAGCCGTATCAGCTCCAGCTGTAGCGATTTGCTTTAAGTCCCTAATTATCGCTATCATGCTCAACCTCATCCAATAATTGTTAATTAAATTATCGCATTTTGGTCGAAGATAAAAGTGTGGCGTAATGGCTGTTGCAATTAGTTCAATAGGAGTCTCAACACCGGCATCATTTGATGGTTACTTTTTTCCATTTATCCTAGATTTTCACCACGGTGACAGCATCCAATAGTGTGTCGTCGCTTGTTATGTGAAAGAAATCAAACTCACTGAATGACTGTGTCACGTTGACACACTTATGGCCTATCACCATGGATTTCTGATGCGATGGGTTCAATTCAGACGTATTTTACGTCTCAGTCGTTCATCTTCTTATTTGAAGCTAGTCACTAAAGCGACAACGAAGCAAACAGAATTTGTTCCTTAGAATCTTTGCAAAGACTTGTGAGAACTTACTGGTGTGTTGTACTTTCCACTTGAGGATGGAAAGAAAGATGAAATGGGTGTCGGATCTCATCACTGGGCTATGTGTTGCCCTTGGGGCGATTGTTTTGACAGTGAACCGATATAGACAAGACCAGCAGGTTTTATTATTGCTCAAAGGAACACAGATCTCTTTTGCGCTGTCATACGTTAAGTAAAAGAAAGAGCAGACTCGAAATACCTGTAGAAAAAAGATAAGTCATAGATCCTCTGTTTCTTGAAGCAGACAAAAACCTCCGATTTCATTTGGTCATATGGTTCACCTTGGAATTAATGCAGATGTTTTGCAACTGAGTTGTGAGCGGTATTTGTCGAGTCCTGAAAGGGCGAAAAAAAATGACAACGCTGAGTATAATGCCCTCACAAACTTAACTTGCATCATCAGACAAGTTTGGCATCTGTTCTTATTTTATGTTGTAACAATAATTTTTTTTTCTGTCATTTTTGTTAGTCTGAAATTGATCGTGCATCATATGGCGTACATAACGGAGAGACATTGAAATGTCTGTAACTTAGAGGGATAAATTGGTAAAGAGGTGGCAAGTAACTGGTAACGTTTTTTCTGCCCATCCAGCGATTTTGTTCCGTTTTCCATTTTATCATTTCCGCCCATGTTCATGTGAAAACAAACATTAGTATTGAATAATAAAAAGGATGGGTTACTTCGGCCGTTAAAAGTCAACCTATTTTTATTCGTGTTGAATACGAGTTCAAATTGTCAAATACTATTAGCTCTAAGACGGAAATTTCGTCCGAGAAATAGGTGTAAATTAAGTAAAAATCTTGGGGCTAATTTATCGGCTAAACGTAAACGTATAATCTAGCAATTCAACAGTCTTAAATAAAATTAACATTATTGTGATTCCTTTTTAAACACATTGAAGAAAAATTCACTACGAAAGAAACTTGAATAGTTATAAGATGTTATTTTGTTTCAATCAATCGTATTTAGAGCGATTTAGTTAGGTCTATGTACCAAGGAGACAAGAGAACCCTCGCCGGTGAGATCTTGTAATTCCGAGCATTTTTAGGCATTATTAATTTCTCACTAGGTAGAAAAATCTTTCACAAGTACAGCCTTAGTTTTTACATACTTTTTAAGTAAATAAGTGGTTTAAAAGAAAAATGTTCAACTTCCTCCAAAAAGGAACGAACTCTAAGAATTAACGATATTTCGTGGAACTTCAGTTAATACTGTGATTTAGCGTTGCGTGCACGTAAAACGGCAAACGAGAAATGCCTGTGGAAGGCTGCTGCTTGACGCAAAACAATGAATATTCACTTATTTTAACTTGTATCTCAATTTTGAGAAGCAAAAATTAAGCAAGTATCTGATTTTTGGCCATCCGCAAAGTGCAGCGTGACGTTTGCTGTTTACGGTCACCGCGACGCAGTCTCAACATTTCATACAAGTGTTTTGTTACCCGAGAGCACAAGTAATGATTAAATAAAGAGATAAAATAAAAAGGACTAATTTTTACATGGCTTCCAGTCAGTTGTGCATCTCGTAATTTTCCCAGTTTTCGAGATAAATCAGTTTTATCCATGTGGAATCAATGTAATGTGTACTGGGTGGGCAAAAGATTCTCTCGTGTCTGAAAGGCACCGCATCCCTGCGGCAAGCACGCAGCTGACCATGTAACCCCTAGGCGGTTATTTGGCGTCTATGGGGCGCGGAAATAACTCTTAGCTAAAGCCAACTCCACTGCGTCGTGTCTGCGATTTTTCTGACCCTTCTCCTATTCAGCAACGCTCACTCTTGGAGTCTGGAAAACCATTTCACCTTCATCACCGCGCATTAAGTATAGAGTGGCTTCTATGTGATTATAAACCTATAGTGTTATTATTGCCCGTGAAGGTTACATTGCATGCTTCGTATAATGTCATTGAAATTACTCTTGACGAAAGCCAACTCTACTATGTTGTGTTTTCAAGTTTTATCACCCTTCTCCGAATCAGTATAAGGTTATAAAATTACTTTTCAATTCTGCAAAATCCTTCTTCTTTATCTGCCACGCATAAAGTATAGAATGGTTTTTACGTGAGTATAAACTCACAGTATTACTATTGTCAGTGAAGGCTGCATTCCATGCTTTGTAACGTCCGTCAGCCATTGAAATGTGCTCAGGATTCATATACTCGTGGTACGTGGGCCGAGTTTGTGCTAGTTCCAGCCCCTGCACCGAGGTTTTTTTCCTTGCTCCAACTCCAAAAATCACCACGTACCTCAATGCAATTGGGGGAGTCCCACCTCTGCAATCAGCCCGGCGACCTCCTCTTGACTCAGAGGGTTTTTCTCCCTCAACAAATTGACTCCCAGCTTACTAGAGAGATGCACCTCGCATGGGTCTCCCACCCTTGCAGACTTAAAATTAGGAAACATTATCCAAAACTCCATTCTTCCTTTTAAGGACCGTACGGAGGAATACGTTAAAGTGTTAACACACAACACTTTTTGTATAAAGTTCTCCAACTTGATCAACCTTGTAGAAGACAAGATGTGATTGAACCTGTCCCTGAAACAGCATGTTAATTAGTGCAAAGGCAGATGTGACAAACTCATGTTTTGGTAACGGGATCTTGTAAAGACTTTCATTAACTCTCAGACCGATCCTGTACAGCGGAAAATTTACAAATTTGCAATTGATTGCAAGATGTGGTTTCACGGACTCGATTCATACCCATTCCGGACTCGCTGACAAGCAATTTGCTTTTACTAGCTATTTACGGTTCATATATCGCATTTGCTATATTGATATACTTCAAGAAATTAGCACATGGATTTGAAATGAAGCCAAGCCTGTTTTTTTCCAAATATGGTAGAGCTGAATTCACAACTACCGAAGACAAATTCTGTCTGTGGTCAAAGCCGGATTTGAACCAGGGTGCGACCGCAAGTGCATAACCCCATAGTCCGATTGAGGAATGAAATAATGCAGGGCGGAGGCTACACAGGAAATGATCTTTACTTTCTGCTAACCAAACGCTGTGTTACCTGGCGTTTAACTATGAGCAGGAATTGCCATTTATATAATGAGTTTTGAGTGTCCCACTGCCTCCACAAGTTCAACACCTGGTTAATCCATGCTGTTTTTTGATCTTGGCTTTTACACTTTTTTGAAGTCTTCTTGCAAACGCAAGTCTTTTTGCCCCTCCTATTTACTATAAGTCACTTGTTGTTACCCAATTTCAAGACTTGCAGCTCCACTATCTCCCTCTTAAAATGATCACACACCTCTTTTGTCCTCGTGATGTTTATATTCCCTCAATGTCTTAACTTCCTTTGCCATGCTGCCTTCAAAAGAAGTTCCTGGATCTCGCTGTCATATCTCTTCAATACGGTTTGGTATCATGAAAGCTTCTAAATCCACGCCGTCTTCCTTTTTGCGTTCGACGTTAGGAGAACGCAATTTCTAACCTTAGGGATCCCGTGCATAGGGTGAGCTTGATCAAGTTTTCGTTTTTCATTCGTCTGCTGTTTCAACGCTATCTTGAATTACATCATACGTGCATACCCATCTCAGTTTGGATACGTCATATACGCAAACGACGATCGCTCACCTCTTGTAAGGCAAGAGGCATTTTTTAGTAATAATCTCCTAGACATTTTCAAAAACTTTCAGATTTTCAACAATTTTAGTTTCTGTGACGCCATCGCCTCTTTACTCCAAACTTTCCATTTTTGGACGCATTCTACAAACCTCACATATTGATATTTTCGATGAAGGGTCTTTTATACATAAATATGCATATTTTTCATAGCATCTTGGCTCGCCTAGTGATCCCAACCTCTAAAGTTCTCTCAACGAACGCACTTCATAATCTTACTCCTACTCTTAGTAATATTGCTCATATTGCTCCAAAGAACGACGGCATTCACTGCCACGTCAGAAACATTCCCGAATCTTGCGAATCAAATTTTACTCCTCGTCAACTTAACAATACAACAAACGCTTCGCAGTTGCGATACTGACATGAATTTTAAATGTCAGGCACGCTCTGAATTTAATGTCCGTTGAGGTAATCATCAACGAAGTAAGACGGCCCGCAATTAGAAAATTGAACGAGACTTACCTGGAAGTTGAAGTTTGATTGGAATTCTATCAGGCATCTAGAGAGCAGAGATTACACGAGATACTACGCATGCGCACGGTTGGTCATCCTTCAGAGAGGAGTGGCCACATGAGGCCCCATGATAAAAGAACACAATATAACAAAACCCTGGGAGGGATTTCTTGAACAGTGGGTGGGCGTGTAATCTCTGCTCTCTTCCAATCAAATTTCAGCCTCCAGGTAAGTCTCGTTTAATTTTCTAATTCTATCAGGCATCTACCGCAGAGATCCCACGAGATTTTAAAGTCATGTGGTCACTCAGGACATCAAGACCCAATTTATTGTACAGAACTACCAAGTACAATGTATACCGAAGCATTAGATAACCTGCACAAAATCAACTCAACTGTACAGAACGAAAAATTGCCTGACAATAGGGAAACAATCAGTGCGTTTCCATAGCAGCAGAGAGGATAGCATGACTAAAACTGTCAGATACATTTGGGGACTGAACTGAACATAGTCACTGCTCCAACTGGCTCTTTCATAATTACAGGCAATGAAACATTACAGTTACTAGCCTTGCTTGTAGATGCTGCTCGGGTTCTATGCGGTTTAAATAGGGTGGTGTCTACACCAGCCTTTTGCATCACAGTCCTGATCCATCTCGAAATAGTGTCCTTCGACACCCCATGATGCGGCTTGGCATAACTAATGAACAGTTGCTGCTCCTCTCCCCGTAATGAGGAGGTACGAACAATATATTCATCAAGAGCTGTTTCAACACATAACGTATTATCAGCAACGAATCTAGGTACAAGTAAAACGGGCTGTGCTCTGCCAGGGGCAGATTGTTTAACTAACTGATCGATACAAAAAACGTAGGACGTATCGGGGTTCCTGCGCACTTGTCCCAAATTCATGAGATGAAGTGTTTGACAACGTTGGCCCGTAACTAAGGCACATAACATGACAAGTTTATGGGTAAGGTTCTGAAAACTGATCTCCTTGGGAGGATGAAGTGTCTTAAGGTAAGTAAGAACTATTGAAGTGTCCCAGGTAGAAGTATAACGAGGGAAGGCTGGCCTTGTTTGGAAAACTCCTTTTAAGAACCTTTGAACGAGTGGGTGATTCCCAACAGTAACATTCCCATCAAGGACTATGAAGGAAGATAGGGCACGTCTCGCAGTATTTAAACAACTGTACCCTAAACCCCTTTCATAGAGTTCTTGTAGAAATTCCAACACGTCATTTACAGGTGGGTAAAGGGGATCCACTTCCCTCCTATTCGCAAATAACTGCCATTTCTCAGGGTAGACCTGGTATTGTTTCTGGGTGGCTGTCCGCCGCGAGTTGAGGATTGTGTCTTGAGTTGCTTGTGACATTCCTCTACTCTGGAGGGATTTCCGGATAAGAGGCAGGCCATCAGACGAAGCTGGCTGCCCAGGGGGTGGCGCTGTTCTGGGCTGAAGGGTAGATGGACATTGCTTTTGTGTCTTGGCAGGAGGAGTGGCTTCCAAATCAAGAGTCTGGTTAGCTTGGGGTACCATGGCTGTGTTGGTTAGTTGGGGGCAATCAAGATGGCTTGAGCATGATCCATTTCCAGTTTCTGCAAGAATTGTGGTAGGATGCTAAAGGGGGGAAAGGCGTACAAAAAATGATTAGTCCAGTCCAGAGTGAAGGCATCAATTGCCATGGCTTGAGGGTCTGGAAGCCATGAGACATAGGTTGTCGGTTGATAGTTTAACCGGGAAGCAGACAAATCAATGGTAGGTGGCCCCAGGATATTTACTATCCTATTGAAAACATCCACATCAAGCTTCCATTCAGTTGAGTCATCAAAAACCCTGGATGCTTGAACAGCGATAACATTCATTTCCTCCGGAATGTGGCTTATAGAAAGCCATATGTTTCTTGGGATGCACCACTCCCATATCTGTCTGGCAATGTCATTACATGGGAGGGAGTGAGAACCTCCCATGTTACGCACATATGCCACAGCTGTGGTATTATCGGTCATAACTCTAATGT
>NC_090881.1:3936917-3949417 GCF_036669935.1 Montipora foliosa
CTGTCATACCAATCAGTCGGCCGAGTACTATGAGCACACTATAATGACGTTTGGAACAAAGTTATGCTATAAGCAAGAACTAAGAGTATAGTATCACTCGTAAAGGCGCTGTTGCACTATGCAATTTCTCGGGGTGCAACTGTCTCGCATATTTTGCAACGACCAAAAATGTTGTGAGACCAGTTGCAGAAACCGCTGCAGAATGTAGAGAGTTCTACTTTCCGCAACGACTGCAACGAATTTTCTTAGCCTTGCGCCGGGAAACATCTGTCCTGCAACTTGTGTCGCAACGGTTTTCAGCAGAAGCCAATGCCACATTTAAGGCGGATGAATTTGCCAAACCCGCAGAAAAATGCTACTCTAAATTTATGAGATCATCGAAACGAGACAGGTTGCATGACACGTTGCTCAGTGTAACACCCGTAAAACAATTAGTTTCGTACTGTGAGAACGTTTGTAGAAATGGCATTGCGAGACAAGCTGCACGAAAAATTGCACAGTGTAACAGCACCTTAAGGAAAATTGTCCTTTTACACAAAACTCTCTTGTGGCCCCACGTCTTGATAAAATCTCGCGGTGTATAGAAGAAGTGGGCCGCGCGGGTGCGCGTGCATGCATGCACAGAAAGCGGTTGGAGATAGCAGGCAAATAGCCTGCTATAGCCTGCTATCTCCACAGGGTGCAGAGGTTATATTTTGGTTGCTAAAACGTCTTGTTCGTTATGGTGATAACATCGCTGAACAAGCGCTAAAACAGATTTACAGAATTAGGAAAAAAAATTGCAATTGTATTATGCGAACAAAGGACATTGAACCATTCATGCTATCGTCAAAATTATTCAATTTCCTCCTCTTTATAGTTCCAAGCCTCGGTCACCAGGCTAAATTTCCTAAAAAAGATGATCTATCTGTGTCCTAAGCGAGAAGACTAGACACGGTTCTTACGTTATGTTTATGACTGTAGAATCAACTGAAATGCCAATTTCCTTGTAAAAAACAAAACAAAAAAACAACAACATATTTTTGGTATGCTACTAGCCTGCGTAGCAGCCGTTTCCTTTCCTTTTCCAAACGCTCGCGAAGGGGACGAAAACTGCGAGAGATTGCGAAAAATAAGGAGTAGGGGGAGGAGGTGAGGCGACAGGCGCTCCCCCGCTTTAGAGCTCGCTTGTCCGATCTCCGCCTGGAAAAGGAAAGGAAACGGCTGCTACGCAGGCTAGTATGGTACGTATCGAAGAACCAGAACATTAACGCATGCGCTGACGAAATGTTTAATTTGAACAAGACATCGCGCCAGAGAGTCATACCTGACGATTCCGCCCGGGACTTTGACCCGCGCATCGCTTTCGGACGCGGTTGGTCCTTCGCTGCTTTCAGATATTTACTTTCTAATCGGTAGGCAGTGCTTGAAGAGGGAGAAATGTCGGCCCCTTAATCATATGAGATAGATCCCTTTCTTAAACGCAGCTCAGTTCCGGCTAGTCAATTTAACGTATTCTTATGCCATTAATATTCTTCAAAAAAAGTCATTGTATCTTCCATATGGTACCCACTGGAGTCGCGGATTAAAAAATGTACGCACGCGCCCTGCTAAATGTAACATACATACATACATACGTACACAAACTTTATTTTGAATTTCAGATTAGCTACAAGAGCTAATATCTTCGAGACACTACATTTAAGGCTAAAATACATTAAACATCCGCATATAAGAAATTAACTTTTTCCAAGTTAGGCTAAATAGTTCTTATAAAAATTGTATTCACAGTGGGGTTTTAGGCTCTCTACTAGTTCCTTGAATTGGTTCTTATTTCCAAAAAATATATCTACGCTATGATGTGGTATGACTGATTTCCTCTCATCAGGACTCTGTGCCTTTATATTTCATAACCACGAAAAATAAGTTTTGAACAAGATCTGTGCAGTTTAAAATGCACTTTGTTCCAGTCGCCTGAGACTACAAGTCATGTTTTAAAAACCAGAACCTGTTTATTTTTTTAGGCTAACTTGACTTTTATGTAAGAGGGGTTTAAAATGAAATTTTAGTATTTATAGCCTAACAGATTCTTAAATTCTAGGTTCTACTTTGCGGATGTTTACTATATATGATCCCGTAGACCCGCCAGCGCACAGCGCTCGGGAACTTTACAGATAAAAATCTCTCTTTCCTTTCTTGAAGATGGCTACAATGTTAGTGAGTTTCCAGTCCCCCGGGAGAATGCCGATCAGCAAGGATTTATTGAATAACATGGTCAAGGATGGCTGAGTTGAATTCACAAACACCGAAGCTAAATCCAGTCTGTGGTTAAGAAGCCGCACAAAAAAAAAAACAAAAAACAAAACAAAACAAAACAAAAAAAACAAAGACAAGAAGTCGCTTTCGAACCCCATTCGACCGTAAGTTCTTTACAAAATGGCGCGATCGAGGGATGAAATAGAACTCGGGAAAACTTACCGTAGGAAATGACAGTTACTCTCTGCTTACCAAAAGCTGTTTTATGTGCATGGCGTTTAACTATAGGCAGGAATTGAGTTTTGAGTGTCCCATAACTCCTCCACAAATTCAAGACCTGGTTGGTCCATACTCTTTTTCGGTCTTGGCTTTCACACTTTTTTGAAGTGTAGTCTTAAGCCACGTACCAAGTCTTTTCGTCTCCATTAGCGTGCGATAATGGCTAAAAAGGAGAGTAGTACAATTATTCTACAACTCATCCAATTTTGCTTACTTCAGCTCCAAGATTCCTGGCCTGTTTTTCCGATTCTTCTGGTTTAAGTGCCCCTTGTTCTACAGTGAATGTAAGCACTGCCTTTAGCTACGCGTGCATGCCGTATCAGTATGCCCCGTTGTAGAAACGTGTGCAAGAAGGATAAACTCCGTACAGCATAACACCACTCCTTAACAGATCCGGCGACACCTATTCTCAAAAACCGCAAAAAAAAGGGTTACAGTAAATAGTGTAACATCTGATCTTGTCACATTCCTTTGTGGTATTCCTCAAGGATCAGTTCTCGGGCCAATTTTGTTTTTATTATATAATATATTAATAATTCCTATCATTGCTAAAAAATTCTTGAATTTTACCTATTTGCTGATGATGCTAATCTGTTCTATTGCATAGAGATATTGATACTTTAAAACATAAAACAAACGGCGAGTTAAATAATGTAAATTAATTTTTTGGGAACCATCTCAGCGGGCTGGAATCCTAAATCCTTAAATCTGATTGGCTAATAACGAGGTTTTAGCCGGTCCATCTTTTTTTTTCAATTTTGCTTTTAATATATAGTAATGGTTTTTATCATTGCTCAAAAATTCTTGCGTTTCACGTCTTTGCTGACGTTGTCAATCTGTTCTATACACATAGACTGAGATATTGGTACTTTAAAACATAACATAAACATAGACATTAATTGACCAATCATAAAAAAAAATAAATAACTAATGAAAAGAACTGTGCTGGGTTTAGCATGTTCGTGGTTTTAGTGTAGAGGTGAAGACACAGTACTACAGATATGGAGGGTGTGAGTTGGAGTACTGGTAAGTGCATAGTACAGTTCTTTGTTCCCTTACCATGTCCATGTTGTAATGTTGAAACTGAATTATTATAAGTGTACGAATACAGAAACCGATAAGATGACACCAAAGATTAAGAAGAAGTGTTGAGATGCGTAAGATATAGATTGAGGAGCGAAGGTATAAGTATCCTTTGGGGGAAGGGGAGGGGGGTTAAGCAAGGTTGAGTGCATAATTCAACCTGCGCTGCAGATCATGAATATAATATACAGAAGGTTAAAACGGATTCAACCTGAAAGCGGATTTTACCTGCAAGATATACCGGTATACGGGTACAGGTAGTGTACCCCTTCAAGTAAAATGTCCATGCAACTATACCCGTAGACTTAACCGGTGGGGATTAGTAACGATTGTTTACAAAGATGGCCGGCTCGGCAGCAAGGTTCCTTCTTCAGAAATACGTTTACTGCATTGTTTAAAAGGGCTAGGTCACGCTATTTTAGGTTCATTTCCAAAATCACGGCCACATAACAACTGAGAATGCTTTTCCAGCTGTGTAAATGACATTTTGATATAGACTGATATAAATTTGAAACAAGGTGGGCCGACATTTTTCAAATTTACGCAAATTTAATCAATTTCAATGCTCTCCAGTTTTGTCCATCCATGTCCCTTCTTGGCTTCCCTCTGTTTTGTCAGAGTTGTTCTATAGTTTTGAACAGTCATTTTGATATTTTAGTTAATCACTATGACCATTTCAATCAGTGTTGAAATTGCCTAAAATTGCGTGACCTAGCCCCTTTAAGAAAGGGTATCAAATATATGCAAATCCTAATGTCTCTATTATCATTCTTTTTTTTTTCCTTAATTTTTATCTTTGCCTTTTTAATCAAGCCTGGAGGCATACTACCAAGGATCCCCTAACCCGCCCTATCTCATTTTTTGGACCTTGGGGCCTACGCTTCAGCTTCCCCATCTCACATGGTATTATTATTGAGGATTCCAAGAGATGGAAAAATCTTGCTCAAGGCCTTTGAACTTTTTTAACTTCAAAGGCCTTGAGCAAGATTTTTCCATCTCCTTGATCTTCATCGATCGGAACATAACAACTGAATTCTCCAGATAATTAGATCATTTTAAAAGATCATTTGTTTTAAGTTAAATAAAATTATCTTCCTTTCTTCAATGAATCGGCATTGTTTTATTGAAGCTAAGCAGCTACCTGGCAACATCACAAGATGCAAACTAAACTACTAAAATTTATAGCAATTTTAAAAACAAAAGTACACGGTATAAACTATCATGCATTCAGTCACTAAAAGGTCTTTTAAGCATTATAAAGAAAATTGTAAGCGACATTTTGGCAGCCTACCAGCTTAAAAAGCTTGTGTAAGTTCCAAAGGTCTTCAACGATAAGGTTAAGTAAAGTTAAGAAGGCATAACCATGCAGAGCAATAAATTGTGCAAATCATCGTGTTTGATATTTTTACAAGGCAGCAGTCCATAATCAGGAGAGTCCATCTTCACCACCGAGTCTCTTCGTCAACACACGTGTACACGATTCCATTTTTGGAAGGCTTAATATTGTTCATACAATGAAATTACTTAATTACTTTTAAGATGACATGGTGCTGCACACGCAGTGCTTTCTCTTTCAGTTACTTAACTAAACTGCTGACTTTGTCTACTCCTGAACTTGTTCATCGATCAGAACATAACAACTGAATGCTCCAGATAATTAGATTTTTTGTAAAGTACGATATTAGCCAGATTAGTACCCATCATGGTTGGCAATGCAAGCCAAAGAGAAGTCGCTCTCGTCCCCCGAGGGTTCACACTGCTGGAGCTCATCCCGGTTTCTGTAGCATGAAGCGACTGAGACTTTTACTACTCATCCCTGGACGGGACGCTAAACCAAAGCATGCTCCTTCCTTGCAGTATGTCGCCGTTGACCATCTGTATACGTGCACCCGAGTGAGACGAGACAGTGCTTTGCAAAGTTTCCTGTCTTGGAAAACAGCAAAGCGACAACGCTGAGCCTTCAACCAGTCTGGCACACTGACTGAGCTTCAAGGCACAACTGCTCGCACAGGAGATCAAACACTTTTACTTCTTTAAAAAAAAAAAAACTTGGTTACAAAATCTGAAACTATTTACGTTTAATTATTTTAACACGTATATGAACTCAATAAAAGACTCTTGAACCTCGTTCATTACTTGTCTCAAGGCTATGCTCACAGTTATATTGTTGGTTTATGTTGTCAACTAGCTGTGTATCAGTATAAGTTGCAAACGGCAGGTTGGTGATCGGTTCATGTTAATCCTTACTTTGGTTGTTGTTTTTTGGAAGAATGCGATCCGTGTCATTCACAATGCCCTTTTTTCCCGCGATCTGCCTCTCGTGACAACTTTATATTGTCGTCAGTTGCATGTTCATTTTATCTAAAAAATACTACATGGTAAGGAAATCACGATACAAGATTTAGAGTATCCAAGACTTTGGCCCTCATCAGTTATGGTCAAGGAAGGCAGAATCAACGACAGACATTATTTCTAAGAACCAGCCGGTTTAATCTAGAGTTTTAACGATAAACAATCTCAAAGACAGAATCTCGGGAGAAGGGGCAGGGGTGGAGAATAAATGAAAGGAATGTGCCGTGAGGAATTTCAAACCTTGAGACTTACGTGGAGGTAATCATTTATGTTCCATTCCTGATAACGATTTCACGATCAAATAAGATAATCATATGTTGCCAGGTTACATTATTGAAGGACTTAAGGTTCTATATTTCTACTAAAGAATGCCGTTGTCCGCGATAATCTTGAGTCAGTCCAGTTCATACTTCAAACAAGCCAGTCAGAAATGAGTGTCGAATGTCGCTCTCGGGTTTGCGTGATGATCCAGCTTCTTTCTTGTGTCAAATGCCACTTTCCCAGCATCTTCTTCTTCAAGGCCACCGTTGTCGCTTTCTTCAAAGCCAAATTTGACTGATCGAGGTTCAGCTGACTCTTTTGGCTGCTCATGAATAGTAGCAACTTCAAAGCTTACTGCTCCACTCTCCTTTCTTGCGTCAAATGCCACTTTGTCAGCATCTCCTTCTTCAAGGCCACCGTTGTCGCTGTCTTCAAAGCCAAAGTTGACTGATCGACGTTCAACTGACTCTTTTGGCTGCTCATGAATAGTAGCAACTTCAAAGCTTACTTCTCCACTCTCCTTTCTTGTGTCAAATGCCACTTTGTCAGCATCTTCTTCTTCAAGGCCACCGTTGTCGCTTTCTTCAAAGCCAAATTTGACTGATCGTGGTTCAGCTGACTCTTTTGGCTGCTCATGAATAGTAGCAACTTCAAAGCTTACTGCTCCACTCTCCTTTCTTGCGTCAAATGCCACTTTGTCAGCATCTCCTTCTTCAAGGCCACCGTTGTCGCTGTCTTTAAAGCCAAAGTTGACTGATCGACGTTCAACTGACTCTTTTGGCGGCTCATGAACAGTAGCAACTTCAAAGCTTACTGCTCCACTCTCCTTCCTTGCGCCAAATGCCACTTTGTCAGCATCTTCTTTGTCAAGGCCATCATTGCTGCTTTGTTCATAGCCAAAGTTGACTGATCGAGGTTCAACTGACGCTTTTGTAGCAAGTTCAAAGCTTACTGATCTACTTTTCTTTCTTGTTTTAAATGCCACTTTGTCAGCATCTTCTTCTTCAAGGCCACCGTTGTCGCTTTCTTCAAAGCCAAAGTTGACTGATCGAGGTTTAACTGACTCTTTAGGCTGCTCATGAATAGTAGCAATTGCAAAGCGAACTGATCTACTTTTCTTTCTTGTTTTAAATGCCACTTTGTCAGCATCTTCTTCTTCAAGGCCATCGTTGTCGCTTTCTTCAAAGCCAAAGTTGACTGATCGAGGTTTAACTGACTTTTTTGGCTGCTCATGAATAGTAGCAATTGCAAAGCGAACTGATCTACTTTTCTTTCTTGTTTTAAATGCCACTTTGTCAGCATCTTCTTCTTCAAGGCCATCGTTGTCGCTTTCTTCAAAGCCAAAGTTGACTGGTCGAGGTTTAACTGACTCTTTCGGCTCTTCATGAATAGTAACAAGTTCAAAACTTACTGCTCCACTCTCGTTTAACGTACTAGATACTGATGGCATGTTAAAATTACCAGTTTGGACTTGTTCATTCAGCAAATTTTTCCCTGTCATTCCTCGTATTTCGTTGTGGAGGTCATTAAGAGGCAAAAGCAACGCCAGGCAACACGAAAGAGACCATTGTGGATTTTTACGCCACTCTTTAATAAAGCGGAGAAAATACCTGCCGTACTGGACTAAAAAAAGAAGAAGAAGAAAAAAAAAAAAAGTGAATACGTTTGTATGGTATCGCAAGTGAACGAGAAGCACAACAACGGAGCTTGGTACTTTGCAAAATGCATATTTCGCCCGACTGTTGTTTTTTCCCCCTTTGGTTGTAAATGCCCGCATGTTTGTTCGTATCACTGTATTCCAATCATATTGTAAGATGCTGAATTGTTTTCGATCGAAATTGAGTAAAAATTTCTAGAAGAACTTACTTTGTTTTAGTAAAGTAACACAACTCGTAAGATGGTTTAAAAAAGAACGCTAAGCATAGTTGAGCTTTGCCACCTAGCCTCTTTGTTTGACTTGGCTAAATTTAAGGAAGGTGTCTACTAATTCAAAGGTATTTTTGTGCGGTTTACTGAATATGCGGGAAAAGAAGATCTTGACAAGTGTTATTGAAATCCAAAGAGATAATTGGGTGTAACACGTATTTTTCGCAGATAATTAATCAAGAGTATTTGTAAACCGCTTTAAAATACAACAAATATACATAAAACAATGTATGAAGTTTTTGTTTCCAAATTGAAGCTTAATTGACTCTGAAAAATGCGTGTTTACCCCCAATTTTCTTTTCGGATACAAAGAGCATTTGCTAAGTTCTTCTCTCTCCGCATAGTTTTGAACCGCGCAAAAATATCCCTGTATTAAAAGACACAACCCATACGAGTATCTCGAGATGCGCAGAACGTATGCGCGATAGCTATAGTAGGCACCGGCCTTAAGTTGAAAATTTCACTTTGACATTGCAACTCAATCAATCTTAGCCTGCGAGCAGGCTCTCTCTCCTCGGTGGGAGAGAAGGAGAGCCTGCACGCATCCCTTTGAATTTTGAATGCCGCCTCCTGATGTCACGCTGAGAGAGCTGTCAAAAATTAGCCAATCAGCGCGCACCCGAAGTAAACATTCAAAAAAGAACAGAAAACAGAAAGCCACCCGTTGTGTATTTCAATTTGCTCGAGGCAGAAACTCAAAAAAAAAAACTGTAAAGGAAGGAAGACTTCGCCAGAAAAGCCTATAACAACTATTGCTGATGCTGTAAAGCGTAGCTGAATATTCATTACGGTAATTCGTCGAAGTCCCTTCCGCGGAAAAAATGTTTCGTTCGTTAGGGAAAAATTAAGCACACAAACTTCAAACGACGGGAATCGTAATAGAGAAATTCGTTTTCCCTGACCGCATCTCCTCTGTGTGAGAATCGTCGACCACAACTGCTGCCAAATTTCGGTAAAGCGAAGCGGGGTTATCTTTTTAAATTTATTTTAATGAATCAAGACATTACATACATTACAATATTCTAATACCTACACCAATTTATTTCAAAGGTTTATTGAGTATTTGCGGAGTTACGAGGAGATCGAGCAATCATTTGTGGAGTCGCCTTTTCGGCTTAACCAAATACTTGCTAAAATCGTGTAGAGTTCCTCTATCGTTCTCTATCGTTAAATCAGCAACAGAGGCAGCCGAAAGGCCCATTTTTGTCCAAATGTGATCAGCGATAATGCTTTGTCGAGGACAGGAAACTACCACGGTGACATGAAGTCGCCCTCGTTGTATTTTGGCCGCTACGAAAAACAGTTGGGAAATAAGCCTTTTTCCGAATCCTGTGGATAACAGAGATAGAACTTCCTTCCTTCCAGTAGAGAAGCCATTGCATCGCGTCGCCCGACCTTTAATTATGTAAAGTTATGGTAAATTGCAACATTCTACAATTTTCTCAGACGCATTTCTGACCACCTCATCTCTGCGAAGCAAAGAGGCTTTCTTATTGTCGGAGCTTTTCACTGGTGACGTCACGAGGTAATTTCATTTCAGCCAATCAGTATTTTGCGTCCAAAATTTGGACGCGACATTCAGAATACAAAGCCTTGCGGGCAGGCTCTCATTCTACCCCCAACCCCAGTCCCTCGGAGGGCCTGCTCGCAGGCTAAATCAATCTTTGTTATACCACAAGATGGAAAGTAATGAGCAAACAGATTCTCCTGATGCCAAAGAAGAGTGAATTAGATAAGAGTGTTGTTATAACATGAATGGGCTCCCCAGCACAGTCACAAATAAGTCTATTCTTAGAATACCCTTTCCCGGGAAAATCAGTTGTCATGTCACTGAAAAAAACATGGCAGAATCAATCACGCGTGACATGACTTCTTCTGATTGGTTAAAATTGGTGGCCCTTTGTTTGTTTCGCTCGCAAAGTGAATCTAAAATAAATCAATTTGTGACTGTGCTGGGGCAAGACCACAAAGTGATAGATCAACATTATTTTCTAATCCACCCTTGTGCCAGAAACTCGGACCTCCATGGTTGCCTTTGGCTTTTCTGTAATGAACAACCATCCTCTCAACTAGGTCACTATATTGTAACAATGAACATTTCTTTTATTCGTCAAATTTAAGCATGGTGTGCTCATCATTTGGCAAAGTAAATAGTGCCACTCCCCACCCTCTGGGAGATCAAAGTATGGAAACGACTACGTATCTCCGGATCGATCTATAGCTAAAGAGGATTATGGGGGCACTTTGAATATAAGTCTGTAAGTTTGCTCTCTGATGAAAATTAAAAATAAAGGAATTGGGACCGCAAAGTACAAACCGATTCTTTGTCTCAATCGTAGCGTGGTATCTTCCAAATAAAGTGTACTGCTGTATGTTAGGGTAAGGGCTAAGGTTAGGATTCGTCCCAACTCTTTTTGATTTAAGCTTAAATACGAACAAAATGCTTACCCACAAGAATTGCAATAACCAGAAAATTTGCTCCAAATACCAATGCGTTGAACATGATATGGTCCATGTAGGAGTCCAGCGAGGATTGTGCGCTCTCTACTGGTATTCTACTGACAACACCTATTACGAGGTTGACGAATGTGACGGCAAGGGAAGAAACCATCAGGCTGTTCTCAAATGGTTCCGCTATTGGCCGCTTGGACGCAAAGAGCATACCATAGAGACCTGATATAATCAATGCTAACCCAACGTAGGCTCTGCTCTCACCTCCTATCAGGATAATGCCTGAAGTTAATGTCACCTTTCGAGCCATTTCAACAAGTTCCCAATACCATGTGCGAGTGTTGTAATTTGCGAACAAAAAGCGTAATCCTGTGACAATTTCTGGAACTGGATGCTGGGAATGTGTGGATTCATCGTCGGCTCTGTCGCCATGTTTCTTCAATGATCTTTGGTGCCTCCACAGAACTACCAAAACAGCCAGAGGTAGAAACATGATGTACAAAATACTGCAATATGCAACAATCACAGATCGTCGGTATTCTTGGCTGGAACACTTGACATTAAAGTCAACTTTTAGAAACGTATCGCACTTTTCACGTTTTTCGTCAAGGCACAGTGTTTGACAGGCAAGGGGAAGAACATTTGCTGTCTTGGAGCAGGTGTTTAGATAGGTTAGGTAAAGGAAAAAGAAGACTGTTCTGTAGACCAACTGCTTTGTTTCGGAAATTTTCTTCACTTTTTCGGCTTGACTCGGGGAAGTCTTTCTGCTTAATAAGACTTTCCTAATGCCATAAATAATGAATGCTAAAATGACGACTGCAGCATTGATACCAAGAACAGTGAACAATCTTCCAAAAGCATTGATTTTTAGATCTGGAAAGAGACAGTGGATAGGAGCAATCTGGAAAATATTTAGCTGTAACATCTCAGAATATTTCCCAATAAGCTCGAGAGAGTCTGGCCATTTGATGTATGCAAATGCATCGATAACTCCAAATGTTACCTGGTAGAAACCGATTGCAATTTTTAGTCTTCCAAGAATTATATCAACTACGGAGCGATCTTGTTTCTTCTTGGCTTGTTTCCTGCTTCTCCAAATCACAACCACAGCGATTATAATAGTTATTGCTGCCATGACGGAAAGCTGTGCTGTCATCCATGCTGTTGAGGGGCACTCTTTGCATGTCTTCAACTGTTTGTAATATCCATAACTACACACTTCACACAATGGTCCTTCATATCCAGCAAAACATGTGGAGTTCATACCTCCCAGACATGATTTCGGTCTTGGACATTTATATTCGTGAGGAAGAGGGTATCGGTACTCTATGATGGATTGGTTTCCAACAGAAGAATTCCGCTGTAAGAAGTCGCTGAAGGATTTGTAAAGTTCTTTGTATGTATCGTTCTCCCATTTCCACCAGTAACCCGGTTTAAGACTAACCGTTCCATTTTCGCATTTTAATCCGGGTCGTTGTTCACATGACTCGCAGGCGTTAAACATGTGCCTTCGAAAATATCCATTCACACAGTAACATGCCCGAAATCCAGCAAACGACTTTGTATCCGACCCTGAGAAAAATGAGAAAGTGCAATTAACTCATCTATTCATTTATTATTAAAAAAAAATGACGAAAGATAGTTTAATTTTGTTATCTTATCTTTTCCGTATTGTCTATAAACGTTTATTATAATTCACTCCTATTAACAAATCTATATTTTGCACCAGGCCTCTAATGCTGTTGACATCTTTTACCGAAAAACTGAACTCAAAGATCTAAGAAACTGTTTTGGAACATTGCATGATACTACCACTGAATCGTCTGGAATATACCAATGTATGAAAGACTTGTGGGAACACCCATGCTATTGACATTCTAAAAGGAAATTGCCTTAATTTCTACGTTACAAAT
>NC_090881.1:3954417-3959417 GCF_036669935.1 Montipora foliosa
GTTTTGGCCGCTTTTATGTGCTGCAGAGTTTGATGTATTCAGAGTAGAGTTCAGGGTCCGGTTGCTCAAAAGAGGGCTAAACTAACCTCAGGTTAGTCTTTACCAAGAGGTCAAATTTTGTAACCGTGGATTTGTTAATCCGAAGTTGAAAATCACAAGATGCATGTTCATTCAAACAAATCGAGGGGATATGCTCCGTGTTTGTTACAGATGTTTCCGCTGGAAAACTGAATATAGTGACGAGCCTCTCAGAAGCGATATTCATCTTTTCTGGAGATTCTTGTTTACCTATAGGTTACCTTTGGAATTCATTCTAAGGCTATGAAACTTGAAGGAGTGTCTATGAAGCAAGCAAGTTTCGACGTTACAAAGATTGAAATCAATGTAAAAGATACTGTGAATAAGGTGAAGCAACACTACCATTTGAGATCGGAGAGTCTGCAGCCAGTGGTCCACCGGGGAATGTACCCAGGATGATGCAAGTATCTGTGCCTTTGCTTTAAAAAGGGATGGACAGGCTATACGACAATTAACCGCCAAATATGTAGATGAGATCCTATCGGTGCTTACAACACAAGTGGAAAACACGCACGATGTGTCGTATTTCACGTATGAGACATTCACTGTTCTTCAGTATACGCAGGATTTTGGGACAATCGCCAAGGAATCTCTAAAGCGAAGTGCACATCCAGATTGGCAGCAAAGTATCACACGCAAAACAGGTCGTACTCTCCTGTCCCTCAATTTGCCATGTTCCTTTCTCCTATAGCATCTATAGATACCACCTTTACCAATTGAGGACATAACACCATGTATGGAAAAACAGATTAAAGAGTGGTTAGAGAGTTATAGGCCAGTACGCCAACAGACTGTTACGAGCGAGACCACAAAAGGTAAACTCACGAGCAACAAGTCTGCCAGGGGGGAGGGGTCCCATGTCGCTTGTCTGAAATTTAAAAGGTCTCGTGTCGGTGCTTTGACAATGTTTCACGTTGCTTTGACCGTTGCTGTCGGAAATTTAAAGAAAGGATGTCGTTTGTCACGATTTCACTTTAAGTGCTGTCGCTACTTGTTAGGCCATGCCGCTTGTCGGAATTTAGACTTCGATTCCATGAACAACGAGATGCTTCTGTGAAGCATACACTGGGTTGCCTGTGGTACGTGCTACAGAAAATCAGAAGGCACTGAATTGTGTGGTATTGAAATACAGCATTCCAGTCTCTGAAGAATAACAAATAAAAGAGAAGCGAGAAACATTGGCTTCTGGGCTGACACGTTGATAATTTTCAAGTTCCCTCACAACTTCTTTTCACGACAAGTGTGCCCTCTAAGCAACTGACAGCTTTGTAATACTAAACTTCACTGAAGTCAAGCCCTGTTTCGCGGGGTTAGTGTTAAGATGGGAGACCAAAACAATAAACCCGTCATAAAAAACAAAAACATCTGACCGAAAATACTACTAAAGTATCAACGCTAACAAATGCGAACTCAGCAAGGTACAGATCCTGTTGGCTTGCTTTATGCAAAACAAATATTGATGAAAAAGCAAATAACTAATGATAAGAAAGAGCAGAAGGAAGTTTCCCGGACGGTCGATCGAGAATAAAATATTTACGACATGGAAACAACTTTAATTTTGAACCGTAAATATAGAATATAAAAAGTTACGATCAGCGACAAACATTTTGGGAGATTTTTGCTACGTTCAAGTAAATTGCAAAATCGAAAGTGACATGGCCGGAATTCAGCGGGCGCCGTGATTAAGTTACCGCGGCATGTTTACTCGCCAAACAGTGAAGCATCTGTGTCAAATGATGGCAAGATACCGGGTTTTTGTAAGTTTCTTTTTCTGTCAAGTGTTATAAAGTTTGACAATGAAATGAGCGAAGTCAAAACAAAGATCACAATCGCCCAACTCTTATTTATGCAAAGTCAAAATTTACTCTCCAAGACGCGTACGACCTTATTTATCACCAGTTAATTCCATCATTTTGGAAATAGCAGCTACTTTATAATTCATCTGCTTCACAAGTTTTCACTGATTTTGGGGCTCATTTTGTTGAAACTCAAGCACGCTTCCAACAGGTCTGTGAACCCTTCCTGCTTACAGAGCAATACTAAAAAACTTATCCCATATCACATTTCAACCTTAAGCTCGAAAATTCTGAAATACACAACATGATATTATAATTCACAAAGGCAGAAAATACCACAGAATCCCTTTCCAGCGAAAATTTTATTGAAACGAGATGCTTCCGTGAAGCATACACTGGGTTGCCTGTGGTACGTGTTACAGAAAATCAGAAGGCACTGAATTGTGTGGTATTGAAATACAGCATTCCAGTCTCCGAAGAATAACAAATAAAAGAGAAGCGAGAAACATTGGCTTCTGGGCTGACATGTTGATAATTTTCAAGTTCCCTCACAACTTCTTTTCACCACAAGTGTGCCCTCTGAGCATCTGAATGCTTTTAATAATAAAATTCACCGGAAGTTAAGCCCTTTCGGGCGGGGTTAGTTTTAGGATGGGAGACCAAAAACAGTAAACCCCTACTAAAACACAAGGATCTGACCGAAAATACTATTTACGCTAACAAATGCGAACTCAGCAAAGTACAGATTTTGTTAGCTTGCTTTATGCAAAACAAACATTGATGCAAAAGCAAATATCTATTGATACACAGTTTTAGAAAGAGCAGAAGGAAGTTTCCGGAACGGTCGATCGAGAGTAAAATATTTACGACATGAAAACAATATTAATTTTGAACCATGAATATAGCGACAAACATTTTGGGAGATTTTTGCTACGTTCAAATAAATCGCAAAATCGAAAGTGACATGCCGGAATTCAGCGGGCGGCCGTGATTAAGTTACCGCGGCATGTTTACTCGCCAAACAGTGAAGTATCTGTGTCAAATGATGGCAAGATACCAGGTTTTTGTAAGTTTCTTTTTCTGTCAAGTGTTATAAAGTTTGACACTGAAATGAGCGAAGTCAAAACAAAGATCACAATCGCCCAACTCTTGTTTATGCAAAGTCAAAATTTACTCTCCAAGACGCGTACGACGTTATTTATCACCAGGTAATTCCAGCTACTTTATGATTCATCTGCGTCACAATTTTTCACTGCTTTTGGGGCTCATTTTGTTGAAACTCAAGCACGCTTCCAACAGGCCTGTGAACCCTTCCTGCTTACAGAGCAATACTAAAAAACTTCTCCCATATCACATTTCAACCTTAAGCTCGAAAATTCAATACACAACATGATATTATAATTCACAAAGGCAGAAAATACCACAGAATCCTTTTCCAGCGAAAAATTTATTGAAACAAACAACATATTTGCTCTTAGAGGCGAAAACCTCTTCCTATTTCATTGCGTGCGTGAAGACAAGAAACTCAATCGTGTCAAATTACCATGTACTTCAGGTAAATACAGCTCACTTTGATTTCTGCTCGACGGGCGATAGATTGTTGTCGAAGTCCATTACTCGTCGCTTTTACGATTCCAGGTATTTGTTTTCACCGCCCGCCTAGTTTATCCAACTGACTTTCCATTATTGAGCTCCATAAGGGTATATTTTGTTTAAGATCCACTAAAACGCCATTTGCGTTACATGACTTTCGACGCCATTGCAGGTTAAGTTTATCATTCTACTGTGTCCACCAGAGAAGTCTACGTATTTCCACTACCCTCTCTATCCTAAGGAAATACGGGCAGAGGGCTCTATGCAGAAAGACACCACTTAGCAGGGGACTGACGGGCAAGACTTTTACCGACACGGAAAATTAAAAAAAAAAAATAATCTACCCATTTTCCGACTGGGATGCCTACGGCAACCCAGTAACAAACAACATATTTGCTCTTAGAGGCGAAAACCTCTTCCTATTTCATTGCGTGCGTGAAGACAAGAAACTCAATTGTGTCAAATTACCATGTACTTCAGGTAAATACTGCTCGCTTTGATTTCGTCTCGACGGGCGATAGATTGTTGTCAAAGTCCAGTACTCGTCGCTTTTGAGATTCATGCCTAGTTTATCCAACTGATTTTCTATTATTGAGCTCCATAAGGGTATATTTTGTTTAAGGATCAACTAAAACGCCATTCGCGTTGCATGACTTTCGACGCCATTGCAGGCTAAGTTAATGATTCTACTGTGTCCACCAGAGAAATCTACGCAGTTCCACTACCCTCTCGATCCTAAGAAAATACGCGCAGAAGGCTCTATGCACAGAGACACCACTCACCAGGGGAGTAACAGGCAAGACTTTTACCGACACGGAAAAAAATACTAAAACGGAAATCTACCTATTTTCCATTGTAAATCCAAAGAGAAAACAAAAACAATGCTTATGCAAAATTTGGAGGGACAAACAAAAAGAACTATTATTTTCGAAAGTGGCTTATTTATCAGTATTTGTTAAGAAAGGTAAAATAAACGATCACATTGCGTTAACAGACCAGCAAATAAATGAATTATTTCAACTTGTACACTTTGTATACAGTTTAATCTGAGCGCATTACATAGCGAATATGAATAATTACCTTGCATTTTTACTCATAAACTGAGATTTATCGACAACCGACAGAGATCCTAAATTTTAACTGACAACCAACAAAGTGATTAAATTTTAACTGAAACCGACTCGCCGACCCCCCACCCCCCCCCCCCCCCCGCCTCCTCACCCCATCCCATTCAGACCCTCTTGCCTCTTGTTAGGTTCGCAGTGATATTACTAATGCCATCTATCAACACCGCACTGATGCATTTGTTTTAATTAGTCAACTGTCTGTTCTAAGTTATTGTTATTGAAATCTCAATTGCTTTGGACTTTCCCTAATGCATATAGCGATATTTTTTGTTTACAAACATTGAAGTCGCATTCATGATATTCAAATAGACCATTTTCGAATTCTCATGGCTGGATTAGATCTAGCATGGAATGGAGGCTAATGCGGGCAAATCTTTTCAAATGCAAATTAATTTGCCCACATAAG
>NC_090881.1:3964417-3971917 GCF_036669935.1 Montipora foliosa
GGGAACACATGAGTCCAACAAATTGACCTGCTTCTAACTGTGTGGCTTTGTAGCTTAGTTGCTGGTAGAGCATTGCACCAGCATCGTAAGGTCCTGGGTTCGAATCCCGTTGAAGCCACCTGATTTTTTTCTGGTGTCAAAATGAGAAATTTGCTTCAATTTTCCTGATAAGTGCGAGCATCACTTCGATCTTTCGAGAAACTATCCAATTAAAATGCATTAAAATACGATCTGATTCAGCTATGGAAATGAACGAAATGTACAATGACCGTTATTACAGTTGACCTCAGGTTTAAGTGGTGTTAGTGTCAGACCGCGTGGAACCGAGGCTTTCGGGTCAACATTTGATCACACATAAAGATTATCATATTCCCCGTACGGTCCCGCGCCCGCTTTCATTGTAAAATTATTGGGAAAATCCCGGTATGAGGGCCGTACGCATGAGCGCGAGCAGGGCTGGAAAAAGCTGCGGCCCTGCTAGGAACACGTACTGCTCCTTGCGATGCGATTTTAGAGGATTTCGTCGCTTAGTAAACATCCAAGTTATTTACAGCCACAAAAGCAAATGCAAACAACATATTAGATAAATTGTCTGTCTAAGTTTTTGTTACTTTTTTTATTCAAACTTCAAATTCTGGGTGCTCATGAATAGTGTCAAGAGCCCATATGATAAAATGTTTATTGACTGAGTTTAGGTCGGACCAGACAGGAAAATATTTGACCGTCGGCGTTACGCCATGACCTCGGGCCAAATATTTTCCAGTCCGGCCCTCCCAGTCAGTCAATAACTACATAGAAAGAGATTTAGCGCGCGAAATGCAGAAAAAAAAAAAAAGAAGTTTATTCCAGAATTTACGCTTTTCTTGGAAGAAGGGAAACTACAGTCGTTAAATGGAAGCTGCCCTTGTGCAGCACATTTGGGTTGTTACTTCAATTAACACATTCATATGGTTTACATTGCCTTGCCATACTTTCCACGATATTAAAATTAGGCCAGGCAAAGCTCAAGTTACTCGAAAAAAAGCCATGGAAACAGTCAAGAATCAAGGAATCACGCAGTCCTTCAATAAGAATTCTTGTTTTGACCCGAAAGCCTCGTTTTCGTGCCTTGTGAAACTAACACCGCTGTTGCGTGCGCTCGACTGTAATAACAGCTATTGTGCCTGTTATGCTTGGATCACCAGGAACAGTAACAAACACATTTGAATAGGAATAGAGTGCTGCCGAGTTAAATTAACACAGAGAGCGTGCATCTTGGAAACTGTTAGTATCATACGAAAATGCTTAAAGTGCCCCTGTGACCAAAAAATCAATTCATATTTTTCTTTGGATTTCAAAACTATGTTAACAAAACACTAAGTGACCCACGTTTTAAGCCTTGATTTCAAAAGACACCTCTTTATTTTAACTGTAATTTTCCTATTTAATGGTCCGGCCATTACTAACATTATGTTCTTGAGAGAGCTGGATCGAGGAGAAAATGACGTCAAAGGCTCACTAGTTTAAGAATGCAATACGTGTGTACGCCGCAGAATTAATATGCAGCACGGGGGTTTTAGGCTTTCAGACTTTTAAACTCACGCTTTGCATGTATAATAAGCTGCATTCACACGCTGAAATTTTAAGCTAGTGAGCCTCTGACGTCACTTTTCCCTGGATCCAACCGTCTGAGGTCCAATCGGTCAGTTTTGAACGTGAGTAATGGCGGACCGTGAAATCCAAAACTTACACTCAAAGTAAACGGCCTTTGGATAAAAATCAAAGCTCAAAATTTTGCCAGATCACAGGGACACTTTAAAGGAAAGGAAAGGAAGGAAAGGTAGTTTATCTAGCGTTGGAATACTAATTGGAGTACCCAGAGAAACACCTCTCGGTGCAGAGTAGAGAACCAACAAACTCAATTCACATACGACATTGAGTTTGGGAATCGAGCTCAGGCCACATTGTTGGGAGGCCATTGCTCTCACTACTGAGCCATTAATTAGGATTTAGCTGGCATGGGGCCAAGGTGTCGAGGAAAAGTCAAAATATCTACTTGCAACAGTGTAGCAAAGAAACACTGGAAGAAGCAATAAACAAGTGCAAGTAGAGTGGAGTAGATTTTGCAAAATCTTTTAAAATAAGCAACAGACCTTGTCAACTTGCTTTTATTTCTCTGACCGGTTTCGTCTAATTACGCCGACTGCATCAGGGAGTTTGAACAAGATGGTTAAAAAAACCTACTTTATACCTTATTAACAAGTACAAATCACGTTCCAGCAAGGGTGTGAACAGCGAAAAACACCTACACAAAATTATGTGCAGGATATGACTAAAATCCTGCATGACGCTGAAAATTGTACTTTTGGGGCTCACGGATTTAACGTTAAATTTGTGAGCCCCCCAAAAGGCAGCAAGTATCCATTTCGTTGCCACTCTAAAATTTTTTTGTGCTGCTATATAGAGAATCTAACCACTAACAGGAACTTTGTATAATGAGAATTGTAAATAGTGCGTGAAAAATTAAGTAGTAGTTTGTAAGTTAAACAATATGATTTGTGAAATAAACAGAGTGCTTGGGTCGAGTGAACGGTAGTGTTAGGGCCGATTTACACGATACGATTTTGTCGCATGCGACAACGGCTTACGACAGGCCCACGACATGATTTACGATTGTTGTGTACGGCACAAAAAATGTCGTAGCATTTTAAAACATGTTTTAAAACGCTGCGACAATCGTAAGTCATGTTGTAGGCCTGTCGTGAGCTTGTCGCATGCGACAAAATCGTATCGTGTAAATCGGCCCTTAGTTATCTTAGGAATTTGCTGAACATCGTCTTCAAAAAAGGATCCATTTTGTTGCCATTGTAATTGTAAATGAGAATTATAAACAGTTTATGCACATTCATCCAGTAGCTTTGTTGCAACTTGCAAATTCCGAAAAAGAGAGCCCTGTAGAACATGTACAAAAAGGTCTCCTACCCACAACAGGAAAGCCCACCACGAGAGTGTGGAGCAATTAATGGCTTATTGAAATTATGACTATATAGACGTTACAGATACCCGCTGTCCACACGAGCTGTACCATGAATAAGATTAGACCTAAGTGACTGAGAAATAAGGAGAATGAGAATAAGAATTTGTGGTATGGGAAAGTTAGTAGTGCACCATTAATCAAGCGACTTTTAATGCAATGACTGAGTGTTTCGGACGCGCCATTGGTACCCTTCGTGTCTGGGAACTTAATTATACATTTTAAGATTAAATTCGTGCATTCAAGACACAACTCTCGCACTTTAAATCGGTTCTTGCAATTGGTATTCGATTCTTGTATGCATGAATGAGCTAATTTAATGTATAGGACCTGTGTAAGCTTACCAGCAGGGCAGTCTTTGCACGTTGGTCTGGTGTCAGAGATATTAACGAAAGTACCACGCGGACATGGGAGAAGCTTGGAGCCACTTTCATCATAATAATTGGCAAATCCAGCCTGAAGTAACGCCAAGCGCAGCCGTTCTCTCTCCCAATAGCTTTCAGCTGAGATATCTATAAATTCGGAGTCATCTTTCTCTACACCTCTGAAATTCAAATTAGATGAGCAGCTCTTCTAATCTAATATGGTCATTAAAACAGTACACGCTAGAAACAGGGTGCTTTCACAGTCAAGCACTACTGTCATGCCCTCTTTATTACGGTAACCGTAATTCATGAACCAAAAGGTCACAGCCTCCTGCAATCTCAGTGCAAAGCCCTTAGATATAAAGTTACTCTTAATTTGCAAGAATAGAAAGAATAGAATCTGAAACACTCTTCCCAATTATTCGGCCGTTTAGGTGCTAAAGTACTAAAGGTGCCCATCCATCTTAGCGAGCTCTAAACTGCCTCCTCCTTCTGTTATTAGTTAGATACAAGTTATTCCCGAAGTACTTGATTTAAATAATTAATTAAGACGGCATCACATTTGCGCCAATAATGCCAAACAACTAAAGAAAACTCATAGCTCAACGCCGGGAGCCCATAACAAGTAAGCTTGGTTCCCATAATAGCGGCGGATAAGTATAAGACACGGAAACTTCGTAGAAGCTAGTTTTAGAAAGCTTTTAGAAGGATCTTAAATCAATTTTGAATCATAGAAGTGACCCTTCCCAATCACAAGGGTTGTCATCAGTTAACTATGTAAGGCTTATGATTATATGGAAACTTAACTTGCTTTAACAATTCTCAGTTAAAAAGGTCGGTTTAATAAAATAATTAATAATCATGGAATCGAGGGGAAAGAAGCAGACTGGTTTCGCAGTTATTTAAGAAGGCGAATGCAATATGTTTCGGTAAATGGTACAGATTCAGATCATCTGCAAATCTCAACTGGAGTTCCTCAAGGCTCAGTTTTGGGGCCAATACTTTTTGTAACTTATGTCAAAGACGCTCAATTTAGGTCAAAATTAATTGACCTTGTGTTGTATGCTGATGACATGTATATTCTAGTTTGCCACAAAAAAAATCTTAACACCTTCAAATCTGTGTTGAGAACACAGATTGACGATTATCACGTCCAAAAAGTGTGCTGTATTAAATCTAATCTATGGTGGCGTTAATATTGATTTAAATGCTACACCTAAACTAGGAACTACCAAACTGAATTTTTGGGGGCACTTAAGCCCGGTTTACACGACAAACATTTGGGTACGACACCCCTACAAGTTGGCACCCGGGCCTAAAATTTTAGGTACGGTCCCTCGGTTTTTATAGTGTAAATGGAAATTTTATGGGCACCGGTGCCCAAAAATTTAGGGGTGCCGGGAGCATGTGAATAGGTGGCTGGTGCCTGTTTTTCAGGGGTGCCGTCCCATATTTTCTGGTCGAAGCTGCCAACATCTTGATCACCAAACCCAGAGTCCCTGGGAATGAGATTGTTTTCTCTTCTCGCTGAGAGTTATGGATCAAATCCAAGATGGCGTATTTCATTTAAGATAAAAGAAAACGTTGTTTTAGTAACTCTGAAATCCTCGTATCGCTGCACTTCACTGCAAGTTGCCAAGACCATAACAAACCAGGCATCAGATCGCAAACGCACCCAGATACTTGTTATTCTTGGCTGGTTTACCGCAGCTAGCACGGCCTGGACAAACATACTGCGCCTCTTATCGTTGTTATAAAAAGCAGTGTATGAGTGGTTTCTTCCCTCCACTAAAAACTCCTGAAAAGTTATATTTCTTCGCTTTCTCATGAAAATCCAAAAGAAAAAAGCACGGTTGCCTCGTGTTCTCATGTCCGCCATCTTGAAAGTAGTTAAACCGCTGACAAATTCATCGATATGCTCAACAATTTTAGAGGTGCCGTTTGTAATTCTAACGGTGCCCTCCCAAAAAGTTGTGGTACCCCAAATAAAGAAAATTTTGTCGTGTGAACGGGCAATGGGTGGACCGAAAATATAGGCACGGGTGCCAAATCGGAGGGGTGCCGTACCCAAAATGTTTGTCGTGTAAACCGGGCTTTATTGACCAAGACTTGCAGTGGAATTCTCATATTAACCACATTTCACGGAAAGTTGCTAAATGTGTTCGGATTTTTTTACAAAGTTCGTTCCTATCTTAACTTGAATTTATTCACATCTGCCGTACTGCATGGTCTCATGGGAAAGTACCTACCGGACAAAATTTAATTGTTTACTACTGCCACAGAATATAGTACTGAGGATTACAACACAATCAGGCTGGCGAGATCATAGCAGACCCCTGTTTACTAGATTAGGTATATTGAATATATTTCAAATTACTAAATTACAAATGCGTGAACTTGTATGCAAACATCAAAATCTGAATCAAAATAACTTTCTCCCTCATTTTATGACTCCTATTTCACGAACATCAGTGAGGCCTACCGATATTGCATGTACACGTTCAAGATTAAACCAAAATTTGTTTATACTTCGGCCAAGAACTAATTCTGGCAAATTCAGTGTTAGATTTGCCGCAGCCAATAATTGGAATAAATACCTTGACATATAAAAGATGCTTCCTCTCTCCAAAGCTTTAGAAATTAGCTTAAAGATTATCTGCTTACGTCCGAAATCCAAGAATGACTTCCTGTTTAGTTGTAGTTGTACCGTGTCATTGTTTTGTTTTGTTCGTTAGTTAGTTTGTTTAATTATACAGCTGATAGTTAATCCGCTACTGTCAGAATAGCTATTATTCTTTAACTCTTTAAAACTGTCCAATTTTGGGATAAATTTGGATAGTTTCTGCTAACTTAAAGGTTTTCCTCTAAAAACAGGCAAACTGTCCAATTTAGGAAATATAGGACAGTTTGTCTAAGCCAATGAAATCCCAGAAAATACAATAGATAATATAAACTAGCCAATCAGCACAAAGCAGCGTCAGCTCTGCAGTAGTTGACAATGGCGGAGTTTAGCCACGGAAATTTGCCATTTTTTTCCATTTCTCAGAACTTTTTCAGCGATATCACAGCAAATGAGAGATTTCCTATGTTGCCAGAAGAAGATCTTGCCAACCTGAGAGGAAAAAACTAAAACTAAAACACCCTTAAGAGTACAAAAACATGTCTAAATTTTTTCAGAGTTGAAGATACAGCGTAACGAAGCGAGAAAGTTGGAAGATATCCGTCGTCATGATCTAGATGCAGTTCTTTACCGTTTTTTCACTGAAATTAGAAAAAAGGACACGTTTGGCTGTCATGCAGTGCTAGTTGGACCGTTATTTTAAAACATGTGGCAGAAACTACAGTATTTTGCGAGATCGTGAATTTGCAAATTCACTGAGGCAACAACTTGAACCGAACGCAAGGTTACGGAAAGCGAAAAAATGTTTCTCGTGCCTTAAGCGAAGCAGACGAAGAATTCCTCTGGAGTTCAGGTAATATCTTGGAAATAGGAATAATTCACAATATTTTAGTTTGCCTTTCTTAACGGATAATAGCTTGACTGAGTAATGCCCAATTACAACAGACTAGCTATATAATTAATATTAAAAAAATTCCTTGGACTGCAAATTGGCCAATTTTGGCATTCCTCAGAATTTTTTCCTCCAATCATTTCCAAATTGGACAGAATGTAGTCCTATTACATATACTAATTTCTTTCTGCCTCAAACGTATTTATTAAACCAATTACAGTTTATTTTACGTTATTTCATGGTTTCCACAACGTAGTCTAGCATGTCTGCCTGCTATTTAATATTAAATATTAATAATAATATCTCGTACTGAATGCTAGATTAGGTGTGCGAACACTATCAACCCTGTAGGTTTTGTCTAGCAAACCTCCACATTTCTGTATAAAATGTATATTATTAATTTGTATTGCTGTATTTGAAAATAAAGAAACCTATGAAACCTTTTTCAAACTATGATTTGTGAAGCAGCTGAGACGCAAATATCACTGAGAAGTTGTATGCTCTCAACCTATGCCTCCTGACTGTGTACATTATAAGACTGATGTAGTGTTGCAGCTTCTCTGTTTCGTCAGATATACCTACAATCGTACTGAGGTGGAAATTTAAATTC
>NC_090881.1:3976917-3996917 GCF_036669935.1 Montipora foliosa
ACCACCCCTCCGAGAATTCAGTGTCCTATTTTTTTCGTTTACTGTGTTGATTCTTTAACTTCCCAGAACAGGCGTTGTGAGGAATGGCCTATGGTTTACAGTCTTTAAAAGGCAAATAACGTGAAAATTGTTATTTTCCTATTTGAAAGTCCAATTAAAAATGAACTTTAGCGAAAGAATTCAGTTTCGATTCAAAACGATTTTAAAATCCTACTTTCATTTGATACACCCCTTCAGCTGGTCAGAATTTCACAGGATCGCCGTGACGTAGATTAAGAAATGTTGTTGGCGTGACGTGGGGGCCGGTTGCACTAGGCAGAATTTTTGTTTACTTTGCAAAAAAAAACTGTCATCGAGTGTTGTAGATGAGTGCGACCGGCGTGTTTCGCCTTGACAAAATTTTGTCCGACCTTACTAAACTTCAGAGAAGCTGCGCCAACAATCAGGGAGCCCCTGATGTTTTTGTCAGGCGATTTTATCGCACTTTTTGGTTTGTTTAGTGTCACAAAATCCATGAGCACCTTCCATACTCCATTAACGCGCGAACAGGTATCATGTTAATTCAAAAGCGCGCCAAACTGAAAAGTACTTCAGTGCAACAAGCATGGACAGGGAAAATTTCGCTCGCTTTCCGTATCAAAATTTCGATTTTCAGCGGTTTCAGGGAGCAGCTGGCATTGGGCCGTACATGCCATTACTGACAGATGAACAGGAACAGAGAGGGAGTTCATTTAACTATTGTGGCTCCCAAATTTTTTAAAGCCAGATCATAAACGAAGAACCAAGTTCAAGGTCTATTTCCCCCGAACCTACTTCTTCTATTGCCGATGCCTTTGCAGCTGCTGTACAGAAGAAGAAACAGTATGAAACATGGACTAAAGAAGAGGAGAAATACTTAGTCAATTTGTGGGTGGAATACTACGATCGTCTGGAAAGTAAAGACTCGAGAAAGTACTGGGACATTATCACCCGAGAGCTTAACGAAAGCTTGGGAAGAATCGATCTGTTGACAAGTGTAAACGGAAAATAAAGTACGTGGTGGAGCGATATAAAGAAAAGAAAGACTGGAATAGAAAGCAGTCCGGTGGATCCCTGTGGAAATCACCCTTTTACGATGAGCTGGATGCAGCGTTAGGAAACCGGGATGCTGCGACGTTCCAGCATGTGGCTCAGGCAGATTCTCTGTCCACAGAATCCAGCTCTTCTTCAGCCGCGAAAACGTCCAATCCGCCCAGCTCTTCTGAAGACTCCCCCCCCCCCCCCTTCCCCTCGAAAGAAAGAAATTCGAAAGCAAACGATGATGAAAATGTTGCAGTTGCAAGCAAGAAGCTGAGAAGGCAGCGTAAGAAAAGGCGAACTCCAACAGCATAAGAAAAGGCGAGCTCCAACAGCAGAACAGCAAGGGCAAGAGCTCGACGAAGAAAGCCAAGTGCAAGCCAAGATCCTTAAGTCGGTCACCGAACAAGGTGCGCGAATGACAGAAACGATCGAGAAGATGCAAGATTCGCACAAGCAACAAATGGAGATGATCACACAATTTATGGGGGCCATGATCAGTATGATGCAAAACAATGCAACTAAAAACTACAGTCTCGGTCACAAATGTTGTAACACCGACGGAAATTTCTACTACAATACAACAATAATTTCACAATACACTTTCCTCGGTTGTCACATCACGTCACATACATGAAAACACTTAACAGTGACAAATACAGTCTCGGTCACAAATGTTGTAACACTGACGGAAATTTCTCCCTCCTTCCCATTCAATGTTGATTTTTATGGCTTCCAGTGCAAGAACTAACCGGGAAACGCAACATTAGAACGGCAAACGCAACATTGAAGGGAGGGAGGAGGAGCGCTGCGTTATCAATAGCTTGGATGCGAGTTACATGCTGTTCGAAAAAGTGTTACACATATTTATGACCGAGGTTGTAGGTCTTTTTTACAACCTTAGCTTTCTAGGGTTGCGTGACATTACTTTCTCTACGCGTGTGAACTCCACTTGATGTTTTATTATGTTGAGTTTTAAATTTTAATTTTTAAAACCGAAAATGAGGTACGATTCCCAATTTTTTTAATACAAAGAGACTAATGTTAATTGAAATCACGTTTAATTGTAATTTTGGGAATCAACAATCTTGGACAAAATTGTTGAGAAAACTCTGCTTTTGAACTAAACTCCGATCACAAGTATGAAAAAGAAGCTCTCTTTTTGCCCCCACCCCCCTGATCAATGTTGCTAGATGAAAGAAAGCATGTAGAACCTGGGCTTATCGACATTGCTTGTAGGGGGGAGGGGGATGGCAAATAATGTGCGATATTGAGGACGTAGTGCGCAAAATAACCCCTGTTTTTAATATTCTCAACCCTTTGTGTCCAAGATTGTCTGGGGATCATTTTGCCCAAGAACACAAAACGCGTGTATGTATGAGTTCTGTAAGTACAAAAAAGGAAAATATATCAGTCGTAGGCATGTCGTCATGGTATTCAATTGACAATTAGAGTTAATTAACCCCAATAAAGAAAAGAAACAATGTTACGTCATCATTGAGGTTCATGATCAAAACAACTGGAAATGGTACATAAAAGCAACAATAAAAGCAAGGTGACACACGCTAACACCAACCCGGTGTGGCCATATCATATCATATCATATCATATATCTTTATTTCGGATTTTTAGAGTACCTTCGTGTAGCTAATATCTCCGAGCATTTACCCTCCCAACCATGATACATCACAGGAGACAGACCACAACACCGGGAACTACATGCCCTACTCTTTACGACAAGTGTGCGGGTTCTTTTACGTCCCACAGGATTATGAACATTGAAGGGTTGTGAGACGGGACCTCCGGCTTATCGTCCTTATCCGAGAAGACTAGAGAGTCTAACCATTTGCAGATGTAATTACGAAGGCAGCACTTTCTCCTCAGTTATTTAAAGACCCTGAGTGTTGGTCCGGCCGGAGTTGAACTCACGACCTCCCGTGTGACAGCCCGTGCTCAACCAACTGAGCCACCGGTGCGTAACACATCACGCATGCGAACAACCATTTCACCCGGCAATTAGCATCCATGGACAGCTGTTTCGGCCTTTTGGGCCTCATCAGCATGGCGTAACTAACATACCAGACAGATGTGTTTAGCACCCCTTTAAGTGGCAGCTTCACGTGCCAAACATGTGGTAAAAGGCCGAAACAGCTGTCCATGGCTGCTAATTGACCGGGTGAAATGGCTGTGCGCATGCGTGATGTGTTGGCCACACCGGGTTGGTGTTAGCGTGTGTCACCTTGCTTTTATTGTTGTACATAAAAGGCATGTTGACGAAGCTTTAGGAGCGTATATTTTATTACAGGTGCAAGATCATAACGACAAAGCTAAAGATGCTGCTGAGGAAGTACGAGTTTCATTAGTTACAATCTTTAGGATCAAGAAAGAAGGTGTCCAAGGCCTTAAAAGGGAAGTTGTCACGCTGTTCGTTAATAAAAGCCACAACAAAGGTGTGATCAGATGTGACCCATACGATAAACTAGATGGACCCTTCTTTGAAAAATATGTCAGAGAACAGTTCCGTAAACTTTTTGGGAAAGCAAACAAGACTGTGGTATAATAGGAGCAAAATAGTAATAGAGCAAATTACTTCCGGTTGCAAGAAGTGTCACTTCCTGTTTGTAAACCGTGCGTCTTCAAATACTAATTGTCACGAATTTTAAGTATAACTACAAGGCATTATATTTATTTCCCCTGCCGTTTTCTCAAGGCGTTGCTTATGAGTATAAACTATGAACAAAATCCCTGAGATTTCTACATTTCTTACAAAAAGTGACGCATTTCAACGGTTAATACACCGGCTGGCTAAAAACAGACTGGTCATGAAAAATATTTCAAATCTGTTTAAATCACGTTAACCGACCAAAATTTCTCATTCCTTCACCGTAAATCTATGTCAGTTAAAGAATTAACACACAAAATTAACCGTTGTTAACCGTGCAATTTTCTTATTGTGTGTAATCTTACATAAATATATCTGCGATAATTTCATATCTGTATATACATATTGGATGAAAATATTGATCAGTGTAAAACAAACTGGGCAAAAACAGCTACGTCAAGGCCAATCGCGACTGGTTTTGATATACTCCTTAATATTGTCCTCGTTATAGGACTCAGTAGATCTCTTACTTCTTAATGGTACTAATGTAAGAATTCCACGATGTACATGTAAAAGAACAGCAATTCGCAGTGCAGTAAAGTAAAGTAAACAGAACCCTATCTTATGTAAACAATCACGTACATGGCTAATAATGCACTACTGTAACAATGTTTGTTTCACGCAATGTTATTGTATGACAAGTAATCCTTGACAACTTACTGTGTATCAGCTATGAGAAGACGAGTTTTACATACTATAAACATATGAGAGTGTTCACACTCTCATATAGACAGATATTTGATAGTTTATACCAAATACAATCCTGGACAGAATTGTTGAGAAAACTCTGCTTTTGCTTGTAGGGGGGAGGGGGATGGCTAATAATGTGCGATATTGAGGACGTAGTGCGCAGAATAACCCCTGTTTTTAATATTCTCAACCCTTTTTGTCCCAGACTGAGGGTGTACCGTAGTGATTTAAAACACAATTTAACGAGATCTTTTTAAAATGATCTTTGAAAACTATAAACATGAGTTTTTAGCTATAATAGCAATATAATAATTATTTTCAAAGTCACTAACAAGGCCGAGGGATTTCAAACCGATCTTTGTAGTTCTGTAATTACAATGCAGTGATTTTATTTTAGTTATCACATTAAATAGAACTCGAGTAGCCCTTAAGAATTTCTCTGATGTTGTCCCCATCTCTACGAATTTCATCGTTATCTCCTTGGTCATGATCACTGTTTTCATCGTTTTCCTCCCACTTATCTCCATGTAATATGCAAAAGTTATGTTGAACGGCATACGCCAAAATGATCTTCGAAATTAGCTGAACTTTGGATTCTTCCATACCCATGAGGATTCTCCATCTACTTTTCAAAATTCCGAATGCATACTCGATTTGTACTCGCGTTGATGATAGCTCCTGGTTAAGACGGATATCATCAGGGTCTCTGGTACCTTCAGGGAAGGGTTTCTGAAGCCGCGGAGAAAGAGGATAGGTAGGCGCTATCCCGAGGAAGGTACTGCCATATATGAACTATATAGTTAGGTGCCGCTGTGAAGGGTATGGTTTTCAAGCAGTTTACTCTAGGATAGAGTATATAAATCCTAGCGTTTGGGTATAGAATAGGGTATCATTTTTCACGAAACTGACCATTCGGTTGAAGATTTTATCAAGACTAAGGAAACCAGAAATTCCCGCTAAAAAATATACAAAAAATTGAGTCGGCAAAGTTTAAGTTTACGCAACTCAGCCTCAACAGTGTCGATAAATCGCTATCATGAAACACTTCTGGATATTAGTAACTGTCAATTCAGCTTAACTAGCTCTGGTATAGGCTAAGGGTTCCAGGGTCCCAGCGGCACATCCCCAGCCAAAAATTCCTAAAGTATCTCTCCCACTAAATAAGGCTGTATTGCACTTCCATCGACTCGATGAATTGGTCCTGAAGCAAGAATGTCTCCATGCTCTGCTTTCTCGTAAATTATGCTATTTCTAAGAACTCGTGCGTCATGCATGCTTCCCGGAAACCCAGCTGCAACATCCATGAAAGCCCCTTTTCCATTGAAAACAGCTTGCACGACAACATCGTGTTATTGATAGCGGCTGAATAAATCTACTGCACTATCCTTCGGTGCTTTGATTTTGATCTGGGTGCCGTCAATTGCGCCAGCTATATTTGGAAGGTTGGAAAGTGGCGTGAATGTTACTATAGATGCTGATGTTTCTGCCACTGTAGTGGGAAACTTAATACAGTAAACTCTCTCTTAACGAACACCTCTATAAGACGTCCACCTGGTGGTGGTCCCGGCCGTTTCTTAGTCATTTTCCTACAACCAAACTCTCTATAAGACGGACACCTCCTTAAGACGAACAACGGACACTTTGAAATCGTCAACGGACACTTGTGAGGTACTGAATGTGACCGCAAATTACGATTTAGGGAAGAAAATTCTTGTACGGGACTCTTTTTAACACCAGACGTTTAATTGACAGCTCTTATCATGTCACCGGAATACATACAGTAAAAGTTAAAATCAAATCAGTCATTGTCCCATTCAAAAAATAACTTGGAGGTGACAACCGAATTGTATTGTTATCTAAAACAGGTAGGTTTCGTTCAAGTAAATAACTTAAAACAAACTTTAAACAGACGCGTATTCACTGTGCACTGGTTCAGCATTATTATCTCAAAATTCCTGGGGTCATGTTACGTCGACTCCCTATAAGCCAGACATCTCTCTAAGACGGACAGCTGATGGTGTCCGTCTTAGAGAGAGTTGACTGTATAGTCGTTTCATACAACCCATCCACGACGTTCATGAATGCTTCAACTGCTGTCGATTTTCCAACATTCATAGCAACACCTGCGTTTTCAAATGATCCTCCATGTGCTAAGCGATAAATTCCGATTGCAAGAACTTTCTCTAGTGTGATACAGTTCTGAATCTTGTATCTTCCCTTTGAAGAAAAGGACGTAAGATTGCCAAGAGGCGATCGAATGTATTTCGTTTCATTCTCAGTTGACGAAAAAAAGTTTCTGGTATAACTCTGGGGTTGAAGCGGATCTCGAACCATGATTCAGCTGGTCGGGGCAGCACCCTGTATGGATGAAATCAACGGCGACGTCGTAATGCATTCCTATGATTCATCTGTAGCATCAACAAGACCTCCATTGTAAGAAGATGAATTCTCCGGTAGCAAAGCAACGTTAGAATTTGCAGTTGTTGTTGAGCGATATTCAGTTGTATTGCAAGGAAAACTGCAAGCATCAGAAACATGTTTCTTGGCAGAACCATCTTTGCGTATTTCGAAAACTGATATAGTGCTCTTATGTTTTGACCTTGGATCTTTAATTTAACGCGGGTCGCTGAAATGGATATTTGAAAAGGGCAAACAATTTGATTGACGTTTTCGGCATAAAAGATAAGATTGTCACTTCCCAGTGCGACCACGTTCAACAAAAATGTTGGAGCAAATTTTTGTTAAACCAAAATTTTTCCTGAAATTCGGTCGAGCTTAAAAAATTTCTGTCGCCTAGTGCGACCGGCCCCGTGGGTCCTATGTTTTCTAGGTGATCAACGTTAAGGAATCTCTCTGTGATAGTTTTCAATATCTTCAACAATAAAAAAAAAAAAAAAAATCTATTATGTCTATGTCTATCATCCAGGAAGGTGCCTCTGAATCACGAAACGAATACAGCAGCGAAACTGAGGATTTTCAAATAGGTCTTAAATCCTGAGAAGACTTGAGCGAGTTGAATGCCAATTTTTGAAATGGCCGCCAATTTGAAAGCCTGTCGTTCGAATGGAAAGATTGTTTCGCAAAGTTCATTTTTAATATGGACTTTCAAATAGGAAAATAAATCTTTTCAGATTGTTGGCATTTTAACCGTGAATACTAAAGTAGTAGCAACTATAATTGCAGCACTTTTTAACAGTGTTGATCCGACTGGGCGTCGAACCTGGGAGTGGCCTACAACCTGAGTAACTATATAAAACCAAGAGCCATTATGGCTCTTGATAAAACAGATGAGTATTTAATTTTGTATGACTTACATTGTTAGTTTGTGCTCTTGGATAGTGAACACCTCCCGCTCTCCACCTGTGTTGATGGGGTTGTCAGAAAGCATTCTGTTCGAGAATAAAAAAAAATATCAAGCAAAGGTAGAACATAATTTAACCTTTCTCTATTTCACGCACGAGAGGCAAGGCATAATCTAAAGAATATTGTTTTCGGTGAGAGAGGCAATTAAAGGGAAAGGAAATACATTATTGTAGAGCGGAAAGGGATATTACAGTTAGTTTTCAGCAAGCAATTCATGCAAGGCTACTACCTCGGATAGCTAAAACGGTGTGGCATGGTCAAACCATGGTAACTGTGATTTAAAATATGTTTTACTGGTCTTACTTACAAATATTTAAGATTCTCAAGTTTGGCAAAAATTCCATTCGTCAAAAAAGTAATGTTGTTATTCTGTAGGAATCTGAGGCAAAACAGAGTAGGATTATGTCAATAGGTTTTCATGAGTAAAGTAGTTAACCTCATGGTAATTAATAGTTACTCTTTCCACCTCTTCAGGCCTTCTGATAGGGTGCGATTAAAAAATGCAAATTATGCGATTTTTTCAGGGCAGATTGTGCGATTAGAAAGGCCAATTATGCGATAAATAATGTAAATTACGCGATTTTTTTCTCAGCAATTTTAAGCTTGTTTTATAAGGTTTCAGGTTAAGAAAAACACTTTTTTGCTGCCCTAAAGACATTTTGAACACAAAGGAACAGTAATTATGTATCTCGATCGTCATTAGTTGGGATAAATAAAAAAAATGAGGTCTTCTGCACTACCGGTGCACCACGTTAAAAGTTGAAAGGACACAGCTAACATGCCAAATGAATGATCAAGGTGTTTGTCAACCACAAACTTCCGAAGATGGTCAATCACAATAGGGCCATACCCCCATTTATACGAGAGAAAATAAGCCGTGGCTTTCTCTGGCCGCGGCTTACAGAAGACTCGAATGTTCACCCCGTATAAATGGTACAAAATCTATGTTCACGTCCACACTTTTGATATAGGGATATTGCAGTTAGTTTTCGGCAAGCAGTTCACCCAAGGCTGTTACCTCGGATAGCTAAAACGGTGTGGCATGGTCAAACCATTGATAACTGTGATTTAAAATGTGTTTCACTGGTCTTACTTACAAATATTTAAGATTCTCAAGTTTGGCAAAAATTCCATTCGTCAAAAAAGCAATGTTGTTATTCTGTAGGAATCTAAGGCAAAACAGAGTAAGATTATGTCAATAGGTTTTCATGAGTAAAGTAGTTAACCTCATGGTAAATAGTTACTCTTTTCACCTCTTGGTGTAAATAACAGCGAGCGTATTGAGTTCATAGCAGTGCAGTTTTGAAATATTTCCGGATGGAGACATTATTGGATAAATTTATTTAAACATAAATAAATTGAATCAATTATTTTAAAAAATGCAACCACACTTTTGATATAGGGATATTGCAGTTAGTTTTCGGCAAGCAGTTCACCCAAGGCTGTTACCTCGGATAGCTAAAACGGTGTGGCATGGTCAAACCATTGATAACTGTGATTTAAAATGTGTTTCACTGGTCTTACTTACAAATATTTAAGATTCTCAAGTTTGGCAAAAATTCCATTTGTCAAAAAAGCAATGTTGTTATTCTGTAGGAATCTGAGGCAAAACAGAGTAAGATTATGTCAATAGGTTTTCATGAGTAAAGTAGTTAATCTCATGGTAAATAATTACTCTTTTCACCTCTTGGTGTAAATAACAGCTAGCGTATTGAGTTCATAGCAGTGCAGTTTTAAAATATATCCGGATGGAGCCATTATTGGATAAATTTATTTAAACATAAATAAATTGAATCAATTATTTTAAAAAAATGCAACCACACTTTTGATATAGGGATATTGCAGTTAGTTTTCGGCAAGCAGTTCACCCAAGGCTGTTACCTCGGATAGCTAAAACGGTGTGGCATGGTCAAACCATGATAACTGTGATTTAAAATATGTTTCACTGGTCTTACTTACAAATATTCAAGATTCTCAAGTTTGGCAAAAATTCCATTCGTCAAAAAAGCAATGTTGTTATTCTGTAGGGATCTGAGGCAAAACAGAGTAAGACTATATCAATAGGTTTTCATGAGTAAAGTAGTTTGAAGTTCCAGTAACGTTCTATTGCTATAAACCAACAAGGACAAACAATCAAGGTTTCACCATAAAGTTGAAATTCCTTCGATATTGAAACAAAACGAACGAACGGCTCCTTTAGGAGCCACCACTCATTAAAAAGTCAATGAACAACAGCAACATGCTCTCAGTTTCTTTTATGTTTCTTTACTGAGATCTTAAGAAGTTGTATGAATATTAATTAGGTTTTTTAAAACTCCAAACACAGATGTATCCATGGATAAGCCGCACCCTTGATTTTTGCCTTCAATTTTGTGAAAAAAAGTGCGGCTTATACATGGACGTTTACGGTAAATAGAATCAATTATTTTAAAAAATGCAACCACACTTTTGAAATAAAGGAACATGTTTCGATGTTTCAAACATCACCAGCCATAGCCAGTATAACAGTTAAATTTTTACAAGATGATCAGTATAATATATAGATTTAGCCAAGCCTAAAAGCAGAGCTCCCGTCCCTAACCCCAGAAAGCAAATAATACAGATTTTTTTTATAAAAACGTCTAATTTTGGAGCTGAGGCTGATCGTTTTTATATAATTTGACGTTGTGATGCTGAAAACGTTCTTCAAGATGTTCTTAATTTTGCATGGTATAGTTCTTTAATAACTGAAACCTTGCGCACGTGACTAGGAAACCTATCATGAAAGCATGAAATAAAGATAAAGAAATGTAAATTAACCCAGATGTTTAAGGGCATATCTAGTATATCATAACGATGCTTTTCTTATTGCATGACACACATTTCAGTTAATGAGCAGTTCTTATATATAATCGTTACAAAATATTAAAATTCAACACCATCAAAACAATTAGCACTATGATACCTGGGTGACCCGAAATTACTGACCCCCGGTCCATGGACCCCTCTACGGACTGGATGCTCGGACTGCCTCACGGACCGGTCCACGGACTACCCTTACGGACCCCCTATACGGACTACCTTGAAACAACAGATATGAAAATAAATAAAAACTACAGATTTGACTTACTGGTTGTCTGGATAGCCCACTCGTGTCTGCGAAATCTCAACCGTTACGCTCCGCAAATTTAACAGACTAAGGCTCAGGCTCGGGCGTAAAGTCTATTAATCACACATTGCCCCTTCCTTCGCTGTGGACCGGAATGCTTCGAAAAAGATTGATAATAAGTAAGTTATATTTGTATTTTCTTTCCTTTCCTGCGCCATTTTGTTCGGATCATTCTCCCGCGGGTTTGTGAACTCGCCCCAGGCTTCACGATCTCTCCGTTCCGAACAAAATGGCCGAAGGAACTTAGATATTACCGGTCTTCTTCGTAACACTCCGGTCAACAGCGACGGAAAAGGCAACACCTGAGATACCTGAGCCTTAGCCTGATTTCCAGAGCGTAACGGCTGAGATTTCAGCGGCAGGAGTGGTCTATCCAGACAACCGGTATAAACAAATTTTCAGTTGTTGTTTATTTGTATTTATTTATTTTTAATTCTGTGTTGTTTTGGGGTGGTCCGTAGGGGGGTCCGTAGGGGTAGTCCGGGGACTGGTCCGTAAGGCAGTCCGTAGACCCGGTCCGTAGGAGCGTCCACGGACCGGGGGTCAGTGTTTTCGGATCACCCAGGTATCATAGTGCTTGTTTTGATGGTGTTGAATTTTAATATTTTGTAACGATTATATATAAGAACTGCTCATTAACTGAAATGTGTGTCATGCAATAAGAAAAGCATCGTTATGATATACTAGATATGCTCCTAAATATCTGGGTTAATTTACATTTCTTTACCTTTATTTCATGCTTTCATTTAAAATACAAAATCCAAAATAAAAACGTTCTCAATCGACTCAGTCTCAACCTGAGTGGTGTTCTTAATACGTTCTTATAATTTTGGTTTCTCTCAGCCTCAACGTTCTTATCAAAAAGGCTTTTATTAAAACAAAAAAAAAAAGAGGGTATTGTGTTTATGGAAATAGTTATGTTTCTGCATAAAGTACAAAATTAATCGTCATTAATGTGTACAGTTTACAGTGATCAAACAGATCAAACACCTGAGCTGACAGGATGCAGTAAACAAACAAGCCTTGCAAACAATAACCAAAAATTTTAATCAACAGCTAAAACTGAAATTACATGCAGAGTAATCTCTTTCACAACATTTTCCGTTTGACTGACAATCTTTACTCCCTCTCTCTTCATTTCAGAACAATAGCAAAAATCTTTACTAATTAAAAAGTCAACCTAAAGCGTAGTAAATTCGCTTTCTCGACTGCAATTTCACAGTCAAACAAAGCAGCTCACAACTGATCACAACTGGACATTCATTTCACACAAAAATCCTTTAAATTTACTGTTGAAATATGTCAAAATCTCTGTCAACACAGAATTTCAAACGTTTTCAGGCCTTCTTCCTTTTTTTAGTTTTACAAAATATGCGAGGCATATATTAAGAAGGGAAATATTGCCTGAAAGCTAACAGTTGTAAATAAGTCTTTTGTTTGTAGCTCTATCTCTCTCAGCTTAATGCTGATTTTCATTGAAATGTTCTCTTCTTCTCCTTCCTCGGCATCTCTCGAGGATTTCTTCGCCTCTTCTGTCGTGCTCTTTCCTGATCTTTAACCCGTTGTTCGTCACTAATATGATTTCCCGCCAGAAAAACGGGGCGTTGCCAATGCAACGCTGCAACACCATTTCCCACCAAGGAAAATTGCCCGAACAATCCCGTCCCCAGAGGCTGTCCTGCCTTCCCACCTCCACCCCGACAGCCTGTACGGGCGGACGTACGTGACGTCAGTCTGTACTGGTGGACGTACGTGACATCATACCCAAAATGTCTAGTATCGATAGATTACCCAGAAAATCTTACCCATGGTGCTACGCTGGGGCGCTTCGCACGCCTGAGATCCGCTATAATAATTCTTATAGGTTAAATGTTCGTTACAAGCGGATATATTCACCTAACCAACAATATTATAGAAAACACAACTGACATAACGGTAAACGATTAAAAGTGTAATGCTAAATTGACAAGATTAACTCGTTTGTTAAGTTCAGGTTTCAACCGCCTTCATCCTGAGTGGTTGAAACCCGAACGCAACAAGAGTCCTATGCGAGGAGATTGATAATGTGATGAAAAGCTTTAGTTCTACCATATCCGCAGGAACGACTTTCACATTCAAGTTCCTTTGTTTGACTAAGACGTTTCTCCTGAATCTTCTGTCGATTAAAGGTCTTGAACACGAAATAATACAGCGTTCTGCAGCAAATACCTAATAAGTAAGAGCTACTCAGGGTCACAGGAATGATTTAGTTCTGACGCCTCTTGTGCATTGGAAAGCATGGTGGTGGTGGCATAGCTGTCATTGGCTGCAGAAAACTCATTAGACGTACCAACGCCAGCTTTCAGGATCACGTGTCGCATACATTAAAAAAAAAAATTTGAAGGACTGAGAAGTGCGGAAGTGACTCAATCAATGACAAAAGCTCGTCTAAAAGTGAAGAACTAAAAACTATGAACAATTGTTTAAAAGAGGCCAATAATGATCTTCAACAAGAAAAAAAAGGTGAAGTGGATAGTTAAAAGTGAGAGAAAAACAGCCCAAATAAACAAGAAGGATTAAATCAGAAGAGTTTTGACTGGTCAAATGTGGCAACGTCTTTTCATGGATTTCGACTCAGATCGTACTCATCTAGTAAATATGATTCTTGAATACGATTGGGACTTGTTGACGTCTTGGATTTTTCAAATTGGTTTATCACGGTTTTTGACCCGGGGCGGACTTATCTAGCAATTACAATTTTTGGACACGATTGGGACTCGGACTTCTCTTTTTCTTTTTTCGTATGGATTTAGACTTGGATAGGCCAGGGTTGGTTATTGCCTAAAATCAAACTTCTCTCTAAAAAACAGTTACTGGATGCAACAATTCCAACAGATGCCAAGTCCCAGCTCCTGGATCGACAGAAAACAGAAGTTGTGTTTTGACTGAGGAGCCAAGCCACTACCCGTTGTCAAAAATGGTGACATTGTTCGATTCAAAACAAAGAATGGCTGGAAACCTGCTACAGTTACCGAACATACTCACTCTCCTCAATCAGTGGTTGTGACCAGAAAAGGCACTCCCTACAGACGAGGCAGGAGAGACATCATCAAGACCTCTGGTAGTGACACAAGCACCATCCAGGAGTCCAACAAATGACAGAGGGATCACAAAGTGCCCAGAAAGTTACATCATCCGGTCTCCCCACTAGATCTAATAGAACTGTACAAACACTCAGACTAAATGACTTTGTATATTATTAGTTGATTACGGGCTATTAATCAATTAGTACATTGCTAAGCCGAGTTGTTTTTATCAGCTGAAACATTAATTTTGCATGACTGTGACAGGTCTTGATCCATGAATAGTGGACAATGTTGATATTTTTGATTGCATGTTTATTACTCCTTTCATTAGCTGGAGGGGAGATGTCACGTAATTCGTTTACGTGGTCTTTCATTAAACATGGCAACCTTGACCTTGCATAGTCTTGGTAGCAGTTTTTCGAGAATAGAAATGTGATACTTGGGACGTTTGATGGCCTTATTCAGCTCTGGAGGATCAAGGCGAATCCTAATTTTGCCTGGCTTAGATACTACTACTACTACAGGGGCACCCAACGACCAATTTGTTGTAAAATGTATTATTATACCCCAGTTAATGAAAATAAATGATATTAAGGCATTTTCAGGTGTTTTTCAGTGTTGCTGGGAAAACATTATCTGTTCCTTTTTCCCAGCAAGACACACAAGAAATGTCCCAGCCAGCTAGATAAAATTATTTCCCAGCCAGGAATTCCGCTCGCTTTCAAATCCCTCGATCCAAAACGACCGAACAAAAGCGACAAAACTCGGACAAAACAGGTTTTTTCCGCAAGCGCAATCACTCTGACCAGCCGTCGTATGTTTGCGAGAGGGATGGGGTTCTTTTTCTTTTTTTTTTTTTTTTAGTCGTCCTCAGTCTTCAGAGTTTCTACAGCCAGCTCGGATTGAAATGCCAGAAAAAGTCAGTAATTCCCAGGCAAAACCTCTATCAATAACAAAATTTCCCAGCCAGCTCATCGAAACACCTGTATTTTTGTCAGCCAGCAAGATTCCTCTGGGGAACAGATAATGTGAGGAACAGATTCATTGGGTGCCCCTGCTACTACTACTACTACTACTACTACTACTACTACTACTACTACTACTACTACTACTACTACTACTCCAACTAAGTTACTTATCCTGTGTTGGACGTTCCTCTTTCCTGATGCACGTTTCTTCTTTAGAGCTGCAAGTTTAGTTTTTGCCTCCTCTCGAAGGACTATGGGTATACGCCTACTAACATGCTGAACGGGTACTGATGCCGGGTAGACTACAAAGCTTGTGCATACATCCAATGTGGCCTATTCCCTCAAAGACGACCCTATAGTCCTGAAGGACTTGTTGTGGGGTTAAGGGTTTAATATTTCAGCTTGGGAGTGCATCTTCAGGAGTCCCAGCCATTGGCAGGTTGTAGCAGACAACATTGGTTTGTTTAAACGGACAACTTCCTTAAACTTAAGCACCTCCATGCGACCACCGCAAGTGACTCGAAGATCTACTAGTCCCAGAAAATATATGAGAGAGCGTCATACATAGGAAGTTATGCCCATAACCAATTGGCATTTGAGAGGTTTTCGTGCTTGCTTTCTTCGTTGAAGAAGTTTAGAATGGCAAACTAGCGGCCACCATTGGACTTAAAAGTTGGAATGTCTTCAGGCTTCACGATGGATCCTGCAGAGCTTTCACCGCTTTCCTCTAGCTCTAACAAAAGAATTGTAACGTCATATTTTTTCCCACACTTACCGATGCAAAACGGTGACAGTTTTTACAGTAAATGCGCTTCTTAGTTTAGGCTGTACAATCTTTTATTTTGTTGTGACGCTGCCGTTGAGAGAATTCTTATTTCGTAATTCCAGCGGGTTTGTGTCTTCTGTACTGCTAGACGGCTTCTTTGCATTTTTAGGCTCCCTTTTGACTACTTAGTTCTTTTGTGCTCAGCTGACCGTCGGCTTTAACAGACTTGGTAATTTCGTGTGAACGAGCGATGTCAATCACTATATCAATTCAAGTGAAGCTATGATCCTCGCAGTTATGAACGCAATTTTTACAATTGCGTAAAGAAGCCTGAAAAATTCAGGACTTCAACGGGGTTTGAACCGGTGCGACGCTCTAACCAACTGAGCTATGAAGCCACTGACGTTGGGAGCTGGTCATTTGCGGGTTCCAATGTTCCCGTGAGGAATGAATCAACGATGAAATGGTATATGAAATGGATCATATATGAACTGCGGATATGAAATCAAGTGAAGCTATGATCCTCTCAGTTATGAACGCGATTTTTACAGTTCAGGACTTCAACGGAGTTTGACGCTGCACTGTAGTCGTCCACGCCTTCCGGTCTTGTGCCATGCTTCGATTCTCTTCTGGAATTGGTGGGTTTTCCTGGTTAATTACGATGGCAATGTACTGATAAAACATCAGCTTTGGGCGACCGGGCTTACGTTTGCTAAGTTTAGGGTGGGAAAAGGCGTACCTGTTGACCAATTTGTTCTCTGGTTTCCTGAGAATATGCCTTGATACAACAACGACAGCTCCACTTCCTAGGGCACGCCGTATTAGTAGTAATTAATCCCCGAAAATTTGTATCTATCCAGTCCCACCACGTATTCTGTGGACTGAGTTCCAGAGCTTCGGTGTTGCAGACTGAGAAAGCGCGTAGGGCGTAGGAGTATCTATATGAGCCCATCCGGACCCATTTTGGCAGGTAGTCATCAAATGATGTCGTCACTCAGAAGAACAAAAGAAGGGAGCGTGCATAAATTAAGGGCAAGTTGGTGCATGATGTACCGCAGCGTAACCCTAACCCTAACACGTGTAACAACACGGACATCCCATAAATCATGCTTCGGCTAATGAGGTGCCAGAGGGAACGTGCATTAATTAGGGGCAAGTTTGAACACATAACCCTAGCTCCAAAACACGTGCAAGTTTCGGTGTAGGAAAACACTTCAAGCGCGCACGAGCGTGTAACGATAAAATATTACTGTGTGCTTATCATTTTGGTGGTGTGTTTGAATAGGCTGGCTTGGAGAAAGAGCTCTGTCTGGCACAGCAATCAAACAGTAAAGATCAAGTGACTAGCGCAATCAAGTCACAATATGGGGACAAGAAAGCAATCACAAACAGCCAAAATGACCTCATCGAAAACCAATGAAAACATCACAAAATGAAAGTTTTTAGCGGTAGCAAACGTTCGGAATATTCCAAACCAAACGAGCTCTGTCTTTTTTTGCAATGTTTAAAGCCGATCAGGCTTCCATGAATGTAATGGTAGCGCTATTGTTTTCCATCCAAAGCGATAATCCTTTCTTTACACAAGTTTACCATTTTATTTGCATAATGCTCGATTCGTTTATCAATCAAGCATGGCATACGCCAATAAACTTTTGTTAGAAGAAAGCGTGAAGAAAGGGAGCAGCGATGGTTCTAAAATTTAGCTATGGACCATTCTAAAGATTGTTTTCAAACGAGACGGGAGTTTAAATCAAGTTCAAGCTTCTCTTAATTTGGACTTTAAGAGTCACTCGAGACAGTTGTATTGTGAAACGGGAATACTAAGTTGGTTTCATATCCTATCTCGAAATGCCTTTCACAACATTGATGCAGTGAGCAAACAAGAATATACATTTGAAAAGCTTATTAAAAGACACTCTAATGACAAGTTGATATAAACACTTGGTCTTCCTCCATCAAAGCTTTAATTATTTAAAATGCATTACTTGACAATGTTCATTACAAGTTGATAGTATGCCTGCTTCGAAGGAAAGGGCTGCTCATAAAAATTGTTTTACTTGCGAGAATTTCTTTAAAAAGCAGACGCCGCATCGTGACTTCATACCAAAAACAGTTCTTTTGAAAGCTCACCATATATGTATGTACAACAAACATTAAACATGTACCGGTCAAGAAATATTATGCATGCACTATTTCAATGCGTTAGAGCATAGTTAATAGAAGGGACTGGTTTGGAAGCTCGCAAACAGCAAAGGAGCAAACAAAGATGCCAAGATTTAGGTTGGGAAGTCCACGACCGTGCACAATCTTTTGTTTTCCGCTCATACACTATGCATGAATTACGTAACCAACACGTTTCTATTAGTTAGTTCCTCAGTACGGAGTAAACAACTATTGTGTTTTGTGCATGGTCAAGGCCAATAAAGAGAACAAAAACGTACAACAAAGAAATTTGTCGGGTTTCATAACCATTCCCCTCTGTTAACTATGGCTAGAGCGAAAATAAATAACACGCGTAAATGAGAGAAGTTTGCTGCATCATTATCACTCAGTAAGGTTCCCACTTTGTATATTACTCCTCAATCAGGCAACCATAGGTGTTCTTGGACCTTTTTATAACCCGCTTCTCAGTGGAATCTGGTGGCGTTTCGAAGATCCAGGGATCTGTGTCCTTAGGAGAAGGTGGTGTTTCTATCCTGACGGGAATTTTGGACGGACCAACGGGTGTAACAGGACGTTACCTGTTGTACCTCCGATGTCGTTGGAGAATGGTTTTGAGTGGGCGCAGTTGGAGATCTTGTCGCTATCCCTGCAGGTTTCGCATTCGTTTCACTATTCATTCGTTTTCCCAAACCTTGAATACCGTTGTAATAGTTGATCCAATAAGGCCACTTTTTGATTCTCGGGCAAAGTAGAATCCGTGATATGTTTCATGTCTTGATCCAAGCGCGTCAAGGTCGTGAGTTGCAGAGGTGAGGTTAAGCGATGTTCTGTCTCAAGGCTTTACAATAAATGCTCTGGAAACAAAATCATCTTTTGTACGTGTTTCATTTAACATTTTGCCTAATAAATTCAAAGCGAACTGTGCAATCAAAGAGGCGAGAGTGGGCAGGAATTGTCCTTGTTGATTGAGAAATTATTTTTTCTTCTTCAATCTAGGAATCTTGCGAGTCAAATAAAGTAGTTTCGACTAGACGTGTGTTTTCAAGCATTTAAATGATCAACTTGAAACTGAAATATTCCCTTTAAGTAGATTAAGAGGGAATCCAGAATGCGTTTTTCATCGCTACAGTTTCTCATGAGGTCAACTAACACGACCAGAACAGGACGATAATGGGGTGACCGTACTAATACACCATATTGCGAATGGGGCGTTTAAATAAACAATCTGCGAGTTGAAGTATCTGGCACGTAAATGTTGTTTTTCCACATTGGCTGGGGCCAGAAATGATAATACTGCTGGGGAACTCGCTTGGATTGAGAGATGTGGACGAGACGAAGCTTAAACGATTTGTTTACACGAGATAGAATTTCCACCCCTTTTAGTAGCAAATACCCAAAAAATAAAGCAACATTTTTTTTTACTTTCAACGTGATTCTATTGCTTGTGCCTACTGCAAAATGACTTACAACCTTGTTCAAAGCAAAGATGAACTTTAAGATAAATGACTGAATTAAAATAAGCGTTTACACTCCGTGCAACTTGTGCATCGTTCCACTGAGAATCATGTCCTTTAAATTTAGCTTGAATAGTGTTCACGTCAACATTCCGTTCTCGTTGAATAACGTAAAACAAACAATAATCTCCGCAAACATCCGAGTTCATGCTTTTTCAATGGTTTATCGTTATAATGAGTAACTTCCCGCAGAATGTAGGTATCTATGTTGTAAGTTTCGGGAGGAAATCCGTAGCTGTGAAACAATCCACGTTCACGGGGCGATTAAAAGTACATGGCCACCCTAGTGTGTCCCAGGTTGGTCATGAGGATCCGTATTCGCAATAAGACCAGGGGGTAGGTGTTGATGACAGGTAGCCTATCCCTTGGAAATAAGCCTTGCATCAGAGGTGTCAACACAGGGTCAGAAAGACAGGCTTGCCACAGTTCTTGGGTCGTATGCATAAGGATGGAATTTAGAGCCTTGCGACAAATCGACGTGACGATTGCAATCAATTTCCAACTGATTCTGAAATTGGGCGTACACGATTTAATTGAGAACTGAGTTCGTCTGAGTTCCAAATTTCAGGCACAGGTTCACGTTACCCTTTCGATGGAGTATCAGA